>NC_063452.1:5588247-5901997 GCF_020379485.1 Brassica napus | reverse complement strand
AACTATTTATTATACTATTCAAAATTTTAAAATAATTTTTCAGTTCGCAAAAAATGTCAATTTGATAACTTTCACACAGATTAAAAATAAAATGAATGTATTTAAGTTTTTATTAATTACACATATCCGATCCATAGTATTTGAAATGAGTAAATTATTTATAAAATTAATACATTTATAATTAATATTAGAGTCATTTAGCTCAATAACCATAAAAAGAGTGGTAATTAGGTGATCATGCACAAACTTTACGTATTTAGCTAAATGGATATATGAACAAGGTGATATTACGTTTCTGTCCAAGTTGAGTAGCTGTTCGAAGATAGGCTTCTCGTAAACCGATTTTGTAGAAGTGTAGGGTTGTTTTATAATTAATATTAGAGTCATTTAGCTCAATAACCATAAAGAAGAGTGGTAATTAGGTGATCGTGCACAAATTTTACGTATTTAGCTAAATGGATATATGAACAAGGTGATATTACGTTTCTGTCCAAAAGTTGAGTAGCTGTTCGAAGATAGGCTTCTCGTAAACCGATTTTGTAGAAGTGTAGGGTTGTTAGGTTAAGAGAAATATTGTGTCAGACATTTGTCGGATCTACTAAAAAATTAATATATTATTGGGAAGGTATTTGTTTTATTACTGGCACGTGGAGACTATAAAGATGAAAGGAAATATAGCTTTTATTTATTCCATAAACAAAGAAATCTCATAAAAATGCACATGTTAATTAATAAGAGAATTTGGGGTAAAACATTTGGCAAGCAGCTATTAAAAACGACGTGGAATTGTGGATACTTGAAAAATCTGGTTTAAGAAAAACATATCAATTAACAGATTAGTTAGCCTGTTTGAGAACCATATATTTTTAAGATTAGTAGATAAATCGACGGGTGTAAGCAAAATAGTATAATAATGAAACAAATGAAAAGACTTCATTTTTTTATCAGAATGAAAATGTCTCATTAACTTACAAAGAAGATTGGTAAATTGTTAGCCAATTGAATAATGAATAAATACATATTATAACTGTATATTATGTAAATAATCCTGATTATGATGATAATAACCGGAAAATAATTTATGTACATGTAATATGATTGCATATTAGAATCGGAAAATACATTACGAATTTGAATTAAGTTATTATATGAAGAGTGGGTAATATGTATTAGTAAGTATTAACCGGATATTACAAAATCAATCCAGATAAAATAATTATATCCGGATGTATTAATCTTTATCTATTTTAACAAAATTATTTCCGACTACTGAAAAAACAAGTGAACCGGTTATATAAATGTTTATCCGGATATATAACAATTTATGGATAATACAAAATATTAACTTTAATGCAATGTGTTTAGTATTGACACAATTTTTAACATTATAAATTGACTATCCGGTTTAAAGGATTATATCCGTCTGCATAAAATATTATAACTGGATATTTTATAGTTATTTCAGATCAAATTTACAACAGCCAGATACATCATTTTGTTAAGTTATACATAACTTAAGAATAATCACCATTACATCAAAGTTCAAGAGTGACCCATTAAAAAACCGCATATTAAGCTAGTAGACGAAGGCCACCACCTTCTTGAATAAGGCACCACACATAAGCTAAACAAGTCAACTATACTTCTTTTCCTAAATCCCTTAGTAACTGAGACTACTTTTTTTTTGTCAACAACTCAGTCTACTTAATACCTGCAAAAAAGAAAAATATATGAATATGAACACAACTTTAATTCAGAGTAGCAAATACCCAAAACAGAAGATCATAACCTTTTATATTGAAAATAGACAATCTTAACAATTCACTATTTTGTTCAAAGCTCTGCTTAAAAATGTTAAAAAGACACAATCTTTATAGTTATTATTGTTACCAAAGCTCATCTTTATGAGTGTGTAACACACGCGCTTGTGACGGCCACATATTATTTGATAAGCTTGACGCAAATCGAATCCCACTCTTATACTAAAAAGAACTGACACACTCTCCACTCTTGCAGACAACCCTACGTAGCTATATTACGACTAATGATGACCCTAGATAGTAATTTACGCTTCACATGGGTATTAAGGTAATATCACAAAGTCTGTTTAACCACCTAGCCAAATACAAAAGATCATGCATGGTTACCTAATATATCTTTTGTCCGTTCCTAGTCAATGCAAATACTCTTAATATTAAGCTGAAAGCTGCATTATAATTTTAAAATAACATTTTTTGTATGACAAAAAAATGTTAAAATGACAGTTTTCAAAATAGGGCGAATATATTACATGATACTAAAGGATGATAAATATGATTTTTGCATTAAAACTTAAAACAAATAAACATGCTTAAAACATGTCATACAATGGAGAATGTTGTTTAACGTTCAGACATAAAATGTTCATTCTTTAATCACATGAGAAAATGTTAATTTTAATTTTTGAAAATAATTGTTGGATCGATAAATGATATATGCGAAACCAAAATGTCTATGCATATTATATGATGAGACATAATAATAGTTAAGGACAATAGTTTACTGTTTCAGTATTAAATATTAGTATGATTTATCTATTTAGATTGGCTTCAAGTTGATAAAAATGGGGTTCGAATTTCCATTTAAAGAGTATTGAAGCTACACTAAAATAACCAAAAAAAAACTTTTCTTGGATAGTTGTTTGGAATTCTATTTTAATCATATATTTTTGTCAATATTTTCTTTCTTTGTTATTGACAGTAACATTTGTAACAAAACTATATATATAACCTAATTCATTTCCGATACAGGTATAACAAAGTCTCTAAAAACTATAATTTGTCCATATCGCTTCCAAGAATATGGTTCAGACTTCTGAGAGATACTCCTAGGTTCTAGTCTGAGGACCATGTTAAGTATTCCTTATGTTTCATATTAAGTGTCATTTTGACCTTGTGCATACAGATTAAAAAAACAATTAATTTTATATATTTCTTATATAAAAAGTTAAAAACACAATTAACTATACACCAAACCATATTTCAACCAATAAAAATATAAATTACTGTATAAAATTAATAAATTTTGCATTGTAAATCGAAAATGATACTTATTTTATAACGAATTTTTTTTCTACGACGGTAAACGAAACTATCTACATTTTATAGTGGGAGTAACTTGAAACTATCTACATTTTATAGTGGGAGTAACTTGAGGACTATCTTGAAATGGTGTGTTTGACTTTATTCATTAATTTCTTTAATAACTTAGATATTCGACAGGCTGAGGCCAGTAATCCTTGTAAAAATTATCTATCAGTGCCAGTCGGATCCGACTAATTACAATGAAAATAAATATTTATATCGAATGATCACACAAATAAATAAATTTAGAATAATAGATATCAAACTTAGAATATTTATCACTTTTCTAAATCCACCATACCATTGGACCATATTGTCATTTGACTTTATTTCAAACAATCTAATAAGCAAGTGTACTCACAAATTGGCGTAGGTGGTACTTTTACCTTTTACATGTGAATAATTATTGGATATTGTCCTTTTACATGTGAACCATACTTTCGTATCGTTCAAGGGTACCAAAACCATCTAATATTTGGCTAATTAAACAACCACAAATTATTTTTCTTTCATGTTAAGATAACTAATTAACTATCATCCCTTTTATTAAAAAGATTCATCCGATTTTCATTGTGAAATATCTTTTAATGAATCATCCTTAAAATTTTTATTTTAAACAAAAAAATTGTCAAAAAAAACTTTATTATTTTTCTAAAAAAGCGCTTCAAAACATTGATGTTTTTACTAGAATTAAATATACCACAAATATCTTTATAAAATCAATGGTTAATTAATTAATTCAGAATTTAACTAAATAAGAATATTTTTGGCATATCTTTTTCATATACTTTTAATTTAATTATGGTTATATATTTTTACTATACCAAATTTTATAAAAATCATTTTACTCTATATTTTAATAAATATTAAAATCAATTCGTAAAAAACTAAAACTAAAATTTTATTATATTTAATTTAAACCAAAACAAATATAAATATATTGTTAGTATTTATGTATAATGTAACCTAATAAATAACAAAATGATAATATTCACTTTATAGAAATCTATAAAACAGATTGAAGTAGTTAACTAACAACTATTTTATATACAATTTCATGTTTACCATAAAATAACATAAAATTTATAATATTATCATCTATGTCAAAAATTAAATATCTTAAATTTTCATCTTAGTAAATATAATTTTGATTTTCTGTAAGATAGGAAACACATAATATTTAATATAATATTTATATATATATATTTATTTAAGAGTTAATAAATTATATATATTTATACACTACTTAAAATGAAACTGTCAACAAAATTTAAATTACTACCAAAATAAAAATGCAAATCAGTCTAAAAATTATAAAATATATAATTGTTCAATTGTAAAAATTATATAATTTTTTTTTTTTTTGCGTTTTAGGGTCACAGATCATAAGATAGTAGATTTAAGATATAAAATAATTGTAAAATTAGATTGTAATAATGTAACATTTTAGTTAACTAGTTAACTAAATAAAATTGTACAAACGATATTTGGATAAAGCTTTTCACCTGGCAACTCTTAAAAAATATTCCCAGTTTGATACCGACAGCATTTTAATAATTTTTATTACACGCTTATCAGAATAAATTTATCTTCCCTAAAATAAATATAGAGAGACTCTTAACCAAGGGGCATTCAAAAGACGAGATCGATCCAAAGAAACCCAGCAAATATTAAATAAATATTTTCCCCATGTGTGCCTAACCTAATCCCTGGTTAAATTCGCATTAACACGATTAGACATACTGATTATTATAAGGATATCCATTCAACTTGCAATTCTATAACTTAATTAATTAGCATTCGCACTAAGAACTAGAAGACCTGATCAACTTAATTAGTTCATCAGGCGTATACGACGATATAATGTCCTTTTTATTAATGTCCTTAACATCAACTTGTCATTTCTATAAAATAAATAAGTAAAATATTGAATCAAACTTTGTTAATTAAACCTGATATCACAAGAGGGAAATTAAATTACCACGATAAAACTAATTATTATCATAGGGGTTTTTCATAGAGTTAATGCACAAAGGCACCAAAATCGTATATATTTGATGGAATTTATTTTATTTGGTTAATAACCTGTGGACGTTTAATGTATTTTCATGTCTTTAGGAGACCAAAGAAAAATATTTGTATGAAAAAGGAATAGTAGTTACCACTTATGTTTAATCTGAGTTAAAAGTTGCCACTTGTATAAGTATCCTCAACAATTGACAATTGGGTATCACAACACAACTTGATAGTTGTATATGAGTGTACTGTATATCTAAACCAAAGGATGTGCGACAGTGCGAGGATATAGTGATAATGTGATATAAAACAACTGGTTATTGATTACTAGTTAATTGAAAATATTCAATGATTTTGTACGGATAATCAACTATTTAATTATAACACAGCTCTAATTGTATAGAGAGCATCTAGAACTTATTTTATATTTTCTTAAAATATATAGAAAGAATTTAGAGGTTGTCGACAATGCGTGATTACGCAATCATGCATGAAAAGGAAGCATATGCACCCTTTAGTCCTGTACTACTATTGATATGTTTTAAATAAAATACATCTTTTGCTCCAAAAAACATCTAATTTGAATATGATTTTGAAAATAAGGTGTCGACATGAAAATCCGGATTCTCCTATGTTATTTTAAAATTATCGTAGCAACTATTTAGGTAACGCTTTTGTCGTTTCTGTTACATCTATCTATATATTAAATCATTAAATTGATACATTGTATCCATCACATTTGTTTATATTTGCATGTTGATATATGAATGGAAGAGAATTCACATTTGGGTTCTCACTTAACAGGGAAACATTGTTTAATGCTTACTTAACAAAGTTAAATCTCGATTAGTTTCAAAAAAAAAAATTAAAACTTTTTTTTTTTTTTTGTAATCCAGGGGTTCCCCACTTACGTGGATCATTCCCCTGGACCCGGTTAGGCAGCGGTCCACTTCACCCGGGAGGGCTGTACCTGGGCTGGGGACAAGGCCCAACACCCAGTACCGCATTTGGTTACAGAATGGACAGTTCGCCTCCGCCTGGCGTCGAACCCGTGATCATGACAATTGGCCCACAGGATTCTTACCAAGTGAGCTAACTCATCCCGTCAAAAAAAAATTAAAACTTGATCAAATCATTTTATATATAATACATGTAAATGCAAGCATGCATGCAAAGATTCAGACATATCATCAGGCATAGAAGCACTGGATACTATGGGGTTATATAACTCAATACTATACAGACACATATATGATATTTCTGTTAGTCTCAAACATTTTGTGTTATTGTTAAAATATTTTTTACTATTACATGTACAATGATGGTAACACTTAGAAAAATATTTGATAATTTAAGATCTACGCATTAACAAATAAACAATAGTTCCATATTAGGTATATCAGTACTTTCTAATCTTTTGAACTTTATTAGCCAAAGTCATCATATTAAATTCTACAAAATATTCGTCCCCTGGTAAACGCTAAGCTGGCGAACGAAGATACGGCAAGTATTCAACTGAACCTTCTATTCAGTCATATTTTAATTTTAATTTTTCTAAAGTTATGAGGTTCTGTTGAATCGAACTTTTCGTTGTGTCCGTTATAACTATAGATTAGTAAGAAAATGTACATTCACGGCATTGTGATCCTTCAGTTTTTATAACGGTCAAAATATGTATTGGTTATGTCAAACATATGTTAATTTAGACGACTACATTTCTCAAAGAACCCCAATTTTCAATTATTTTTGAAAATTATTACTTAGGTCTCGTCAAGTGGTTTTGAGAAAGGTGGTCTCTATATTCTATACAAATCTTTACAGCAACTGAAACTCAATCTACTACATGACAACCAGAATGTCAAAACCTCATGGGTACTAACAGATTCAACGCATTAAAGATATATCATACCTACAAATATTTTGTGAATCGACAAATAAACGCTTCGACGATTAAACAGAGAACTGAAATCGTGTCTAACACGTGGCAGAAAAGCTGACTTTGCTAACAACAACAACAAAAAGTAGGACAAGACTCATTGTCTCAACACCGACAAGTCAACCACTATTTTATTTCCTTCAAACAAAATCCAAAAAGAGTCAACATTCAAACTAAATATCACATTCATAATTAATATTTGAGTTACATTCTATAAAACTTTTATGCTTCCGTGTCACTACTCACAAACCCTTATGGATTCCACATTTATATTTCAAATGTGCATACACACACGAGTCTTTTTTTACATGTGACAAAGTGTTTTGATACAATGTTAAATTGATTGATCATCGTAAAAAAATATATTTGTAAAATTAACATAGATATATAAAAGAATAATGTTTAAATAGCTTTAAGCAACATGTGCTCCAAACCATCGACAAAACAGCTCCTTCAACTTTGGCATCAGATAGTATCTGGTGGACATAGCATACGAGCAAAATCTGTTCTACTTGTTTCTGCAATGTTGTTATGCTTCCTATCGTTCCTCTTTCTCCAGATGAAATAGATGGTGACTTGAAAGACCAATCTCAGCCGGATAAATGTAATTCGATCATATGTACATGTCTGAAGGCGCATGATAGTGATGTCCCAGTCCGGGTCAGCCACAACACCAAACAGATTCCCTGCTACTTTGAGCCACAACGTAAAGGTATAAGGGCAGGCGAAGAAGAGACGATCTCTAGTCTCATTTGGCTAACCACAATAGAAACAGCCTTGCGGACTGCTCCACTTATTGGTATGCTAACCAGTAGGAAGTCTCGAAATGCTAACCATGTGATAAAAGCATATCGAAGAACACGTTGAGGAAACCAAACCAGCTTACTACATGGTACCAAACCAGTAATCACGTTTTCATGCTGTAGTTTGCAAAAATGATTGCACCGTGCTGGCTATACAATATCTTTTGGGCCATTCGGTTAACTTCGTAATTACTAGTTTATCCAGCCCAAATTGAATGTCCAAGCCAGTTAGACCCTGGATCAATATATGTGGTTAGGCAAACAAAAGGAACATCAAACCGGATAAGAAAACTATTCTCTTTCTTTTTTTCTTTGGGAAAAACTATTCTCTTTCTTTAAAAGTCAAGAACCAAATAAACCGGATTATCAGTTGATTATAGACTTTATGGTTTAGGTTCCTTGAACATTAACCGTTAAAAATGTTCAATCCAGCTTTTTGGTATACATTGATTTTGATTTTTCTTTTAATATTTTCTTTTCTTTTTACAACATAAAAATTGATTGTCATGTATATCGTTTTGTTTTAATTCCTACTGTACATTTGTTTTTAAATAAAAATTAATTATGTGTACACTAAATACAACTCCATCCCTTTTAAATTAATTGTCGAAGAATATTTTTTTCTTTGTAAAATAAATAGTCTTAGAATTTAAATGCAATTTAACATTAATTTATTTTTTTATCTTATCTAAATTTTAAAATAATAAATGCTATAGAATTTTGGTAACTAAATAAAAGTAAAACTGAATGTTTAAAAATCTACGTTAAAAACTTTAAAACAAGTATAAATCTAACTCATGAACAGCCTTAGTGCAATTATTTCTTATAAATATAACAGAGAAATCATATTGTTTTAAAATTGAAAATAAATCAAAGTTCTTTTCGTATAAGATTACAGACAGACTGAAACACCTCTTATGTATATTCAAAAGAGATCAATTAAAAGAATAATTTGCCAAATCTTTTCTCTCAACACCAAAGAACAAAACAAATAGACAACAAACTTCTTCTATATCTACAACACATTCTTGCAAAAATAACATTCACGTAAACAAAATTAAATCTTTTTTCTTGTTTCATCATTTAATGAACACAATGAAGTAGTCTATTAGGAGGGTAGATAATCTCTCTCTCTCTCTCTCTCTTACCTCTCTTGATCCGTGGGACTCACTCAAGCTCTTTTTCACCAACTCACAAGCAGTCTAAACCGCAGATCTCGAGAATAGGACCACCCTTAGCCACAAACGGATTAACCCTTACCCAAAGAAGTGTAAGAATAGAAGCCAAGAGAATGGACCAGACGACAATGATGGTCGGCATTCTATCTTGTTTCCCAAGCAAACCTTTAAGGAAAGGGTAAAGATGAATCACCACCCAAAGTGCAAAGAACAACCTTCCAAAAAGCGGTCCCCATGAGTCATATCCATTGCTTATAGCATCAGAGATTCCAACTACGATTCCAATGACGTTTATGATGAGAAGAGTCGTGGGAGGGATGAGAAGTGAAGTCCATTTGAAGAGGTAAAGGTCTGAGAACTCTCCGTCATCAGCTGCTTTTGACGTGACCGTGAAGTTAGTGTCCACACCAGCAAGAACCTTGAGAAGACCTTGGAAGAGAGCAAAGAGATGAGCAGATACACCTCCAATGACCCAAAACTGTTCATTTCTCCACCAGTCATCGATCCCAACTTTGCCCCATTGCATCTCGAGAACACCAGTTACTGCAATGGACGAGAAGAGTGCCATGAAGAGGATACTCGCATAGTTGCTTATCTGCAAAAACAAGAATCAAGAACCGTTATTCCACGTTTTCAATTTTCAACACAAAATTAATTAACCATTTATATTCTACAGTCTATTTAGTTGAATAATTTATGATATTTTTATTAAGAAAATGTAAGAAAATAAATGTTTTCTTAATCTATGTGCATTAGTATATAAAGATTCATACTCATTCATTAGGACAATAACTATTTTGACTTTTGAGAACATACTTTGAGAGCTCAAGATTGTATTACCTCTGGAACGATGAATTTGCCTGTGAGAAGACAGATGGCTGGGAGAGAACAGTAAACAATGAGAGGGAGAGAGGTCCATGGGTAAACCACAGAGTTAATGTAAGACAACCTCTCAAGCCATTTCAAACCACCTCCATAACCATACCAAATAGGACAATGCCTACTCAAGAAAATCTCAACAGACCCAAGTGCCCATCTAAGAACCTGATGAAGACGGTCCGAAAGATTGATGGGAGCTGATCCTTTGAAAGCTGGTAACTTAGGTGTGCAGTAAACAGACCTCCATCCATGAGAATGCATCTTGAAACCCGTGAGAATATCTTCCGTAACAGAACCGTAGATCCACCCAATCTGTGTTTTTGTGAACAAAAGAGTCATCATCAAAATCAAGAATCTATTGCACACGCACGAGAAAATAGGAGTGAACCAATTAAAACCGAATATAAATAGAGTAAGTGGTTTGGATTTGGTATTACCGAATAAACCGAATGGATGTTATTTTTTAAAAAACTACAATATATGGATATATATATAGTTTGATATAAAACCGAATAAATCAAAATAGATATGGTACCTAATTTTTATAAACTAAAAAACCGAACCGAAACCCGAATTGAAGACCCCCAAACAAGAAAATGTGTAGAAAAGACAGGACTTGCGTAGCGTACCTCTTTTCCCCATTCGGTTTTATCTTCATAACCACAACTAATGACTTGGATAGCTTCTTTAAGCAGACAAGCTGGACTTGCGTTTCTAGCCATCCCACCGTTCTCCATACGAGCAGACGCAACAAAGACAGGACTCTGTCCAAACTTCTTCTCCAGCTTCAATTGCATCGCCTCGGTTGATAGTTCAACATTAGAGCCTATAAGAAAGAAAAAAACAATCTTTAGCAACAAGTTCTTACACCAAAGTGAGTTAACACTAGTTTATTACCTTTAGTAGTGACGCGACCCTCTTCAATATTTTCTAACGCATGAATCTGCTTAGACGCTTCCCTGTTCTTCTTCTTCTTATCAGCAGCAGCTGTCTTTGCTTTACGGTTCTTTCTCGAACCACAACAAAGAAAACACCATTTTGGCCAGCAGTTACACGTCTTACGTGGAGCCTTCTTCTTCTTCGGTGCATCAAACCCGTAAAGAGCTTGCCTCCTGAACACACAACCTGTCCCCACGTATATAGGTCCTTGTAACCCATCCAAACCCTTCATATTGATCTGTAAAACCAAAAAGATTCATTATTAGTTTGAAATGTACTCCAATGGATATACACAATGTGAAACTACTTACATCGAAGAAGACAACGTTGCGATTTGAGTAACGATCGTGTCTATCAATCCCATCGAATCTTTGAGGGAACTGAACATAACAGATTTTTTTCCCTGACTGAGGGTCCATCATGAAACACATTGCTTCTCTGAGAGCTTTGCTGTTGTTGATGTAGTGATCACAATCAACGTTGAGAAGATAAGGAGCGTTTGATAGAACCCCTGAGACTCGTATCTTCAAAATACATAACAAAGAGTCAAAGAACCATACAAAGAAGGAAAAAAAAACTTATTAAAAGTATATAACTTACAAGAGAATTCATAGCTCCAGCCTTCTTGTGGTGATCAAATCCAGGTCTCTTCTCACGAGAGACATAAACCAAACGAGGCAGCTCGTTGTTTTCGACATCACGAACACCATCACTTCCAAGGAAAACCTATTTACAATGAAAACAAGTAAAGTTTCAGAAACAGAGAATATTACATAGAAAGGTTTAAAGTACTTTGAAACTAACCTGGATCATGCCGGGATGATCTCTTGTACTATTACCAGGCCAAGGTGTACCGTCTTGCATAGTCCAACCTTCCTCGGGCACTTTCTGTGCCGTTGCTACTAAAGCATTGATCTTCACTTTGAATTCTTCATAATCTCTCTGTCAAAACCACACACAATCTTCCAAATCAGTATCTAAAGTGACCATCTTGTTTTCATAAGGAACTTACAGCAGAAAATCTATAAACTAATAGTAGCCAAATTAATAAACACGATATATTTATAATTTTCACCAGTTCGAGTTGGACCGGTTCAAACTATAATACAATTTGATAAGATTATAAAACAATAAATATATATCTCTGTAATCAAATTACATCTCAAACACTCATTTTTATGATATAAATCTTTTATCCACCAAATTATCTAATAAAGAATATCAAAACCGGATTTATATAATTTGATCAATATATAACCCGTAAAAATAATTATTTTTTATTTTACATAAAAAAATATTTTAGAATATATAAATCTATAAAGGAAATTTCGGTAAATTATTAACTATATAAATTAATAAAATATAAAACTCCCGAAATTTTTTTATCAAAAAAAAAGACTGATATCAACTTTTCTCATGAGAAGTGAATGTATAAAGAGGTAAAGAGCTAGTAACCTTCATGGCTCGCCGTTCTCTGACAAATGCAGGATGGACTTTGTTCTTCAAGTAGTCCATCTTATGGCAAAAGTACCACTCAGGAGCACGAGGCTCGATGCAGTACTTCTTACAGAAAGGAACCCATTTCCTCGCAAATTCAGCAGTCTCGGAAAGAGCTTCGAAAGTAAGCATAGCGGCACCATCATCAGATACATAGCAAGCAACTCTATCAACAGGATAGTCAACCGCAAGGATAGACAAGACAGTGTTTGCTGTAATAAGCGGAGGCTCTTTCAACGGATCCACTGTACTGACAAATACATCCACAGCTGATAGTTCTGATGGCTTCCCTTCTTTCTCATATCTGCAAAACATAAAATGTGAAAAATTATATTACCAAAAAAAAAACTAATTATAGAGGATTATTGATTAGGAGAGCGTCTAGACCTTTTTAAAATAATATTTAAAGAAAAATTGTTTCGTTTAAAACCGAGTTATCACATTAACAAGTGTTGTGTGTTTCAAAGTACCTTAACGAGAGCCTGTCCAAGTAAGTTTCTCGTTCTATTGGGTACCACTTAGGGAACTGATCAAGAACCCATGAAACAGCAAACCATATCTCACAGATAACAGATATAAGCCACAGTGCATATGCATCTTTAACCGGGTGAAGAATACGGTAGTGAAAGAAGAGACCAAGAATCACAAGACGTAGAACAATCAACATCCTGTACGGATTTATCTTGCTTGATTTGATTGGTATCTTCCTAGACAATGGCTGCCTTCCCTCATCCATCCTGAAAAATACCAAAAAAAAAAAAAAAACAAATATTCATAAATATCACAAAGACATAAACCAAAAGAGTTCTTTGTGTGTGTGTTGATGTCTTCTTACATTGGGATGTCATCACCATCTTCAAAATCAGGATCACCTTCATGTTTCACCACCTCAAGTTTCTCATTCTGCTTTCTTTTCCACTCCTCCATACGATCTTTCCAAGCCACACTTCCATAACCGTAAACCGCAAGATCTTTCTGAGGTACCATAGGTCTTGGATGTGCTGCAATTACACAACAAAAAAAAACTCAGTAACCATATATACACACACAAAAAAAAAAAAACTTTTAGCTCATTTAAGTACTTGAAAAATTCAAGAATGTACCAGCAATGGTTGGGTCAGAGAGAGAAGCCGGGTGACCTCTATGGCTATGACCACTAAGTGAAGGAGGAACAATAAGAGCATGTCTGTCCGAAGAGATCTCAATGTCCTGTCACAAACAAAAGCCAAAAAATTACTGAAGATGTCTTTTATGTATTGTAGATTAATAAATGGATGATGAGAGTTTTACCTCGTCGCCATAAGTCAGCAATGGGATCTGAGAGCCAGGTGGAGCTGAATCCAAATCAGACTGTGGGAAGCCAGAGTGGCGGCGAGAGACAGACATACCTTCAGAGACCTGATCAAACCCAATCCCACCATTGTTCATGTAATCAAACTCATTGTCTATATCATCAATGTCATCTTCCTCTTCATCATTCTCAACTCTTGGACTTCCTAACAACACATGCCAACAACAATCAGCAAAGTCTCTAAAACAAAAATACAAAACCGGTTTAAACGAAACAATTAACCTTTAAGCCTTTTGTAACGGGTTTTGCACTGAGGACAAGCTTGATTGCCTTCTCTTCTTTCGTACTCGTAGCAAGGTCTGCAAACAGGGAATGCACACTCGTTACACGCCACGAATGGTTCTCCATCAACGGTCAATTCGACCTCGTCTCTGCAGATTTCACATGTCTGTCCTCTCAGCTCTTGCACTGATCTTATCTGCAACAATTACATCAACTTAAATCATCAGATTCACTGCAGATGCATCATTGAGCTTTGTGTCGGTAACTGTTGACTTGAACTCGGAGAATTAAGACAAATCCTTCCCCCACCGACACAAACAATTTTCTAGATGAAATTAGCTGGAATCTAACAGAAACCCATAATGCTAATTGGTCAAACCCAGATCCAGAAGAAAAGGAAACAAAAAAAGGAAAAGTCTTTCGGACAGAAACAGAGGAACCCAGAAAAGACAAAAAAAAACAGAGAGATCTCTTACTCTGGCACTCTCATCGGCATTAATCAGAACAAACTCGTTTCTGTTGTGAGAACCGGCGATTAACCGACCACCGGTATTCATGTTGTCGGAAACACAGACGCTTACAGTCTTTGGGGATCTCACAGATCGATTTAGAGAGAGAGAGAGAGAAACAGAGTGTGTTAACTCAGAGGAGAAGCTCTGTTTTTTAGAGATCCAGAGTCCATAAACAGAGGTTGCTTCTCTCCGAGAGTCCTAACAAAAGAAACAGACTTTGATTAAAAAAAAAAGGAATAGTGTGTGTGTGTGTGTATATGTGGTGGTAATGGTATTGATTCAGCTTCAAGCCACGACCTTTTTTTTGTTTTCCTCTCTCTCCTCTCCGAAAGCTCACAGTCACAGAAATAAAGGATGATCCTAGAGAGAGAGAGGGAGAGAGGCAAAGCTGCCAATGCTTTCACAAACGCGTAAGGAAGAAGAAATTAGTGAGAGAGCGAGAGAGAGTGTGAGATTAGTTAAATGAGAGAGATGATTAAAAGGCAATTATGTAGATGAGGAGAAAAAAAAACACCAAAAGGCGATATTTTACGAAATTCAGAGAAAATGAATAATTTTTATGTGGAGAGAAGCAGTGTGGGACCCATTAAACCGGTGTGCTCTCTCCTCTCTCTCTACTCCACTTGTTCTTGTTCTTTTGTGTTAAGACCCAAACACACGTTATTAATCATTAACCACATTATTACTCGTAACTACTTTCATTTTTATATTTTTCTGGTTATGTATGTACAGCATTTATTTAATCTTTTACTTGGAGTTTTCCTGCACCATGCACAAAAATAGTAATTTTTAATATAATATTTTTTATTTCAAAAGAAAATTTTGATTTATATTTCAACATTATTAATTTATATTTTAAATTCAATAGTTATAAGAAATCAAAAACGTATTTTTTTAATCTTATCCTTTTTGATTTGGTATAATTATTTAAATTTGATTTGATTTAATTTTTAATAAAGATAAAATTAGATTTTATAAAAATAATTTTAATTATATTATTGTGTTTAATGATTATATATATATATATATATCTTCCCATCTAATTTTAAATATATATATATATATATATTTACATATAACTATAAATTCTAATAAATTTGAGACTTTGTTTATTTTAGTTAAACTGAAAAATCTTTATGTTAATTTAAATAATGAAGATGAACGGATAAATTTAAATAATGTTTAAATATTTAACTATTAATTTTTTGGATTAGTGTTACTTTATTTAGTTTATTTTTATTAATGTGAGATACATATATACATATATATTATTATTTTAATTATGATATATGAATTATTAATATATTTAATAGTTGAGTTTTTTACACTGCAGGGCAGTTTACAAGTTTCAATTTCACAATGAGGTAGTTATTGCTACTTGGACACAGTTTCTGAGTGAAATATCTTAACTTGTCCCTGAAAAATGTGTAACTGGTGGGATAAAATTGGGAAAGAGTTTTTAGTTTTCTGGTTACGTTTTTGAATTTTGAAATGACTGAGTGAACCTAATGAAAGAGACTTTAGGAGTTACCAGACGTATGAAAAATATTGTATTTTAAAATCCTAATTTTTGTTGGAGGAATTTGAATCTTCAAAGAATAGTTGCTTACAATTTTTTTTAGGTTGGAGGATGAAACAACAGAGATAAAGGATGTGATAGGAGAGCTATCGGAGAAAGTAATTTTTATATGTTTTTTTCTTGGTTTTGGGTTCTAATCTATTAATCTATATAATATGTGTAAGTTTTAGAGGTAAAACGCAAAAACAATGAAAATTGCATGGTAAAAATCAATGGCGGCTGTTAGTTATATTTGCAGGAAACGCAGAAAACCCTTATAGGAAGAAGATGAAGTTATTACAAAATTACCACTAAGAGTAAAAAAATTAATTGGATGACCACGTGGATGTGTACATAATGTTAGTGTACACATGTTCCTGTACAATGGTACATTGGATGACCACGTAGATGTGTACATAATGTTACTGTACGCATGTACATGTGCACAAAATGTTAGTGTACCCATGTACATAATGTTTGTCTTTGTAGATATAAAGACAAAGAAGTGTGGTTTACGTGAATTAAGCAACATGATTATATATGTACATGTGTACATATTTACATGTGTACAAACACAACACGTATATATCTTTTACATGTGTACATTGTATATTACTAAGGCAATGTTCATAAAATTGTGTATTCTCAATAAAATCTTAAAATCATATTTTAATTCTTTAATGCACTGAAAAATAAATTAACTGAACCAAAATCAAAACCAAAAATCATTAGATATGAATAAAACACAAAATCATGTGAAATACTAAGAATCAAAAATATACATATGAAATTAGTTTTGTGTTATTCAACATACGTTCGAAGACAAGTCCAGATTTACAAATGCATCAGTGTTGTGTTTAGAAAGCGTACAAATGAACCAAAGTCATGTGGATACCTATAGATGTACACATGGACATTATCAGACAAAATGAACACATGTACACTATAATATATATGTACACATAGACATCCTATTAAACATTGGATGGTTAAGAAACCGTTAATTATGGCCGGTAGAAGAATTCATTAATGAGTCTTGTTTAGATGGTTAAGAAAACCGTTAACTATGGCCGGTAGAAGAATTCATTAAGGCTATAATCCATGTGAATGTAACAATTATTTTGAAACGATGCATCTCAAGCTTTGAAATTCCCATGCAATATTTATTCTTATTGATAATCATGGTGGACCAGAGTTTTTATCAAACATTTGTGTCTAACATTTAGTTTGCGTTTTCCAATAGTTCCAATGATGTAGTATACAAATATTATCAATTTCGGTGGTGGATCACTTTGGAATGAGCTGGTGATGACGAGGGGTTTCAGGCGCTCATGGAAGAAGGAAAGAGGTTTATGAATCACTTGTTTTCTTATCAATTTCTTTCTTATATACATGGTACATTGTTTTAATAATAAAGAGTGTACGCCTGTGAAGACGTACGCATGCACACATATAATTGTACACATGTAAATTTTGTTTTTTGTTTTAATAATAAATAGTGTACACATGTGATGAGTGTACATTTGTTTTAATAATACAGAGTGTACACTTGTAAAGATGTACACATGTACACATGTACACATATAATTGTACACATTTTGCTATTTTTTTAAATGAGTGGCAATTTTGTAATTAAATCATCTTTTTCCTATTAGGGTATCCTGCGTTTCTGCAACTAAATCTCAGAGCTGCCATTGATTTTCTTCATGCAATCTTTTTTTTTTTTTGCGTTTTTACATATAGAACTTAAAAATATTGTAGTGATTAACCAATTAGATCCAAAACCAAGCAAAAAAACAAGTTTTTTTCATAATTTTCGAGTTTGACAAATTATAACCAAAATGCCATAACTCTTATTCGCCAAGCATCAACTTTTCAAGATAATAGCAGTTTAATCTCTTGACTTGAACAGATCTGTGAAAAAACAGAAGTGTGAAAAGTGAGATAAAGAAGATGAATACTTGAGCAGATCTGAGTCGTCCATATAAAAGGTATGAAGATCTAACGGTTGAAATATGAAAGATATATAAGTCTTGTCATAAATATGATAAATAAACTGAACCGTTGAGATGGATGTTAGATGAGTGGTGTAGGTTGGTTCCCGTTAAAACATTAGTTTTGTTGGTCAGAATATTAGTTGGAAGAGAACTAGTTTGTTTAGATTAAAAAGAAGATGTTAGAAAAAACTGCTGTAGTGTAACAAAGTGTCTTATTCTGTTATAAAAAATTCAAAACTACCTTTCACTGTAATATTTTCTTAATAGTTTACCGTAAATAAATATTTATATGGAAAATTGATATTAATGATGATATATGAGTTATTTTTATTACCATATTTAAAATCTCTGTAAAAAAAATTAAATTTTTATAAATAAATTTTACATCTCACAATTAATATGATGTCATGTCACTATTTTCTAAAACTATCTCATCTATTTTAAGTGTCATGTCATCTTTTTTTAGCGAGAATGATTGTAGTGATGACATATGTATAAATCACTTCCCAAATATAGTCTAGGGGATTTACATAGCAACCTTCTTTTAAGATTTCACTCTCTTTTTTTACCAATTTAGGATTAGTCGGTTTATCTTTATATTAACTACTCTATTTTCTTCGGTAAACATGTTGTATTGTTTTTATTAATTAATTGTCTGAGTAGATTTACATTCTTAGTACATGTGCAAGGCCAAAATTGTATTATAATTTTTTTTGTTAAAGAATAATTGTATTTTACTATTCGGTGAAACTTATATGAATGTACGGAAAATTACAATAAATTCAAGGTCCTAGTTATTGTCCCATTATGTAATATATAAATTCCTCTTGTTTTTTAAAGAGGCTTCTAAAATGTTGAGAAATAGATATAGGCATTTATGCATAACAACCATAGTGTCAAGATCCTATTTTCTAGGTCTTTCTTCGTTCTAATAGCATGGTTAATGGAAAATTCTTAAGGTAAAATTTTTATCAGATTATAAGAACCTGTCTTTTAACTTTCAACTAAAAAAGTTAAGAACCGGCTCTTAAGAGCCGATTCTTACATTTTTAGTTAAAAATTAAAAAAAAAAAAATTCTTATATTCTGTTAAAAACTCCACCCTAAAATTTTTTATTAATCATGTTCTAATAACTCTTAATTTTGTAGTATTATTGTACTATTTGGTAACATACTTCATCGCCATCCGTAGATGATGCACCATTTTCTTCACAGGCCGTTTCACTGATTTTTGTAGCATCTGTTGACTGTATCGGGTTTTCCTTTTATCTTCGTCGGTCCTCGTTTATTTAGATATTTTCGGTAATTTATTTGCAAATTCATGTTTAGAAATGCTTAATTTGTTAACCATAAGTAAGGTCTGGTAAAAGTTTTATTTTATTTGAGGAATACTATATGTTTAACAATACTAAACAATGGAAATTTATACCTTTTAGCAATTATCTCTTAATTGGAATTTTGCAAAAAGTTTACCATCAAAATGTTTTGTTAATTAAGCGTCAAAATAAAATGATGTTTCTTCTCGAAGTCTTTAATATAAAAATAATAATAAGAAAAATAATAATATAAGGGCACCGACAGTTTCTATAAGAACATGTGGCACGAGGGCTTGAGAAGACTGTACACAGTATTCAATCAATCATGAAAACGACATGATGTGGTAACCTACTAAAGTTCGCTATATATATATAATTTTGTTGTTCAACATTATAATATATAAGTTTCCAAAATTATATTATTAATTATTTTGCTAATGTTTATATAATTATTCTCCCGGGTCTCAAATTGTTAATAATATAAATTTCTACGAACAAATTTAGAATATTGGTATCGTTGCTTCTCGATATGTTATATATCAGTATATCACGAACTATTTGTCGGCAAATGTATATACATATAGGCATCATACATGGGCATATATATTTGTGATACGATAGTGTCAAATAATTGCACATTTTCTCTTATTTTAAGCACAAAGGGGAAAAAGTGAAAAGACAAATTAGCAATAAGGCAACTGGGGCCGACTTTTTATAATATAATTTCAAACAAGTTATCTATGAAGAGCGTTATATAACATAACAAAAGGACAGTATAGCAAAACAGACGACTGAACAAATTATTGTTAATTTGTTATCAAAGTTGATATTAAAGTAAAGTTAACATCTTAACCGCAACAAGTAATAATAATAATTAGCAACAACACGTATTCATAACTTTTTCTACTTGGGAGACCTACGAAAATATCACTCAGTATTAGTAGATGCACAAATTTACTTGCTTATTTTTACTAGGAATCTGAATATAACAACTATAAGAAGTTTTAAAAAGAAGATCGAGTTAATCAAAGCATTTAGTCAACGTGGTTAGAGATTATAAGTCAACACCCTTAACTTCTGGGTTTTACTTCAGCTTGATGCGATCATATCACAGCTATTCAATAATTTGTTAAATTTTAACATACTTTAAATAAAATGAAAAGCTAATTCAAGAGTCTATGGCTAATAGATATATTTAGCCATATTCATAGTGAAATATTATCGATCTCGACAAAGAATAAACTACAACTTTCACACCACTTTGCATTTTTAATATCGGTTACTATGTACTGTATTAAGTTAAATGTTTGACACAGCGATTCACAGATTATACATTTATATTTCTTCGTAAATATGTTCGTCTTTTGACTGAAAACAAAAATAGTTCTGATAGACAAGTAACAGACTCGTCGACATAGTTGTTTTATTTCTATAAGCAAAAAAGAAAGGGGTAAAAGCTTCACAACTTCACAGGATTGTTTGTTTCCTTGTTGATATACTTTTTGTTTGTACCCTTGATACCATTTTTATTTCTTAAGCAACTCAGATCTAACAAATTCCAAATAAGAAACCTTAGAAACAAAGTGTCATCCTGAACAAAAGAAAAAAAAAGTTTCATTGCTTAAAAATAAGAATCTCGATAAAATTGATTCACCAAACAAACAAAAATTTATTCCGGGATATTTTATCTAAACAATGATAAGCTGTTTCCCGAAATGGAAACTTGTTTTTTTTGAACAACTGATTATATTAAAAACTAAAATTCCGATGGGCGATTACATAACTCGACGGTAAGCTGAAATGCGAGAATAAGCAAAACATAACAAATGATAGAGATGGCTGAGAAGAGAAGAGATCCATGGAAAAACTTCGCTTGTAATACTCGAGCCTGCATTCGAAGGAACGCGATGAAGTCGAATTCGACGTTGAATTGAGAGCAGTTGAAAACTGTCTCTGGAGATGACTGGATCTCCCGACGTTGCAGTGAGGTGTGGAGATGCTGCCGAAATAGGACTACACACAGAGTCGACCGTACAACCTCTAAAAGATAGCCGTTGACAGGGTTGGGAGATGCTGATTTTAGGTCACGTTGCAGTGGGATGTGGAGGGGAGGCGACGGAGACAAGAGTCTGACTCGAGATAGAGACGATAGCGAATTCATGCGTGGAACTAGCCGACAACTCGTCGCTAATGCTTCTGCAGACGATGAGATCCTGGTTCTGACGAGCAAGGGTCTCAACACGCCAGTGAAGACTCGATGAGTAGAGGTACGACATGAGCAAGAAATTTGAGAACATCCGTTAAAGATAACAACAGCTCCGGTTTGAAGGTCGCATAGTTGACTTTGTGAAGAACCGTCGATGTTTGAGACGGCGTAATGTGATGGAAGCGCAGCGGTGATGAAGTTAGTAAATCTGGCGAATCCACACTCTTGCACAATAATAGTTCCAGCGACGAGGAGATTGGGAAGGCCACAGATCCGACAATGTGAAGAACCGTCGATGCTTGAGACGTCGTAGTGTGATGGAGACGCAATGGTGAGAATGTAACGAGCAAATCTGGCGAAACCACACTCTTGCACAATAGATCCGGCGGTCACTAAGAGGAGGAGATTTAAATGATATAGCTTAGCTCCATAGAAACGAGAAGTGACGATGGCAGTAGCGTTGAAGGAGATGCGACGACAGTGGGGTTGGAGGGGAACAAGTGATTGGACAGGATTAGAGAATAGTCGCGGACCGGACACAAAAGAATCACCGAAGATAGTGGAAACCACCTCGGACCGAAGAGTGAAGTACTTCACGACTGTAATGGGAAAGATGGAGGTAGCTTGTGACGTGGGAGGGAAACAGTAGCCAACAGATGCAAGAGGCCTGAGCTCTCTGTGATAATCGGAACAGTAGATAGATCTGAGGCTAGCGGAGGCGACACGAGGACAGGATAAGGCAGCTCGTCGGTGCCGGAAGGAAGGTCTTGTAGGAGAGCAACGGAGACGCAAACTCTTCGAACTATGCAGTGGCTGAGCACCAGAACGAGTCTCAGTTAGCAGATCCGGGTCAGCGGGAGAGAGGCCGAAGTCAGAGGTGGATAAAAAGTGACCAGAAGCCGTGTCACCACTTGCCGGAGGCCGCTTCCATGGCTCCAACTGCAGCCCGAGCAGCAACAAAAGAAAAGCGAAAAGCATAACAGAAGGAGGTAGACGGGACATAGCTGAACACGAGAGAGAAAGAAGGCGACGCCGGCGAGCAGGGCCTCCACTAGCGCTGGAAGGAGAATGAAGATACGGCGCCTCGATTTTAGTGCCTGGGAGCGACTGAAATTAGAGCACCAAAATGGAAACTCGAATGTAATTATATAGGTTGGTGGAAGCACACACGTATACAAAGATTTTCTAAAGTGTTAACGCTTATTAAAAATTCAATAAATATTTATAATTTAATTTTTATTTTACTTTATTATACACTTTCCGATAACTTTTCACCAATGAAATTTAATCTATTCAAATATTTTCATTTAATGTTTCTTAAAAGTATAAAAAAATACCTTAAACATATAGAAAATCTATCTTTGTAAAACAAATAAAAAATCTAAGGGAGGTGTATTGAATCTAAAATTTGAAGCGATTTAATTTTTAATGATTTTTCAAATGATTGTAGGAAAATCTGAGAATCCGGCGTGATTTTTGTTAGATAACTCTAGAATCCCATATAAAATCATAGGATTTGGATTTTTATTTTTATAACTAAATAACTTCTCTCAAACACTCTAGAAACACTTTAAAATCTCTAACTTAAATTTTGTTCAATAACAGTAGATTTCAGAGTATATTATAAAATAACAAGTTCAATAACACTTGATTTCAAAGTATTTTTTTAAATCTATGTTTGAATAACATTAGATTTGTCATTTTAATACAAATCACCTCAAACTTCAGATTGAATACACCTCCGTAAAATATTTTACTTTCGGAAACAGATGGATTACACAGTAATTTTCTTTACATGTATATAAAATTTTAGTTAAAACGATATGATTAATACAAACACGTGTTGCATGACTCAATGTGACTTTTGACTTATTTACTTTACTATATTTATTTCTAATAAAGGTGTAATCATAACTGCAAGATAGTGCGCAATGAGTAGCTTTTTAAAATAACTAAATTACCTCTATCTACGCACTGGCAAATTTTGTTATTGTACTTATTTTTCTACTTCTGACGACTGAAAAGTGCATATTGACGACGTGAGCCCAAAGTAAGAATGTGGTTTTTTTTTCCATCTTATTTAGGCCTGGGAATTTAAATCAAAGCCCGCGGGGCCCGCTCCATTTGACAAATCAAGTCGCGGATGCGGGTGCGGGTTAAGACTATTTTTTGCGGGGCGGGTGCGGGTTGGTGGATTTGGATTTGTGGATACCCGCCAACCCGCAAAATAAAATAAAAAATAAATAAATCTTTTATTTTTGAAAATTTTGACTTTTTTAGAATAATAATTAATTTTTAAAAAAATAATTAATTTTTTTAAAAATAATATAAAAATTACTTATAAATATATTATTTTATAGAAAAACTAATTAAATAATTATTTTTTAATTAAAAATATAACCCGCGGATCCCGCGGGTTATCCGCAAAATAAAGCGGGGCGGGTGCGGGTATTAACTTATTTCTTTGCGGGTTGAGCGGGTCGAAATTTTAACTAAAAAAAAAGAAACGATCCGCGGGTTGGCGGGTCGTGCGGGGCGAGTTGATCCGCGAACCCAGGCCTAATTTTATTTTATTAAAAGGCCAAAGTCCACACAGAACAAAACCCATTAAAAAAAACATACAACAGATACAGAGCTTAAACAATATGACAAAGTAAAAGTGATAACAGTTGGGTTTCGAAGCCCAGTTACACTAAACCGTAATCAAACATCAACACTCGACAAACATACATCGAGATTTTTATTGAGAATATGACACGTGGTTAGCCCTCAACCAAACGAGGTACACGCGTCACCCATGCCTTCCACCTTCCTCACCCTAGAGAGCACGCCGGAGAAACTAAACGGCGCCGGAAAACTCACCGGAAACTCGAAACTGCATCACAACCCTTCAGTGCTTGGAATCCTTAAGCAGAGAGCATCATCGATCTGTTCGAGATCTCATCCACAGCCTCCAAGCCACCAGATCCGAAGTTAAAACAAGAGCTACAGATTAAAGGAATCAAGCAAAGGCCGATTAAACCCAGAAATAAAACCACCACCAATAGAAAAACTAAGTGCCGATAAACTATCACCGAAGAAGAAGGTGTGGTCTCCGGAGTCAAAACCGGTCGTCCATCAATCGAAAGATGCAACACCGGAGCAGGGGCCGGACACGCAACGCCGCCGGAGCCGTCCATGCCGGGGAGAGAACGCGAAAATCGAAAATTGAGCATCGTCGTAAAACACCTTTTTCCGACCGACGGTGGTACAGAGAAACCACACTGCCGGTCATAGATCGTTTTCCAAAAATCTTTTCTAGAGAGAGATTGGAGGATTTTTCTCTCTCTTTCTATAGTTTTCGTTACCTACTGCTATCTAAGTAAGAATGTGGTTATAAAAATAACCCCTCCGAAAAAAAACCTTAAAAACCAAGGTTAAATATTTTTTTTCAGCACAAACCATAAAAAATGTTTTTTTTTTCTAGATGTAACTTTTTTTCCTGGATGTAACTTGTAACTAACATATGCTGTTTTTTTTAATCTTTTTTGACGAATATTAAGCAATTTTTTAAAAAACTTTTTTATCTTAACCAAAGTTAAATTACAGAGATAAAACTACATTTCTTTTGTATAGATATGCATACAGTACAGATATGCTAGCTTTTAGATCTAATAAATAGTTAATGCCATGTGTCGGATGGGAGTTCTACTGTCGGTGGAGTTCCCATAAATAGATATTTAAGCTTGGTTAAAATTATACTCGTAAGCATCTTAACGTGATACAAATATACGAAAAAACGGATACTATGATACATAGCACGATGCTAAAAATATAAAAATAAAATACATACTCTCTCTGTTTCATTCGTTTTAGATTTCGATACACGGATTAAGAAAACAATTAATTTTATACATTTTCTATAAAAAATACTATTACCTATACACCTAACCATATTTCAACCAATAATAAAAAAAAATTTTACATAAAATTAATAAATTTTATATTAAAAATCGAAAACGACACTTATTTTGTAACGAAAATAATTCTCTAAAACGACATTTAATATAAAACGGAGAGAGTATATAGCATTTTAAGAGAAAAATAAACACCTAGGCACGTATTTATAGAAATAAGGAGTAGCATAACTAAAATATTTCAGTAACTCACGCGCATAATTTTCAGAAATCTCTAAAGTCATGTTAAAAAACACACCAACATGCACTATCCGTTAATACGATTTTGTAGCACTATCTGTGGTGGTAATAAATTTCAAAAGTCACATTCTGTGCAACTAAAACCAAATTTATCGGGAAAGAAAGAAACGAAATTATTTTAAAAATGAAAAAGAACAAATATCGGACAGCTGTGGAATTGCTTTGTTGTGCTTTAGACAACCAACCAAAAAAAAAAAAAAAGTCTAACTGGTCCGAACTAAGGAACTCATCTCTCAGATTTCGGGCAGTGTTCTGAGACTTCTACGGGCAGCGGTCACCTAAAGGTCTTTGCGCTTAATACAGCTCATCGCCAGTTATATCTCTGAATATAGTTCTTGAATCACACTCGCGAAACTATTGGGTCGTTAGAGAACAATTATGTAAGCGTACGTCGCCTGACCGGGTTCGGACCATATTTTTCCGACTACAAATTCAGAACCAAACTAGATAGATTGTTTGGAGCTTTCGGGTAAGAAAATTTGACTTTTTTGTACCTAAAAGGTGTAATATTCTAGTGATGAGCTGTAAAAATATTTTAAGATATCGTTAGTTGAAGGTAAGTATTATTTGTTTTTTTTTTTTTTTTAAGTCGAACGGCTATCCTACCTAAAAAATCAGAAAACTGGTTGCGCACTCGTGGCACATGGATGATTTTGAAGTCCGAGAAATAAATTTGCAGCGTCTTTATCTTCTCCAATTCTGTTGCGAAGCTTGGCCACTCCAGGAGTTCCTTTATCATTGCAATCAGCTTCTTGCAGTCTGTTCCAAAACTCTGGCATGACGAGTGTTGAAGCATATTCTCCATCTCCCATCGCAGTGCTTCTATCTCCGAATGCAATGCTGATTCACATCGAGTGAAATTCCGAGTTCCCATAAGTTGTATGTTCTCCCCACTATCTATTCAGACCCATCCACATCCACTAAATCGATCAGAAGCTGTCCAAGATCCATCTAACATGCAAATATTACCCAAGCTTAAGACTTGGTTTTCATCATTATTGTTGGTATGTACTACTGGTGGTATCATCTCATTTGCATTAAACCATGCTTGACACTCACTTTTTGCGTATCGAACTAGTTCCAAAGGGTCTCTGTTTATTCCCCTGAAGAGTTTATCATTACGAACCTTCCAAATATACCATATTATCCAGGGATAATGATCTCTGTCATGGTCTGGTTCTAAGATATCATTATTCTTCTAGAATACATAGTCCATGTTTGTGTAGACGCTTGACACTGAAAATGTACATGGGCTTGTAGGAGTTACTGATAAGGACCATACTTGGAATCTGTTATTAATAGTGAAGTTTTTTTAACTTTTATTAATAATGAAGTTGAATCTGTCTTTGTATTGAAAAAAGAAAAATAGGGGGCTATATATATAAAGTAGACATTTTTTCTCTTCTTTTGACACGTAAAAAGGGGGTTTGATGACATGTGTTCTCATTTTTTTTTTACATTCTAGGTCTTTAATTTTTTAGATTACTGCAATTTAGCCCAACATTTCCTAATTGTGTATTATTTAATCCTTCTTGCACTAACTATCATCATATTAAGTCTAATAATCTATTTTATTAGTCATTAAAATGCAAGATGAATAAAAAAATACATAAAATAATATAAATATATTTTAAATATTTAATTTATTCACAACTAAAAAATAACATAAATTTTCATTATTTTATTATTTTTAACGATTTTATTATATTTTATTTACAAATTATATTTTTATTTTACAATTCAAAATTATAAAATAACTAAACTAAGAAGAAGAAACTAGACACATAATCTAAACCTAAAACCTCCACAATCACCAAAAAATAACTGAGAATGCCATAATAACGCTAACTCAATAAAGGTCCGGAGCTGAAAGGAGCTCAAGAACGAAAACTAACTTACCTCACCTTACCATAGAGTATCTTGGCCATAACAAGCAGAGGTTGGAAAATGTTAGAAGGATAAAATCTGAGACAAAGCAATCTCCGAACGCAAAGGAACGCGATCAAACACTAACGTAAAGTTATAGATATTCATTCGGTTTTTCTTGGATTAAACAAAAGAGAGTAATTACATGAGTTTCAAAATTTCGAACCAAGAAAGCGTGCCAGAGGAAGAATAACCACTGGAAGGCTAAAGTCACACGAAGCAGAAAGACACATGCCTAAATCAGCGGAAGCACAACCACCAGCCAAGAAGTAAGAACCATCTCATAAACTAAACAAGCATATACAAGGTGTCTCTGCCAACAAAGAACCACAAAGCTCTGGATAAAAGGGACCAAAACTCTAAGAGACTTAACTTCACACACATATACCAAGGGAAGGAGGGGAACAAGAGAAACAAACTGAGAAAGAGAGAATGAAAAGTAAGCACCGAGAAACCAAAGCCTAAGCTTAACACCAGAAACAACCATCTAAACCAACAGAGCATACACATAGGAAATCACTATCCAAACCTGGATTAGCAAACATAGCGAAAGGGAGAGGCACCAGAGATGCGAACAGTGATGAAAGCTGCAACGAGATAAAATAACATAAGGAAGGGGAGACGAAGCAAAATCATCAAACCATGGAACCGTCTTCGAGTTATAAAAGAGAGCATAAATGTCAGATCACCAAAAACCAGATCTTGGAAACCAATACGAGCAAAGACTATTGACGGCAAACCAACGACGGGGAAGACAACATCAAAGACGACTAAACTTTGTCCAAACCCAAGGGATGCAACTCCTAGCATAAGCCAAAATCTAAGGAAGAGGAGGAGTGCCAATATTGACTGGAATAGCCTACAATGCGTGAGAAACAACCGCACAAATGAGAACTCATAAACCTGATTTACAATAAATATCAGATAATCTCACAGGAGAAGAAGACAAGAGAGAACAAGATCAAGAAAGTGAGTCCTTTTTGGTGATGGTGAGAAGCACCGCACAACGGAAAGATAAACGAAATACATAAATGGTGACGGTTCGCGGTCAAAATATGGAGTGAAGGCACAAAACATCTTAAAAGAATAATGTTCCAAAAAATATAAAATAGAATACAATTTTGAAGTCGAAACCGTTAATCTTAGAATCAACAAATTCATAAAAATCAAGTTATTGAAATTCAATATCATCAGAGACTCACTTCACCACTAACAAATAATATTATGCACACAACAACACATTATTAAAAAAACAAACATATAATATATTAACTTATCACCTACTACTACATAAAACAACACAATCACCAAATAATTTTATTAACAAATAAAGAAAATTACATAATTAGATTATCCAAAATATCACTTAACAACAATGAAATAATATTCCGCGCGAATATGCTTCCTAGTTATATATATAAACAATGTGAAATAACACATGCAAAAGATTGGTCTTAATATGTCATTGGCATGTTCTTCTTCACTTAATACCCCATATTTTCCAGTCATGTGATTGACAACAATGAAATAATATTCCGCGCGAATATGCTTATATAGACAATCTGAAATAACACATGCAAAAGATTGGTCTTAATATGTCATTGGCATGTTCTTCTTCACTTAATACCCCATATTTTCCAGCTATGTGATTGATTCTCTCTCAGAAGTTTTTAAAACATTTAATAAATAAAAAATCAGAATTTCATGTTTCCTTGTCTTTTTCAACGTGATAATAGCTGGAAGAAGAATGGAATCTTGATTTACAATGGGAGATTAGAAGAAAAGTAGCGAAAATAGTTTTTTTTAGCAACCATGGCTTTTTACTTGACCAGAGATTAACCCGGGCTACGCCCGAGATTTTTTTTTTTTTTCTAATTTAAATTGTTAAATTATTTATATTTAGGTTATGATATATATTTATATAAATGTTAAGATGCATGTCATAATTAAAATTTATTTTTAAATTTTAACACGTTAATTTAACATATTTTTTACTATTTAAATATTTTTTTATAATTTTGTTGGCTATCTAGTTATTATATTTAGCAAAAATATTTATTGAGTGTTGGAATAAATATTTTAGATATTTAATTAAACTGCAAAGTATTTTCGGATCGACCACATGCTCAACAATCGATCGATCCTTAAAAAGATGGTCGATCTCATTGGCCAGGTAAGTACAATTTTAGCAAAAATATCTTTGATTTTCAAATATTAAGTATATAACTATTCTTTTGAATATTTTTTTTTTTGAATTGTATTTTTTGATTAAATTATTGTATTATAATATTTATGTAAATATTTTTTGTGATGTTTGAATTTGTGTTGTTAGTATACTTAACCTAGATGATACTGATGTTTAACAATTTTTTTTTTCTGGAAATAGAAAATAATGATATATCAAAACGTATCTAATACTTGTTAAATGATAGTATAATGTAAATTACATCTATTATTTGAAAATAACCATTTGTTGTTTTTATTTTTTTTAAATCAGAAATTATTTTTATTTAAAAACATTATTCATATATAATATAATAGTTTAAGTTTGGAAGATTAATCTATATATATAAATTATGTATATTTAAAAAAAAAATAATTTAAGATATTATATATTAAGTAACTAAATAAAATCTGAATTTCTTATCTTGAAAATGAAATATTTATATTTTGTCTTCATGTTATACTCACCAATCCAGCATTGATATTTATAACTCAGTATGTTTTTTAAAAAAACTTAGTTTTAAGTAATAAACGAATTTAATAAATTAAATTCATCACCTATAATGTTCTGTAAATTATATTTGAAAATTCTCTAAAATTATATTTTAAGCATAATATTACTATTATTTAATTTAATTTATTTTAAGCATAATATATTCTAAACCAACTTAAATTATATTTACAATAGGACCATCCTAAACCGGTTAATAAACCAAAAACAATACTAAACCAACATGAACCAATACCTGATTCGGCGAGAAAAGAAGTGTTTCGGGATAAGCGCTTGAATGGTTATTAACTGTAATGGTTTGATCATGAAAGAGTAATATGAATATTAACAATAAAATTATGGATTAGATTAATTTAAATTTGTAAGAATACCTTTGAGTCTATGAAAAGCAATTCAATTCTCATGAATAAGTTTGGCTTTTGGAAGTTGCGGGTTTCCCAACAATGAATCCACCTAACAAAAAGTTTGTTGTTATAAAAAATCTCCTTCAAGGTCATTAAAGGTTTTTGGGACGGAAAGAGTTGATGGCGAAACCATTTTTTTGCTCGAGTGCTTTGAAGTTTTCTTTAATAGCGTGAGGTTGATGTTGATGGAATAATGAATTTTATAGGGACTTTCTTGATGTAAAACTATACATTTTTATTTTTTTTGTTTAATGCGGTATTTATATTTTTATATAATTTACTACCATTTTAAGATAGATGTACATTTTAAGAAAGATGTTTAAATCTTAATGTACTTTTTCCATTTTTAAAAATGTTTATTTCCATTTCTTATATTTTTTATTTAAGTAATATCTATATTTATATTTTATATTTTAAAATAGATATTTAAATCTTAATGTACTTTTTCCATTTTTTAAAAAAATTGTGTATTTACTTATATTATATATTTTACATTTTAAGATCGATGTTTAATGCTTAATGAACTTTTTCCATTTTTTTTTTAAATTGTGTATTTACTTATTATTATATATATAATTCATATATTATATATTTACATTATTTACTTATTATTTATTTTCCTGTATATGTATTTCCAATTCTTGTACTTTTTATTTACTTAATATCTCTATTTTACATTTTAAGATAGATGTTTAAATCTTAATGTACATTTTTCATTTTCTTTAAATTGTATATTTCCATTTGTTATACTTTCTATTTACGTAATGTCTATATTTTAAATTTTAAGATATGTTTTTAAATCTTAATGTAATTTTCCATTTTTAAATTGCGTATTTACTTATATTATATATTTACTTATTATTTATTTTTCTTTATATTGTGTATTTCTATTTCTTATACTTTCTATTTACTAATAATTTTATATTTTAAGATAGATTTACATTTTAAGATAGATGTTTAAATACTAATGTACTTTTTCTATTTTTTTAAAATTGTGTATTTCCTTTTCTTTTCTTATACTTTCTATTTGCGTAATATCTATATTTTACATTTTAAGATAGATGTTTAAATATTAATATACTTTTTCCATTGTTTTTAAGTTGTGTATTTCTTTTTCTTATACTTTCTATTTACTTAATATCTATATTTTACATTTTAAGATAGATGTTTAATATTTAATGTACTCTTTCCATATTTTAAAAATTATGCATTTACTTATTATTTTATATATAATTAATATATTTATAATATTTTTTTATTATTTATTTTTCTATATATTGAGTATTTCTCTTTCTTATACTTTATATTTAGTTAAAATCTATATTTTATATTTTAAGATAGATGTTTAAATCTTAATGTTTTTTTTTCCATTTTTAATGTAAAACGGCAATGTTTAATAGAATAACTTAGACAAATAGTCAAATCGTTATATTTATGTTTTTTTTTCTTTTTTTTTATAAAATGGTAGTGTTACATTATGGAGATAAGCCATTTTTTTTAGTGAAAAATGGCAATCCTACGTATGTTTAGTCTAGTTTTTCCATTTTGTTTATGTTGTATGTTTACATATTTTTTTTATTTTTAAATGTAAAATGGTAATCTTACATATGTTTAATGTAGTATTTCTATTTTTTATGTTGTATGTTTACATATTATTTATTATTTTTGAAATTATATATAATTTTTTTTTTTTACAAAATAGTAATGTTACATTATGTAGATAAACCGTCTTTTTTTTAGTGAAAAATGGTAATCTTACATATGTTTAATATAGTTTTTCCATTTTTATGTTGTATGTTTACATATTATTTTTTAAAAATAAAAATGTAAAATGGTAATCTTACATATGTTTAATGTATTATTTCCATTTTTTATGTTGTATGTTTACATATATTTATTATTTTCGAAATTATATATAATGTTTTTTGTTTTTTTTTATAAAACGGTAATGTTACATTATGGAGATAAGCCGTTTTTTTTTTAAGTGAAAAATGGTAATTTTACATATGTTTAATGTAGTTTTTCCATTTTTATGCTGTATGTTTACATATTATTTATAATTTTCGAAAATTAGTAATATTAAAATGTAAAACTATATTTTATGCCACGTGTCATCTTTCAGGTGAAGTTTTTTTTGCTGATATGAACGCTCTACGGAGCCTCAAAAGGTCTCTTTTATTAGTAAGGACTAGGAGTTAATCCGCGCTACGCGCGAGACTATTTTGATTTTTAAATGATAACTATATAGTTATTCATTTGGACGTTGTATCCTGAACAACAACAAAATTCTAAATTGTATGTTTGTGTGAATAGTAATTTCTTTAGAAAAAAACAGAAAATATACATTTTTCATATAGATGTTTCATATAGTTTTCCTTTTTTTATATTATATATTTACTTATTATTTAATTTTTCTTAATTTGTAGGGCAACTCTTTCAAATAGTCGTTTTTAAGTTTTTGTCACAAAATAGTCATCAATAAGGAAATGACCAAAATAACCCATTTTATTTTGAAATTTTAATATTTCTTTTTTATTTTTCAAACTTTGAAATCATATCCACAAAACTCCACCACATAACTCTAAACCCTAAGTCTAGTTTATTTAACCTTATAGCATAGATGTATTTTAACTATTTAATAAATGTTTAATTCAGATAAATGTTTAATTTAGTTTTTCTATTTTTTATATTGTATATTTACTTACTGTTTATCTTCTCTTATTTTGTATAGTTATTTATTATAAATTTTTTTCTTTTATATCAATCATAATATTACGATATATATTTAATATAATATTTTATTTCTTATATACTATATTTACTTATTATTTATTTTTTCTTATATTTTATATTTACTTATTATAGTATATAACATTTCTATATGATTAATATTACTAACAATAATATTAAAATATTACATAATATTAAATTATAAATCTATTATAATATTAGAATAAAAATAAAATATCATAATAATATTTCTTATTATTTATTTTTATACGAATATTTTTATGTCTTTTTTTTTACATCAATCATCTACAAACTCATGCTGACTCTGTAAACCAAACCGGTAACTTTGAACGACGAAAGACGGTTGTTTCCTAGCACGGCGAGCTAAGCTATCCGCCTTTTGATTTTCTGTCTGAGGTACATGAACGATCTCTGAGTTTAGAAAGCTTCTTTTCAGCAGTTTAATGTCTTCCTGATAATTGTCAAACGCTGGCCATTTTTCTGGTTCCGAAAATATCTTTATCAATTGAGAATAATCTGTCGCAAATGTGACCTGAAATTACCGTAAATTCCTCATGCATTCCATTGCCCATATTAGCGCTTCTACCTCCAAATGAAGAAGTGAAAGACTTGCCCGGACATTCTGTGCCCCTAGCAATCCATCAAAACCAGCTAAAGTGATGTACCAGCCTTGTCCTGAGAATTGTTCCTTATCTTTCCATGAGCAATCTATGAAACACCATTTTCCTGGTAATGTTGGTACAATTCTTTCATGTACTTGATTTGCAACCCTCTGATTATTTTTTACATGTGCCTCCGCCCTAAGTGTTGATTCTAATTCCGGTAGTTTAAGCGTATCTCTTGGATCAACATCCAAATTGCTAAAAACTTTGTTGTTTCGACCTTTCCAAATATACCATAATATTCACGCAAATTGGTGATCTTCCATTTTTGGATTAACTCACTAAAAAAGATGATCCATATTTTTTTGTCTTATAGTCTGTATTTACTAATTATTTATTTTTCTATACATTTTTCAGATAGATGTTTAATTTAGTTTTTCCAGTTCTAATATTGTATATTTACTTATTTTGTATTTTTCCTTATACTGTATATTTACTTATTCTAATAATACGGTAGATTTTAATATAATACTTGTATTTCTTATATAGTATATTTACTTATTATTTATTTTACTATACATTTTTTCAGAGATATGTTTAATTTAGTCTTTTCATTTCTTAATTGTATTTTTACCTTTTTTTTCTTATACTATAAATTTACATATTCTAATTTTTTTTGTTTTTATAGCAAATTATAATATTATGATAGATGTTTAATGTGATAAAAAATATTATCTTATATTCTATGCTTATTTTTCTTATATTGTATATTTACTTACAAAAATATTTGAAAATAATAAAATGTTAAAATGTACATTTTCAGATAGACTTTTAATGTAGTTTTTTTATTTCTTATATTGTATATTTATTATCTAATTGTTTTGTTTTATATCAAATCATAATATTACGATAAATGTTTAATGTAATATTTCTATTTCTTATATTATATATTTACTTATTATTTACATTTTTATATATTTTCAGATAAAGGTTTAATGTATTTTTTGTATTTTTATATTGTATATTTACTTATCATTTATTTTTCTTATATTTTATATTTACTTATTCTAATATTATAATTGATGTTTAGTGTAATATTTTTATAATGTAAATTTACTTTTATTTATTTAACTTTACATTTTTCAGATATATGTTTACTTTAGTTTTTCCATTTTTTATATTGTGTATTTACTTAATGTTTATCTTATCTTTTTTTTTTATTTTTATATCAATGATAATATTACGATATATATTTAATGTAATATTTTTATTTATTATATTGTATATTTACTTATTATTTATTTTTCCTTATATTGTATATTTACTTATTATTGTTTGATGCAATGTTTCTATTTCTTATATTGTTTATTTACTTATTATATATTTTTCCTTATATTGTAAATTTACTTATTATTTATTTTCTATTTTTTAATAATAATACCACATGTCATATTTTGGGAGAATTTTTTTCGTTGATGTGAACGTTTTATTGAGCCTCAAAAGGTCCATTTTATTAGTATAGTTTTTCCATTTTTTATATTGTGTATTTACTTAATGTTTATCTTTTCTTATTTTTTATTTTTATATCAATGATAATATTACGATAGATGTTTAATGTAATATTTCTATTTATTATATTGTATATTTACTTATTATTTATTTTTCCTTATATTGTATATTTACTTATTATTGTTTAATGCAATGTTTCTATTTCTTATATTGTTTATTTACTTATTATATATTTTTTTCTTATATTGCAAATTTACTTATTATTTATTTTATATTTTTTAAATAATAATGCCACATGTCATATTTTGGAAGAATTTTTTTCGCTGATGTGGACGCTCTACGGAGCCTCAAAAGATCCCTTTTATTAGTATAGATATTGCAAATTTACTTATTATTTATTTTCTATTTTTTAAATAATAATGTCACATGTCATATTTTGAGAGAATTTTTTTCGCTGATGTGGACACTCTACGGAGCCTCAAAAGGTCCATTTTATTAGTATAGATTCCAAGTTTTTTTTTGTGCCATCTAATGGATTATATTTCATTCAGAAAAAAAAAACTAATGGGCTATATCACATAGTTATCTCTAACGAACCAATAGTAAGAGATTGAAATAGTTGCCACCAAAGTGGTTGTAGTTTAGTGACGAGAATTCCACGCTGTGGCCGTGGAGACCTGGGCTATAATACCAGCAGCCACAAAATTTTTTTTTTTTATAATTTATTTTCATAAATGGGCTTTTTGCGAATGTATCATGTATCCCATCCCTTTAAACAACCTTTTGTTATGAACCAGATTGTAGATGACTCATAACCAAGAGATTATACCATCGGTAACCCAAGAAAGAGAGAGTCAGCCAACTTTCCATTTTCCTTATGTCTTTATGTTTTCCTTTTCCTAGTTGGATTATGATTTGTACTCTTTCCATTTGTCTATGACGGTGTAATCTCATCTATAAGGAACATTTATGTTATGAATAAAAAGAGACTTTTCCATTACTTTTACAACACGTTATCAGCACGATCCGCCTCTAAAACCCTAAGCTAAAAATCCGATCACATAAACCCTAATCCCTCTTGGCGATAAACCCTAACCGGCAATTATTCTTTCCAGCGAAAAACCCTAATCCTTGTTCATGATCCGACCTCATACCTTGTTCCTTAACCGACGAGACGATCTTAGCAAGCTCGCGTTCTCGAAGTCCAGCTCGCGTTCCCGATCCAACACCCGACGATCTCAAGCTCGTTCTAGCTCGCGACTTCAGCAACAATCAGTTCGCGACTCCTCTCTTTGGTGGTCCATTCAACACATCTGAGGTTAAAGGTAACTCGAAAACCTAATGATCAATCAGAACCCAAAATCAAACTTTGATTGCTTGATATGAATTAAAACCATTAAAATCGGTAAAAATTAATTGTATAATATGTGTTGAAATCAAAACCATAAGGTAATAGTTCCAAACCCTAATCGAGATTGATTGCTTGATCAATTAAAATCAAAACCTTAATGGTTTTGAATCTCAAACCCCCAATGATCTAATGATCTAATCGAAACCATAAACCCTAATTCGAAAACTTAATGGTTTTGAATCGAAACCCCAATGATCTGTTGATCAAATTTGAAACTCTAAATAAATCAAACCCTAGCCGCATACATGCATAATGCATGTCATGCATGAAATCAATTCAAACCCTAAAACTAATGCATAATCGTTTTCTATCTAAAACCCTAATGTGGTAAATTGATTTATTGCTTGATTGTTTGAATGGTATTGCTCGATTCTTAGACATAGAAATCGCATTGCTAGACTTGATAGTTTTAATTAAAATAGAAACCCTAAATTAGAAAACGAATTTGATTGTTTATGTGATTGAATGTTTTGAATATGAATTTGATTACATAGAACCGACTGCTAGGATTGATTAATCTCATACTTGAATTGATGATCCAATTGAATGAATTGAGGTTAAAGAAATCGCCTAAGTTTTAAGTTGTTTTCATCTTGTTTAAAGTCTTAACATGACCGGCTTGTTCATATTGAAATCCTAATTGCATTGACTGATTAATCTTGAACATTATCCATTAGGTTGATAGTAATTAACTCCTTGACGCATTGCTTGATTGTTTGATTGAGTTTTCTTGCTTTCATGATCACTTAGAAACCGTTTTGCTAAGATGTATGAACCGATTGCATTAAGATCATATAGAAACCGTTTTATAAGATTGTTCATACCCTTGGCCGTGCGGCTTGCATCATATCCATATTTACATATAGAAATTGTGTTAGGATTGATTTTCTTGGTCGAGAGACTTGTTTAATAATCATCCGTATGACTTGTTTACATATTTATATGAGCGCATAAATTTTATTTCCTATGAGACCTAAGATTGATTGTTAATATAATTTCAGATGTCGAAAATCAATAATTTGGATTATGCTGCCCTAAATCTCTCTGGAGATAATTATTTACAATGGGCATTAGACACAAAGATTGTCCTGAAATCAAAAGACCTCGGTGAAAGTATAACCGAGGATAACAATGCAAGTGAGAAAGATAGATATATGGCAATAATGATAATTCGCCATCATCTTGCTAAGAGTCTCAAAGATCAGTACTTGACTATTGAGACTCCTCTAGACCTTTGGACAGAATTAAAATCGAGATATGATCACCAAAAAATGGTGTTATTATCAAATGCCACGTATGAGTGGAGGAATCTCAGAATCCAGGACTTCAAGTCCGTGGATGAGTATAACTCAGCCCTATTTAAGATTGTTTCTAAATTGAAACTGTATGGTGAGGATATAACGGATAAGGATTTGTTAGAAAAAGACCTTTTCCACCTTCCATGCAAGTAATGTGCTGTTACAACAACAATACCGTGAAAAAGGGCTTCACCACTTATGCAGATCTGATCTCATGACTATTGCTAGTTGAGCAAAACAATGAATTGCTAATGAAAAACAGTGAATTGAGACCTCCTGGTTCCACACCATTACCTGAAGCCAATATGGCCGCAGAGGATAAGAAAGAATCCAAAGAAAGTAACCACGTCCATTATGATAAACCACACAGCAGTGGCCATGGTGGATGGAGAGGACGTGGCCGTGGCCAATACAGTTCATATGGCCGCATGAATAGCTATGGCAGAGGACGTGGGTATCAACCTGATTCAGGCCATGGTCGAGGCAGAAGCCGTGGTATTTCTAAACCACAATACTCGACCAAATCAGTGTGCCATAGGTGTGGAATGAATAACCATTGGGCTAAGATATGAAGGACTCCCAAACATTTTTGTGACCTCTATCAAAGAGAGTCTGAAAGGGAAGAATCCTGAAACCCACTTGGTCTATAAAGATGGTGAAAATAATTTCGAACATGATCAAGATGATCTTATGTAATATGAGACTTATGATTGCCTAAAAGAATCAAGTTGATAATCTTATTTCGACATCAAACTTGTGTGATTGCTTTGCTTGTATGCTTTCTCTAATTTTTATCTCTTTGAATTTATTTCTATTACATTGTTTGCTTAGATTAAATGAATGAATGATTTTTCTATATGAGTACACTGAAAAACACCAATATCAGTACTAAAGCAGGTATCGCCAGTCTGAAAGAAGACTATGGCTAGGCTAATATATTATTGCCTAAGGGTGTGCATCTAGAAATCAGTGATGCCTTATATTCACCCAGCTCTAAGAGCAAGAGCAGTCTATTGAGTTTTAAAGATATAAGAATGAATGGTTTCCATATTGAAACAATGGGCGAAGGAAACAAAGAGTTCCTTCAGATATATGTATAAAATCGCCCAAGGCCATAATAAGTCCTAAAGACTATACTTGCATTCTCTATTGACCTAGACTATGCATAGATCAATATAATAGAGGCTACAAGCCTGCGAAAATATACACTTTATGGCACGACCAGGATGGCCAAACATGATGCGAAAATTGATATTCAAAAGGTACACATTAAAAGATAAGAAGAGTTATCCCAAAGAATCTCACGTGTGTAGCATGTACACAAGGAAAACTCAATAGGCCATCACCAGTAAAACGGCTACGAGCCCTTTTTTCATAAATAAAGACTATATGTCTAGATAATACTGGTGAATACATGTCCAAAGCGTTTAAATGATTATGGTATGTCCATGGGGGTAAGTGTGGACAATTCTGTGATACATGTCCATACCAAGAACGGTTTGGCCGAAATCTTTTAAAACGCAAATAGCTGAATGATAGACCATAACTTATGAGGTCAAAACTCCCATTCACAGCTTGGGCCACACGAAATTTACATGCACCTAAGTTATACCATTTAGTGAGCATAGATATCCCCTATCACAATTATTAACGGGTCAAGAGCCAGACATACCCCATCAAAAATACATTTGGATGTGCTGTCTATGTACTAATTGCTCCAACATAGAGAACTAAGATGGGACCTCAAAAGGAGGATGTGGATATATGTTGGATATGATTCTCCCACAATAATAAAGTACTTTGAGCCAACTATGGGTGATTATATTTGAGGCCAGGTACACAGATTATTTTAAGATCAGGAGAAGAAAAAATAATAAAGCTGGTAAAAGAATGGTAAAAGAAATAGAATGGAATCAACCATCAATGTCTTGGCAAGATCCTCAGACTAAAGAATGTGAAATAGACGTCCAAAGATTATACATTTACAAAGCTAGCTAATCAAATGCCAGACACATTTGCTGACCCGAAAAAGAATGACTAAGTCATATATAAACCAGCTTGTAAAGCACCAACGAATTTGATGTCCAAGAAGAGACACACTCAAGTTGCTACAGAGTCTAGACAACGTATGAAACGTGGTAGACCAAATAGGTTCCTAAGAATCCTCGAAAACAAAAGAAAGGTGCAGAGAATGATAATCAAAATCCAAATCTGAGGTTACTAAGAAAACCATCCCAGACATGGAGATAAGGCCGGCCGGCTCTAAGGTACAGGTACCAAACAATGTAGCTTGGGACGCCAAACTGCAAAGTATTAAATGTCCTGATAATAATGAATCTCAATCGATTATATCATGTCTGAAACATAATGGAACCAATAAGGAATGTCAACATAAGATGATTTATTTGCATACAAGGTAGCACTTGAATTTATGAATATAAGCGAGGATCATGAACCCACGTCAATATAAGAGTGCGCACTCGTAGAACAGATTGGATTGAATGGAAACGTGGGTTTAAATAGTTTAAGGAAGAAAGACGTATTTGACCATATGATTAAGACGTCATATAATGTTAAAACCAGTGGATATAAATGAGTCTCGTGAGGAATAGAAATCGTAAGATATAAAGTTGATGTTGCACAAGGATTCTCACAAAGACCAATAACAGATTATGAGGAGACATACTCTCATGTGGTGGATGCAACTACTTTTAGATTTCTCATAAGTCTGGCTATATAAGAGAGAAAATTAGACTTGCAGCAAGTTGATGTAGTGACTGCATATTTATATGGTCCACTGGATAATGAAAGTACTAGAGGGTATTGAGCTGAAAGTACAACAAGTTTTCGAGAACCATATTGATAATCATCAAAGTATATGATCTGAATATCATAGGAACCTCTGGATACAATTTTCCAAACAGTTGAATATCTCAAGAAAGAGCTTGAGATGAAAGATCTTGGAAAACAAAGTTTTGTTTGGGATTACAGCTTGAGTACATTAACAATGAAATCCCTGTGCATCAAATAGTATATACAGAAAAGGATACTCAAGAGATTTAATATGGACCAGTCTCATCCATTATCTAGTACATGGGCGTGAGATCACTTGTTTTGGACACTGATCCATTCAGTCCAAAGGTGGACGATAAAGAAGTCCATTTAGTCCTGAGATAGACGATGCAGAAGTCTTGTTTTAGACACTGATCTGTTTGGTCCATAAGACGGACGATGAAGAAGCCTTTGATTTTGGTTTATTTTATACTAACCAGCCCAAAGAGGGGTTATTTGGTTTTGTTGATTTATTTTTTAGATAGATTATGTTTTACACATGGTGGTACACGCATATCACAGCAACATCATCCAAGATTTCGTGTGTGTGTGTATTTGAGGTCGATGACTCAATATGTTCGATCAGATTGTGGCATGACCGATGGTAAAGAAGAACCAACTATCATGTTCGAGGACGAAACATATTCTGCCCAAGATCTTCATCACCCACAGATTGCAGAAAATTTGAGAGGTCCAAGGGACCTTTAGTAATGTCCAAATCAGGGGGAGTAATGTGTGTTGTACTCTTTTTCCTTCACCATGGTTTTGTCCCAATTGAGTTTTTCTGGTAAGGTTTTAATGAGGTAACATTAAAGCACATTACAAGCTCTAAATGGTTATGACATCCAAGGGGGAGTGTTATGAACCAGATTGTGGATGACTCATAACCAAGAGATTATACCATCGGCAACCCAAGAAAAAGAGAGTCGGCCAGCTTTTCTTTTTTCTTATGTCTTTATGTTTTCCTTTTTCTAGTTGGATTATAATTTGTACTCTTTCCATTTGTCTATGACGGTGTAATCTCATATATAAGAACTTCTATGTTATGAATAAAGAGAGACTTTTCCATTAATTCTTACAGCACCTTTCCCAGCTTTCTTTTTTTGGTTCGATCCTTGCCGCATGTGAGACAGTGAGAGCGTAGTTTCCGTCGCCGTTAAATCTTGCCGCTAGAACAACTACTTCGTGGCCTTTAAACACGGTTGCCTCCTTTGCCCGAAACTCCGCGGTCGCGCTCATCTCTTTTTTTTTTTTTTTTCTAACTTGAAGCTTAATGTTAAGCTACCACAAAATGGGCTTACACTAAACATAGGCTTAAAAAATTATTTGCTATTAATAGGCTTAATAAATAAAGCCCAATAGGTTTTGGTTCTTCATTAATAAATTCATAATGCATGCATCAACTAACACTGCTAAATTTTTACACATGTAACTAATGACGATGTGTATTTACGAATCTCTAATCTTCTTACATAATTGCTATTATTGTCCGTAACGGATATGTATGTATAAAGATAGAGAGGTGCATAACGATAAATTAGTGCTAATTAATTAATTAATTAACCACGATCTCTTGTTAATAACAAAACTAAACGAACGCAAAACTTCTCATCTCCCTCATTTTCTTTCCACTATATAATCATCAGATCGCACAACTTGTTTATTCATCCCAACACACACATAACTAAAGCAATGGCCCCTAATACTACTTCAAAGCGTTCTCTTCTCACATTTCTAACACTTTCGTATCTCTTATCGACCGTCCACATCAACACCATGGCTGAGGCAAGGAACCTGCAAACCATGACGGTGGCTGCTGATCATTCTGGCTCCGGAAACCTAGTTGATTGTTGGAACGCGGCGTTAGAGCTCAAGTCTTGCACCGACCAGATCGTCAAGTTCTTCATGAGCCGTAACGGTACGGCTGAACCGGGTGTAACCGGTGGTATTGATAAAGATTGTTGTGGAGCCATTGGGTTGATAGGGAAGGAGTGTTGGTCCGTTATGTTTACTTCTCTAGGGCTTACGACTATGGAAGAGAATATGCTTAGAGAGTATTGTGATTTTCAGGCGGAGAAGCTGGTATTTTCACCGTCACCGTCTCCGTCGCCGGAAACTATGGCTTTGTCTCCGGTTGAAATTACGTATCCGGGACTTGATTAATTAATTATATGGCTTCTTTTTCTTGTGTTTAAAGTTAATAAAGATTACCTTTTCGGTGTTCTTAACATTAGACGTTCAAAACCAAATAAAAACAATGTACGAAAAAATGGAACAATGTTTTGTATCTTCTATACGCCAAACATTCATAACATTTTCCAGTTTTAGTTTGAATAAATAAACGAATCAAAAGGTTCATTGAAACTCAACAGTCAACGCGATGGATTGAGAAGTAACGTGTGAACACAAGCTTGATTGCAAAAAACTGGTTGATGATTTGCGTGTAGAGCGACAACGTTTCACTTCCACCATTACAAACCACACTTTGGCCATTTCTACTGGTTTTTACATAGAACTAATCACCAAATTCCATGCTTTTATCAAGAAATGAGTTTAACAAGAAAACGTTTAATTTGTGATTGTAATGGCGAAAATGAGTTGAACAAAGAGGGTTTCAGCTTCTTAGGAGTTGGGGTGAAGGAAGAAGAGAGAAATTGAGATAAAGCCAGATTAAACCCCTTACTCACTTGTGAAAGCAGAGGGTTCATCTACGCTTATACATATAATGATTATTAACAATTATGAATTAAAAACTTACAAAAATCTTCAACATTGTGCAAGTAAAATCAGAAACGGATATAAGGCCATGGTAGGTGGGGCACGTGCCCCATACTATGTTAGAAAACTTTTAATTGGTTGATGTTTTATGGATTTGCTTGTTAAGCTTCCTATAGATCGTGCTCCATGTAATCTGTTTTTACGGTAATGCATGGTTTTGATGTTCTCTGCACCTTCCTTTTTTCATTTTAACTTTTTCGTTTTCTTTTTATTTTCCATGTCTATTTATTACTCAAAATATCTAATTTCCTTTTCTACTCCTTTTTAAAGTAGTTGTGTGTTTAATTTTCTTTATGACCGATTGTAAGCTGTATTTTATTCGTCTGTATTTTTTTGTATCCAATTATTGTTTAAATTTTTCTATAAAGGCCACAAGAAATAGAAATCCTTGAATGAACATAAAAATCAAAATAATAATTAAAAACATTGGAATCCTGGAATGACACTCATACTTTAACAATATTACCAGTAGATTAACAAATAATTTTTGAAAATAAAAATCAATAATACTTAAGTTTGAAAGCTATTTTTTGTGCGCTAACAAAACGATATTGTTCCATAATCACATTCTAAAATATATTACATTCGTTTCATAATAGATGATCTTTAATTAAGAAAGTTTTTGGTGATTCAAATATATGATGATTTCATATTTTAATATAATTTTTAACTTTGTAAAAAACTTTGTCACCAATAATATTTTCTAGTTTATTTTGTAATTGATTAAATAATTTTTAATTTATATTTTAAGATTCTTTTTATGTTAAAATAAATTTTTTAATAATTTTGCATTAACCTAAACTTCATATATTTTGAAACAAAAGAAGTATTAGTAAGCTATTAGTTTAGATATTTCGTTATGATAAAAAAATTATTTGTGCCACATACCAATATTTTTTCTGGATCCGCCCCTGAGTAAAACAGTCATAAATAATTATTCATAAAATGGTTTAGAATAAGTGCAATCAAACGTGAATCTTGATTTGATAAGTTAGGTAAAATTGTCTGTTTCAAAATCATCTGTAATGTATTTGTATAATCTGTAATATTGTAATAAGACTAAATTTTGGGTTCATCCCCTACAGGTTCACCAACCACTAATAAGTTGCCAACTCATATCTAGTTTTTGGAAAAAAAAAGTTCAAAAATAATTATAAATAATATTATCAACTGGAAAAAAAAACTAACAAAAAGGAAACAAAAAAACAGAACACGACGGCTTGTAAACCTTTGTTTTGTGACCAAGGAGAGTCACGTAGAAGAAGCGGAGCAAAGAAGAGTAGTAGAGAAGAAGGTACAAAGTCGTTAACATTGACCATGTAATTGTTAGATTTTCTAACATAATTGAGGTGGCAAACGTCAAAGTTGTTTAACGCCGTGGTAAAAAATTCTTCTTCTTCATCGGTTACAGAGAAGATAGATTACGGAGAGGAGACGAAGCTGTGTTTGTGATTTTCGAGTCTCCAGTTCCTTGCTTTCAAATCCAATTTTGAATAAACCTCCGTCCAATGTATTTGTAACCCTAACAATCTATTTCTTTTTTTTTTGGTCAACTAACCCTAACAATTTATATATAAGATTGTTCTTGCTTTTGGTTTTACAGAAAGTTTGAGAAAGAATGGAGAATAATCTATTAAGTGTCCAAATAAAAAACAATTCTTGGTGGTCAGTACATGTGGTCACTTATGTGTGCGGTCCTTTGGAAATGAAATGCGAATCCAACTTTGAGAAGCTCGTGGTCTAGTTTGTACCCAAGCGCATAGAACATACGGAGAGCGTTCTTGCTGACTTTAATTTCAATCATAGTTCTAACCATAACAGAGACTTGATCAGCTCCTGCGCCTCGCATCGTACCTCCAACATGTTTAACAGTCTTGTAATCAAAATTTTATTGATTAGATTAGAAGACTTCTTTGATAAACCAAGAACATACAAGAAAGTGGTAGGTACCATGTAGGCTCTGGGCCGTCATGTTTATTCCCGTTTTTTTGTTGAAATTGTTGAACTTTTGGCTTGGTCTCACCTCACAGCCAGCTCACACTTTCTCTTAATTACTATGTTTTTGTTCTCTCTTTGTCTCTGTTTTTACTCTCTCAGTTTTGCTTGTGTTTCAATCATGACACAAGCTAGCACACACTCTCTTTCCTCTCTCACGTTTGGTTTGTTCTTGTAGAGAGAGAAGAGAGATAATAACTTTGTATGTCATACATTTTTACTTACTCCAACTCCAACTCTTATTCTTATGAGAATTGTATTTATCTTTCTTAGAACACCACACATACATACTTATAGTAGTTTCTCACTAACTACTACACATGCATGCGTATCCTCAACTTCTTTTTGGTTTGTAACCAATGTCAAGTGGCATCTTCTCTCACATTGACTTTCTTCTTCTACGTGATTCTCCTTGGTCACTTCTTCTTGTTCCTTCATCAGTCTTGAGAACATTCTTATCTTCCAAGACCTGAGGAAAATTTGACTCTTTTGTAACCTAAATGTCAGACAATTCAGGAGGAGCATGAACCTCAGAATTTTCTGGAACATCAGATTCTTTGGTAACCTTAGTGTTGGACAATTCAGGAAGAGTAGGAACCTCAGAAACTTCTTGAACATTCTTATCTTTCAATACCTTAGAAACATCTGACTCTTTCGTAACCTTCACGTCAGATAATCCAGGAGCAGAAACCTTAGAAACTTGTGGAGGTTTTGACTCTTCTTCAACCTTAACAACTCCTGATGCTGTGTTAGTTTCCAATTCCTCTGGAAACTTAACCTCCCAATTCTCTGAAAAATGAACTTCTTGTTCTTCAGCCTCCTTAGCTTTAGGCGTTTCAGGAGTCTTAACCTCGGAATCTTTTGGAATCTTGACTTCAAGATCATTTCGAGTTTGAACGTCAAAGGATTCTGGAGCTTTTACATTAGTAGCCATTAAAGGAGAAGCATCATCAAGCTTTGTAACCTTTGAAGAAGCACCAGTTTTGTCATTGGTCTCAGGTTATGTGGGAGTAATATCGGTTACCTCTTTTCCTATTACTTTGTCCTGTATAGAAGAATACTCTCACACATTATCATTTCCCTTGCGTAGAACTATATTTTGTATAAATAGTTCTAAAATATTTTTTAAATAAGTTTTTGAGACTTAGAACGCAAGAAACGCTTTTATCTTTTGATCATGTCCTAATTCATAAGAAGATATCATTTATTTTTATCAAATAAGAAGTTTTTTTTTTTTTTGCCAAAATGTGAATTTTCATATTAATGAAGCAGAAGATACAATAGTTTTTAAACATTCTAGAATTTGCCTTGGCAAAAATAATAAAAACAAGGCTCGGTCTAGTCAAAAGAGCTTCCAGATGAATGGAAGTGGCTGGTGTTGTTACTCAAAAGCGAGCCAATCTTGCATTAGGCCGCTGAATTTCCGTTGGTGCCGATGTCCCAGAATGATGTCTCGGACTTGGCGGTCTATGATCTTGAACACTTGGGCTGGATTTGAGTTGTTGTTGTCATGAAATCTTCTGTTCCTTGCAATCCAGATATTGTATATTGTTGCTTGGGAGACCAGACGTTTAAGGAGCCTAGAGCAATGTGAGCTTCTTAGCTTAATCCACTCCGAGAACGCCGTCCATGTGTGGAAAGCTAGTTGTCTTAGGCCCAACCTTCGCAGGATCATATTCCAGAGTTGCCCTGACCAATTGCATCTCAGGAAAACATGGTCTCTGTTTTCAACCATCGAGTTACATAGACAGCAGCAAAGAGGAACTTGTAAGCCCCAACTTACCAATCTTTCCCTTGTAGGGAGACGATCGTACTGAGCAACCCAGTGAGTGAAAGCTTGTCGTGGTACAACACCTTTAAACCAGACGGATGCGGCCCAATCTTTTACCTGCTCGCGTGGACGGAGTACCTCCCAAGTCTCCTTTGTTGAGAAACCTTTGGTCTTGGACCCTGCAATCTCCCAGTAGTAAGAGTCTTCATTGGTTGAATCTTGAGATGGCTGGGGCAGGTTGATAGTGGTAAGATGAATTTGGAGCTCCTCAGCAGGGAGAGCGCGCTCCCCTAAGGCGCCAACCTTCCTCTACATAAACATCTGAGACAACTGCATTTATTGGAATAGAAAGCTCAAGAGGACCCCTGAGACCAAAACGCTTAATCAAAGGCCCTAGAGGAATCCAATGATCCCACCAGAAACTGATAGTTGCACTGTTACCCAGTTCAGCCCGCAGGAACAGAGCTGCAAGAGGTCTCAGTTTTAATAGACTGCACCATGTCCATGATGTCGCCTTTTTCTCATCAATCTCCCAAAAGTTCCGACCAAACATTCTGTTTCCTTTTATCCAATCAGCCCAGAGCGAGTCAGTACTATCGAACAGCCTCCAAATCAACTTCAGACAAAGTGTTTTGTTCCACAAGCCGAAATCACGAAAGCCTAATCCCCCTTCACGTTTTGGTAGGCAGACTGTAGTCCATGAAATTTTGACGTTAGCGTTTCCTGTGATCTTACCACTCCACAGAAACTTTGAGCATAGGGACTGGATTTGCTTCAAACACCCTTTCGGTAATAAGAAAGCAGATGTCCAAAAGTTGATGGTACCATAGATGACAGAGGACAGTAGTTGTTTTCTTCCTGCAAAAGATAGAGCCTTAGTGGACCATGCAGTGAAACAGCCCTTAAGCTTATCAAGCTGTGGTCTATAATCGGTAATCCGGAGCTTCCTGTGCATCTGTGGCAGCCCCAAATACCTTATAGGTAATGAACCAAGTGTGAATCCTAGACTTGCCAAGTCGTTAGATTCATTCTGGTTCAGACCTGCCGTGTATAGTTCCGTCTTCGCTCTGTTCATTGTTAGCCCAGACCAGCTTGCAAGAGTATCGAAAGTCCTTGCAATTGCTTCCAGAGACGGTTTCTCTCCATCAAAAAATACCATAATATCATCTGCGAATGCTAGATGTGTGACACATGGTGAGGAGGCTTTTGGATGATACCCAATAGATCCATCACTGAACTTCTCGCGTAGCATCTGAGAAAATACTTCAAGAGCTAAGACAAAAAGATATGGTGAGAGGGGGTCACCTTGTCTTAGTCCTTTAGTTCCCCTGAAATAACCACAGAATTCACCGTTTATTGCAACCGAGAAACGTGTTGTCGTGATACACTGCTCTATTAGTTTCCTAAACATAGGAGGGAAATCCATTGCCTCGAGAGTGTTGAGGATGAAGCTCCAGTTAAGCGTATCAAAAGCCTTTCGAAGATCTACCTTAAGCATGCAACGCTTTGAGATTGCCTTCCAGTTATAACCCTTCACAAGATCAGTGGCGAGCAGGACATTTTCTACAAGCAAACGACCTGGTATGAAGGCAGACTGGACATTAGAGATGAGCCTTGGGAGGACCTGCTTTAGGCGGTTTGCAAGAAGCTTTGACGCCACTTTATAGACTGAATTGCAACAAGAGATCGGCCGGAAGTCAGAGATCTTGCAGGCATTCGTTTTCTTCGGGACTAAAGTGAGAATAGTGGAGTTCCATTGCTGCAGTAATTGCCCTGTCTGAAGGAACTCGCCTACTGCCTTGATCATATCTGCCCCAACAATGTCCCAATGTGCGGTAAAAAACTCCCCCGGGTAACCATCAGGCCCTGGTGCCTTATTTTTAGGGAGAGACATGAACGCCAGCTTGATCTCCTGAGCACTGAAAGGCGCCTCAAGGAGAGAAATTGAAATCGAGTCACATTTGATTGGTACCAATGCTGCAATATCTTGCGGGGACGAAATTGTCGGGACCAAAATACCTCCGAGCATGTCCTGATAGTAGCTTACAGCATGGGCTTTTATGGCATCGAGGTCGTCAATGATAATATCATTATCATCTATAAAGAAAACAATCTGGTTCTGGTCTCTTCTTGCCTTCTCTATGGTAGAAAACCGTATTGGCATCACCTAGAATCGTCCACTGTATCCGAGAACGCTGTCTGAGAAACGAGTCTTCTGCTTTTGCAAGAGTAGACCATTTTTGGTGAGCAGCTTTCTCAGCTTCTGCATTTATCGGTGAAGGACTAGACAGAACAAATAAGAAGTTATATCTAACGATTCTTAAACATGATTGTATGTTGGGAAATAAAAATGAAGCGTTTTCAAGAATCAATAAAATCTCTTGTAAAAATATTTAATTTTAAAAGACAGACATGTTTTTTTTTTTTTTTGAGAATTAAAAACAGCCATGTTCTGATTGTATAACCACTTGCGTACAAACATTTAAATGATTTACGTACAGATAAATGTGGAAAACGTTACCTCGAGAAACAAGGGACTGAGAGATTGGCTTTTGCCGTGTTCCTTCTTCACATCATCTTCAACCAGAATCTCTTTTCCTTTCTCGCTCCGTTGTGCCGTAGCAGCTGCATCAACCGCCTCGTTAGAAGCATTGTTCTGGCTCTTTTCAAACTTCTTATATGTTCCCTAGGGGGGAACCTAAGAATTAGTCTTGTAATAAACCAGTGTTAAAAGAAAATCATTTTGCTCACGTGCAAATCGCATGACAAACGATTCAATATGAGCCTTTGTGTATTAATTAAGCCCAATAATGGTAGAACCAACGAGTTTTTTTGTTGTGTCGGATTCATTTATCTATAACTGGTTTGTGTCGAACGATATTTCTGTACTCTATCAGTACTTTGTAGTTTGTATTTTTCGGACTAAAGTCAGTACTTTCTTGTTGTAACTTCAAAGCCGGTGCCGTATACATTTATTGCAACGTTTAAAATTTGTGAAGCTAGTTTTCTTTCTTTCATTGACGACAACGATAGCTCTTTTCTTGACCAGACCATGATATATTTTGCTTCTCTTCTTTAGTCGTCCTTTTTTTTCTTTTTAGACGGAAGGTTCACTTTAAAAATCGAGGAAGAAAATGATTGGAGATGCGTATATTCCTTGAATGCATCCTTCTCATAATTTGCATAATTTTTTTTTTTTTTATTTGTTTTTGAAGTTTGGAACTTTAATTTGCATAATTTATCATCAAATCATAGCGTTAATGGATACAGTACTCAGTATGACATGTTTATCTCGATTCTCGACAGTGACGCTCGAAGGAAAGGGCGGTGCGAGGTTTCCTTTCGTAGGTTGTTGTAATTATAAGTTTTGTATCATACAAATAAAATCAATCAATCATTGATTGATTAGACACAAGTAGTTTAATAAAATAAAAATAGTCCATGTATTTCTGTTTGCACAGAAAAATCCATGTATTTCTGTTTGCACAGAAAAATCCATGTATTTCTAAATAAACAAAACAGTTTCAGGTTTATTACGTTGGTTTCGACGATCCGAACACATGTTATATGTGTATACCAAATTAATAAAATGTGATTTGAAAAGAGGGACATACAGGTGAAGAAGCTAACTTTATAATAGTGGCGATACTCGCTATACGGATTATATTTTTTAGCAAAAAAAAAAAAGCTATACGGATTATATTATTTTTGCATGGCGAAAAGTCGTGATAACGTTGACGTCCGCGGTTTACAATCAACATCTACTTTGTGGCGTATACGTTTAAACCACATGCTATGGGTCATCACACACTTTAATCACATTGGTCCTTTTATTTTTTTGACTTTTATGGTTTCTTTAAAACTGATTGCATATCTTTATGCATTATAATGTCATTAACTTATTTCTGGACAGTCTTTTATTGGATAACACCGAAGGGACAACTTATTTTTAGGCGTCTTTGTTATATATGGATCATGATTGAGCCTATAAAATCACTAGTAAACACAGGAAAGCAATAGTTAATTGACAAAGCTCTAACTGATAAATTATGTCCCAAATAGCCAAGTGCATTAGTTTATGTATAAACCAATAAAGGTATAAAGCTAGCTAGATGCAGGAGTAACCTGTGTATGGATAATGTTTGGACTAGTGTAACATTAGATGGAATATAACGGACTCATTAAGCATTTTCATACATGATTGCATAACGAAGGAACATAATTTTTGACTTCACTGAGTTGTCTAATCAGTTTAACTATACGGATTTTTGATCGATTTGTGCTAATCTCACTCACTCTCTCTAAAGGAATCTCTCGTGTTTGAACAAGTAAAAACACAACGAATTGTTTACGCGATCGTTCACCGCACCTTTCCGATGTGGAAGGGATGCTATGTTCACCGGAGCTGGGATGGCCAGCAACTTCACTACGATCTCAGCTCTAACTCGAGCTCTCGTGTACAATGATTTTCTTTCTCTCGCTGTATATCACAGCTCAAGAATCAACAACAAGATAAGAAGAAATCTAACAATCCATACTGCGTCGTTTTAACACTCCTCTTGCACTCACGTGCTGAGCACATGTAACCTTCCGGTTCAATCAGCAATCATCTGAACCGGCTGCTAATCTTCTTGGTTATGTCATACCATCGTACACTCTTGATTAAGAACACATTCCTTTTCCTTGATTAACGTTATTTTTCAAGAAAAATATAATGTCCATATCTGTCTTGATAAAATTAGTCTTTGCAATCATTTTAACATGTTATTCGTTAACCAAATTTTGTTTCTACTAAACTATGTTTTTACAGTGTTATAAATTCACTCTATGCACTAAAGTAAATCTACTAGGTGGACGGAACGAGGACATCTATCAGAAATTTCTTTAGTCAACATCAAAAATAATTTTGGTTGGTATCGTGAGATAGTGACACAAAAGTAACTTTCTCTTCCTCCACTCTAATTAGCTACGTACTTTGAAATATCTATTTCATTATTTTCGAATACTACCGTCATAAAACATCAAGTATTGTGCATGCTTATATAAATACCCACTCTAGCTTCTTATTCTAACTCAGAGAAGAACATTACAAAGAGTCAGAGAGTAATCCATACATATACATATAGATCTCTCCAGTAACTCAAAACAAAACCAAAATCATCAGTCTATCGATCGATGGACATGGAGACGAAGAAACCTTACATGGTGGTGACTATGATACAAATCATATATGCAATCATGGTTTTGATCTCTAAAGCTGTCTTCAATGGTGGAATGAACACTTTCGTCTTCGTTTTCTATCGTCAAGCGTTCGCTACCATCTTCTTGGCTCCTCTCGCTTTCTTCTTCGAACGGTATATATTTCTGAATTTTAATAATATATTTTAGACAGATAAGCATGTACAATATCCTTACAAAATATATATAAAGTATGCTCTTCTTTTTTTTCTTTAGGAAAAGTGCTCCACCTCTTTCATTTGTTACCTTCATCAAAATCTTCATGCTCTCCTTATTTGGGTAAGTACGTTTTAGGATTCATTTTCTTTGAATGTTTTTTTGTTTGTTTGCGTTTATATGTTAAAATATATTTTTCTATTTAAAGTAAAAACTCAAAAGATCTATTTTTTCATTAAGGATCATATTTTATATTTAGATGGTATACAATATAAACAGGAAAATGTGCCATATTATGAATTCGATTCTTGATAATGAAGATATTGTGTTTTCTTTTGTTAGAATCTAATACAACTATTTACAAATTAATTTGTTATCAATATTTTACTAATTAATTGTGCTAACAAATGCGAATAACTTTGTTAAACATTATCTTCTAGTTATCAGTTAACCATAATCTCTAATGGGTTTTCAGTGTGACATTGAGCTTGGACTTAAACGGAATCGCATTATCATACACTTCGGCAACTTTGGCCGCTTCCACAACAGCTTCCCTTCCGGCCATCACATTCTTCTTGGCTCTGTTTCTTGGGTATATATACTAATTACAATGCATTCTTCTTGCCTCTCTTCTTGTCATCACATAATTTTTAGTGATGTATTTACTTATTGTGTCTATAATTGAAGAACGGAGACGCTTAAGATTAAGACCATACAAGGAACAGCGAAGCTTATGGGGATAACTGTGTGCATGGGAGGGGTAATTACCTTAGCCCTTTACAAAGGTCCAGTATTGAAATTACCTATATGCCCTCACCTTCATCACCGGAATATTCCCGGCCATGTCTCCGGTGGTTCCACCTCTTGGGTCAAAGGATGTGTTCTCATGATCACCTCCAACATTTTATGGGGTCTTTGGCTCGTTTTGCAGGTACCTAATCAAATTGCTCATACATTATAATATTTTTAATTTATTATTTAGTACTAAATTTAGTAATACGTGAAGTAGCAATCTTTTGTGATGTTTATTATAAATTTCAAAGTAGGTTGGATTAAATCATTTGTTTATCTACTATGCTGATTGAATAATTGTGATACTTTTTGCTATTTTAACTTTTTGTTTTCGCTATATAAAACTCAAACAGGGTCGTGTGTTAAAAGTTTACCCTTCGAAGCTATACTTCACGACTTTTCATTGTCTATTGAGTTCCATCCAATCTTTCGTCATCGCTATTGCATTCGAGAGAGATATCTCAGCATGGAAGCTTGGTTGGAACCTACGACTCGTTGCAGTCATCTACTGTGTAAGTAGATGACTCTTTCATTTTACCACAATTTTATGTTCCATAATATAATTACTAATAATTATTATATATATGACATATATTGCAGGGATTCATTGTAACAGGCGTAGCATATTATTTGCAATCATGGGTAATAGAGAAGAGGGGACCTGTTTTCTTATCAATGTTCACTCCTTTGTCTTTACTCTTCACTCTACTCTCATCAGGGATTCTACTTTGCGAGATCATCAGGCTTGGAAGGTTCTACAATCTTATTATTTTTTCTTCAAATACTGTATATAATATTTCTTCAATAAATTAACTTATATATTTATTGTCTTTGTAGTATTCTAGGTGGATTATTACTGATTATAGGACTCTACTGTGTGCTGTGGGGGAAAAGTCGAGAGCTGAAGAACATTGGTGATCAGAAGACTGATCCACATAAAGAAAACAGTGATGTTTGCAATGAAGTGAAGGTTGTCATTAGCTGAATGAATGTCTTAGTTTGTATTATACATTATGCTTATTATATATATGTGCTAATCATCATTCATATAATAGAGTCCAGATAAGTTTGCTTTAAGTTTTTGTCCCACTTAACTACTTCTACCTGTTTCAGATTGTAGCATATGTTTTCTTAGGGTGGTTCTTTAACTTTCCATAGGCTTTGTTTTCACGCAAAAAAAGAGAATAAAGTTACAATATGTTAAAATATTGGGGCATAAACCTTTTTTGGTATGAAATGAAAAGTCTCTGACAATTTGCAAGTTTTCCTTTTGAGTATATATAGCACTGAATATTATAATAGTAATATGGAATGTCCAATGGATTGCACTTTGCTTATTGCTAATCAAAGCAATGATAACTAGTGGTTTTAAAAGTTGTAATTGAGTTCCTTTATCGTTACTTCTTACATCTTCCAGACTTATCTCTCTCTTTCCGTAAACATATTATTAATTTGGTAGGAATAACAACATGTTATTAACAACATGTTATGACAGTTTGTTTATGGAGTTTTATAACATTTACTAGTTGAATAAATCACAACAAAAAAAACTAGTGATTTTTTCTCCCATTTATAAGAAATTAAAACTAATAACTAAATAAGATCGTGTTGAATTATTCTGTAGAACAGAAAAATAAAACAAGAAGCCAAGAGAGAATCACTTAAGGTAAATAGAAGGTTCGTCCAGTCCAATGACAAGTGGCCATAAACCAACAAGAAGAGATGAGAACGGTCTTGGACTCTTGCATGAAATGGTAACCCCAAATCTAGACAGATAAGGGCCTTCAACATGAGCCCAGGGACAAGGCATCAACATAATTCCAACTTGGAGACATGCAAATAGACTAATTATCCCCCATAATTAGAAAACAAAAATTAAAAAAAAAACAAAGGAGATTTCAAAAACACAAAATGAAATTTCCTATAAGAAGATGCTAACCCTTCTCTGTCTCTTTTGTAACTCATTTGCTATCTAAATCAGATAGTGTAGACTCTTTGACTTTCTTCTCAATAGACAAACCTTTTTCTTCTTCATTTTCAGACATCATAATCTCTTTATCTTCTGTCACTTTAATGTCCTCAAGAATCTGAGCTTCAGCTTTATCAATCTTCTCTTGAGCATCTAGAAACTCTGGAACCTCTGTATCTTCTCCAGTATTAACTTGATATGCTTCTTGATCAGTCTTAACCTTTGTTTCAACCTTAACATTAGATGTTCCAGGATTTTTGACTTCAAAAACTTTTGGAACTTTAATCTCTAAATCCTCTGAAGATTTAACCTCTGAAACCTTCAGAAGTTCTAACTCTGCAGCTTTAACTTCACCAGTCTTCAGAACATTCTTATCTTCCAAGACCTTAGGAAAATTTGACTCTTTTGTAACCTTAATGTCAGACAATTCAGGAGGAGCATGAACCTCAGAATTTTCTGGAACATTCTTATCCTCAAAGACCTTAGGGACATCAGATTCTTTTGTAACCTTAGTGTTGGACAATTCAGGAAGAGTAGGAACATCAGAAACTTCTTGAACATTCTTATCTTCCAATACCTTAGGAACATCTGACTCTTTCGTAACCTTCACGTCAGATAATTCAGGAGCAGAAACCTTAGAAACTTGTGGAGGTTTTGACTCTTCTTTAACCTTAACAACTCCTGATGTTGTGTTAGTTTCCAATTCCCCTGGAAACTTAACCTCCCAATTCTCTGAAAAATGAACTTCTTGTTCTTCAGCCTCCTTAGCTTTCGGCGTTTCAGGAGTCTTAACCTCGGAATCTTTTGGAATCTTGACTTCAAGATCATTTCGAGTTTGAACGTCAAAGGATTCTGGAGCTTTTACATTAGTAGCCATTAAAGGAGAAGCATCATCAAGCTTTGTAACCTTTGAAGAAGCACCAGTTTTGTCATTGGTCTCAGGTTCTGTGGGAGTAATATCGGTTACCTCTTTTCCTATTACTTTGTCCTGTATAGAAGAATACTCTCACACATTATCATTTCCCTTGCGTAGAACTATATTTTGTATAAATAGTTCTAAAATATTTTTAAAATAAGTTTTTGAGACTTAGAACGCAAGAGACGCTTTTATCTTTTGATCATGTCCTAATTCATAAGAAGATATCATTTATTTTTATCAAATAAGAAGTTATATCTAACGATTCTTAAACATGATTGTATGTTCGGAAATAAAAATGAAGCGTTTCCAAGAATCAATAAAATCTCTTGTAAAAATATTTAATTTTAAAAGACAGACATGTTTTTTTTTTTTTGAGAATTCAAAACAGCCATGTTCTGATTGTATAACCACTTGCGTACAAACATCTAAATGATTTACGTACAGATAAATGTGGAAAACGTTACCTCGTGAAACAAGGGACTGAGAGATTGGCTTTTGCCGTGTTCCTTCTTAAAGAACGTGAGGATAAAGAGATTTAGACGAAGAACATTGAAAAACAAAGAGAGAGAAAGTAGATCTGAGAAAAATTCTATTCCATTCTCTCACTTAATATTCAATACATGTTTTTAAGTAGACTAGCAATGCATAAACAAGTCAGACAAATGGACTAGAGAAAAGAGTAAGTAGATAGGAGAGAGAAGGATCTGAGTCAACATCACTTTTGCCTCTTGTCTTCTCAAGTCTAGTGCCTCTTGTCTTCTCAAGTCTATCAGCTTGTCTTCTCAAGTCTAACAGCTTAATTCTCAAATCTAACAGCTTAATTCTGCTTCATGTCTACACTCCCCCTCAAGCTTGACCATGTGGAACAAGTCAAGGTTGGAAGCCATGAAGTATTCCCTCGTTAAAACCTCAACTAGGTAAAACCCTTTGGGAGAAAACCCAAGTCAAGGAAAAAGAGTAGAACATTTCATGGAGGAGAGATCAGTGACATGAGAGGTCTATGAGTCCCAATCTTGGATGAATGAACTCACATACCTTAGTGCTTGCTGCCTTGGTGAAGATATCAGCTAGCTGATCTTCACTCCTTGTGTGGCACGGTAATATGATCTTCTGTTCCACGGCTTGTCTCACTTTGTGGCAATCTACCTCTATATGTTTGGTCCTTTCATGGAAGACTGAGTTGCTAGCAATATGTATAGCAGCCTGGTTATCACAATGCATCGTGATTGGCGTTGTAACTTCAATTCTCAAGTCCTTAAGAAGTCCCTTGATCCAAATCAACTCGCTTGTGAGCTTCCTCATAGCTCTATATTCTGCCTCAGCACTTGAACAAGACACCACCTTCTGCTTCTTGCTCTTCCATGTTACCAAATTGCCTCCAATGAAGGTACAATATCCAGTAGTTGATCTCCTATCAACTCGATCTACTGCCCAATCCGCATCACAGTACCCAACAATCTCAGTGCTTCTATTGCATCCCATCCATACTCCTTGGCCTGGTGCCTCTCTTATGTACATGAGAATCCTTTCAACCATGTTCCAGTGGTGTACCTTGGGAGCTTGCATGTGTTGGCTTACTTGGTTTACTGCAAAGCATACATCTGGTCGGGTAATGGTAAGATAAATGAGTTTTCCCACCATTATCCTATAATGCTTTACATCTTCATATGACTTGTCTTCAATCTCCCCCTCACGCATCACTTTGTATCCTTCCTCTAGAGGTGTTTTGGCAGCTCTTCCACCAAGATCTCCAGCCTCTTTTAGTAAGTTAAGGGTGTATTTCCTTTGAGATAGAAACAACCCTTCCTTAGACCTACACATCTCGATCCCTAGGAAGTATTTGAGCTCTCCCAAGTCCTTGATATCAAATGAAGCCTTAAGGAACGCTTTGGTCGAGATGATCCCTTCTTTGTCACTGCCCGTGATGATAATGTCATCAACGTAGACGAGAATGACAATGATTCCTTGCTGGCTATTGAGAGTGAATAGGGTATGATCAGCTTCAGACTTGACAAAACCTCTTCCATTGAGTGTGGTGCTTAGTTTGTGGTACCACGCTCTTGGTGATTGTTTCAAGCCATAGATGGCTTTCTTCAGCTTCAATACATTTCCTGGTTTGGTAAGGTGTTCCATACCAGGTGGTGGTCTCATGTAGACCTCATCTTCTAACTCTCCTTGTAGAAAAGCATTCTTGACATCCATTTGCCACAGATCACATTCTAAGTTCACAGCCAATGAGAGTACAATCCGTATCGTGTGAAGCTTAGCTACTGGTGCAAAGGTGTCAAGGTAATCTTCACCATAGACTTGAGTGTAGCCTCTTGCAACAAGTCTGGTCTTTTTCTTTTCTGGTTGCCCATTAGCCAAGTACTTGATAGTGAATAGTAACATGCTTGTGACAGCCTTCTTGCCTTTGGGAAGCTCACTCTCAAACCAAGTTCCATTTCGAATCATGGCACTGACTTCATCATCTACTGAGTCTCTCCATTCCTTTATCTCCATTGCCTCCTCATAGGTCCTCGGAATATACTCTTGATCTATGTTGGTGATGAAGGCTTGATGATCTCTTGGATAGCAAGCAAGGGAGCAAGTTGCTTGAGTGGGATGGGCTACTGCTTGACTGTTGAAATACTTCCAATTTAATGGACTCTTTCTCACCCTTGTGTTTCTCCTAAGCGGTTGGACCTCTCCAACAATCTCAGCTTCAACTTCATTTTGTTGATCTGATTCCTCTTGCTGTTGGATTTCATCCTGATCATGAACCTCTTGCTTTTGATCAGTAGTCTGCGGATCCTCTTGACCCATGTGTGGTTCCTCTTGACCCATGTGTGATTCCTCTTGACCAGTAGACGAATCCTCTTGATTCTCCCCTTCAGGATTAGGATGAGAAGCCTCTTCAGCCGCATCCATACCATTGCATTGATCTAAACTATCTGTTGAACCAGTAGTTCTTTCATTTGGTGTCATGATGATACCTAGGCTCTCCATGATAATCCGTAGGTTGTTTGCCCTATTTGAGGCCCCTTGAGATAGATCCTTGAGATTGTCCCAACTTTTCTCCTCATAATAGCCTCTAGATTCCACAAACTTGACCTCTCTGGATACTAAGACTCTTCTTGTCTCTGGAGAGTAGCATTTGTAACCTTTTTGAGTGGTAGAATACCCATTGAACACTGCCTTTGTACTTCTGGCCTCAAGTTTGTTCCTATGATCACATGTTTGCAATACATAGCACAAGCACCCAAATACCCGTAAATGGTCAATAGATGATTTTCTTTTGTTCAATACCTCATAAGGTGTGGCATCATCAAGGACTCTTGTTGGAGTTCGGTTGATGAGATAGCATGCTGTCATGACTGCATCACTCCAGAACCTCTTAGGCATGTTGGTGTAGAACATCATGGACCTGGCCACTTCCATCAGATGTCGGTTTTTCCTCTCAGTTACACCATTTTATTGTGGAGTGTAAGGGCAGCTGGTTTGATGGCTTATTCCATGCTTGGCCAAGTGGTATTTGAAAGTTGTGCTTGTATATTCCCCTCCATTATCTGACCTGAATACTTTGATCTTAACATTGAACTGATTAGTTATGTAGCTCTGGAAGTTTATAAATGCATCTAGGACTCTATCTTTAGATGGTATCATAGTCAGCCATGTATATTTAGATTTCTGGTCTATGAAAGTGATAAAATATCTATGAATTTCCCTAGAAGTGTATGGTGCAGTCCAGACATCAGAGTGTATAAGATCAAAGCAGTTCTCATAGATAGTAGATGACTTGGGAAACACAATCTTGCAATGTTTGCCAAGAATACATGCTTCACAGCCATCATTTTTGAAATAAACATTAGGCAATAGCAGGTTCAGTGCTCTAGAATGGGGATGATCTAACCTAGCATGCTACAATACACCATTTTCTAAGACAGGGATTGAACTAAAAACATAAGGTAAACATGATCTAGTCTTGGTGTCTTCAAGCAGGTACCAGTCCCCTTTAGTAACACTCTTTCCGATCATCTTAAGAGTCTCAATATCCTGAAACACAACATCATTAGGACTAAAAATAACCTTGTAGTTAAGATCAGTGGCAACCTTCTTGACATATAATAGATTAGATGCAAAAGATGGCATATAAAATGCTTTAGTATCTTTCTCAAATAGTTTCAAGTTTCCTATACCTTTTATTGGTATGATGTCGCCATTTGCAATCATAACATTACCTAGGGCATGCTTAACATTACTGATTAACCTAGCATCACTAATCATGTGGTGAGAAGCTCCAAAATCTATAACTAGTGGCTTAAAGCTATCAGATGCATTCAAGGTTGTAACAAGAGCATTGGACAGTTTATAAGAGCCATTCAAAGATAAACCAAGTGTGTTACCAGAGTTCTCCTTGAGGGCTTTGATGAGAGCATCAAGGTCAGACCTCTTGATTGTCTCATCTTGGGTAGACCTCATGATAGAACAGCCACTGAATCCCAAGGTCTTCCCTTCTCCAGCCGCATGGGACGAGGAATAGATGGCTTGCCCATTTCACCAGAGAAATTTCCCCTTGCATCAGAGTAAGGTGTCCTGAACTTTTGAGGCTTGAGGTGTGGGTGAAGGATCCAACATTTGTCTTTGCCGTTACCTTTTTTCTTGCAATGGTCACATACCCACACTTTCTTGTCTTCTGGCTTGTAATACCCCTTGTTAGTTATTCCCTCATGTTTGTGCTCATTTCCTTCAGCTTTGTTAGCTATGATGAGGTCTCCTTTGCCACCAAAGAGTCCCACTGAGCCTTGCTCCTTTTGAATCTGAGCACAAAGCTCCTCAAGTGATGGAAGCTTCTCACTTCTTAGAATGTGTTTGATTAGATCACTATAACTCGGGTTGAGAGTGAACAGCAAAGCAAAGACCTTGTATTGCTCCTTCCTCTCATTAAGTACATCCAGATCAAGACTGGCCGGTCTTAGCATCTCTAACTCGGCCCACAACGATCTGAACTTCCCAAAATGCTTGGAAAATTCAGTGTCCTCTTGACTGAGAGTGTTGATAGCCCTATTGACTTCAAACACCCTACTGATGTTAGATATATTGCTATATACCTTCTGGAGAGTATCCCACAGCTCTTTGGAATTTTCACAGTAGGAGTAAGCTTCCAAGATAGAGGTTTCAAGACTATTCTGAATGATGGAAAGGACAATGAGATCCTTCTGACTTCTCTTCCTACTTTCTTCAGCTGCAGCAACAACTTCTTTACCATCCTCTCTCAGGATGGTCTTCTTGGTGTCTTTGCTGTCAACAACATACTCCCAAAGACCTCTGCCTCCAAGAGCGGTTTTGACAAGCCTAGACCACAGTAAGTAGTTGGTTCCCTTGAGGGTAACCGGAATAGACACGGATTTAAAGACATCAGTGTAGGAGTTTTCCATTTTTGGTAAATTTTAGGTCTGGAAATGAAGAACAACTCAAGAACATGATGAACTTTACCAAAAACTAGACAAGAAAAATCAGAGATTTGCGGAAGTAAAGAGAATAGAGTAGAGATATAGAGGTAGAGAAGAATGAATCTCAGGAGCTTACTTGCTCTGATACCATAAAAAAATGTGAGGATAAAGAGATTTAGATGAAGAACATTGAAGAACAAAAAGAGAGAGAAAGACGATCTGAGAGAAACTATATTCCCTTCTCTCACTTAATATTCAGTACATGTTTTTAAATAGACTAACAATGCATAAACAAGTCAGACAAGTGGACTAGAGAAAATAGTAAGTAGATAGGAGAGAGAGGGATCTGAGTCAACATCACTTTTGCCTCTTGTCTTCTCAAATCTAGTGCCTCTTGTCTTCTCAAGTCTAGCAGCTTGTCTTCTCAAGTCTAACAGCTTAATTCTCAAGTCTACCAGCTTAATTCTGCTTCATGTCAACATCTTCTTCTCATCATCTTCAACCAGAATCTCTTTTCCTTTCTCGCTCCGTCGTGTCGTAGCAGCTGCATCAACCGCCTCGTTAGAAGCATTGTTCTGGCTCTTTTGAAACTTCTTATATGTTCCCTAGGGGGAACCTACGAATTAGTCTTGTAATAAACCAGTGTTAAAAGAAAATCATTTTGCTCACGTGCAAATCGCATGACAAACGATTCAATATGAGCCTTTGTGTATTAATTAAGCCCAATAATGGTAGAACCAACGAGTTTTTTTGTTGTGTCGGATTCATTTATTTATAACTGGTGTGTGTCGAATGAATTGGTCTTACAGACACGTGATATTTCTGTACTCTATCAGTACTTTGTAGTTTGTAGTTTGTATTTTTGGGACTAAAGTCAGTACTTTCTTGTTGTAACTTCAAAGCCGGTGCCGTATACATTTATTGCAACGTTTAAAATTTGTGAAGCTAGTTTTCTTTCTTTCATTGACGACAATGATAGCTCTTTTCTTGACCAGACCATGATATGTTTTGCTTTCTCTTCTTTAGTCGTCCTTTTTTTTCTTTTTAGACGGAAGGTTCACTTTAAAAATCGAGGAAGAAAATGATTGGAGATGCGTATATTCCTTGAATGCACCCTTCTCATAATTTGCATAATTTATCAACAAATCATAGCGTTAGAGCATGATTATTGAAGGGTTCTTAGAGTAAGATTCTTAGCGGAATATAAGAACCCGTCTCTTAACTTTTAACTAAAAAAAGTTAAGAACCGGCTCTTATAACTCTTATTTAAGAACCGGTTCTTAGCTTTTTTAGTTAAAAATTAAAGAGACGGGTTCTTATATTCCGTTAAGAACTTCACCCTAAGAACCTCTCAATAATCATGTTATTAATGGCTATCAGTACACAGTACTCATTATGACATGCTTATCTCGATCTCGACAGTGACGCTCCAAGGAAAGGGCGGTGGTGCGAGGTTTCCTTTCATAGGTTGTTGTAATTATAAGTTTTGTATCATACAAATAAAATCAATCAATCATTGATTGATTAGACACAAGTAGTTTAATAAAATAAAAATAGTCCATGTATTTCTGTTTGCACAGAAAAATCCATGTATTTCTTTTTTTTTTCCCGAAAAAGTAATTTATTTCATTCAAACGAAACATACAAGAGCCCACATGAAGATAACTACAAGAATCCACGCGGGGTGACTCAAGACATAAACTCGGAGATGAATGAACAATCTCCCTCCACACAAGCCCACATAAAGGCGGCTACTTAAACCCACATCGGGGTAGCTTACGGCACCAAAAGACCAAAACCGACACTAATACTAGATAAGGCTAAGCAACCCAAGAGCGAATTAGAATATAATTATCAGATTTCAAACTTTTGCAAAGGGCAAAGATCGGAAATTGCCGCTGCTGCTGTCCATAGCCCGCCACGCGGTAAACTCCACCTCCTACACCACGACTTATCACTGCTGCTACACGCACGCAAAACGATACCACCCAATAACTGAAACCTTGCGACTTCATGACACAATAGAAAGAACCGCTACACGGTCCACATTGCCTTCAGATAATGGTGCAACGCTCATTGCACCCACTTGCTCATAGGAAGAAGTCCAGACACAAAACTCAACAAAGACGAGACCTTACCATACAGATCCTCCAGAAACACTGCCTGAGAACCGATAAGCGATCACTGCACCCACCACTCAACGAATACCCTCTGCTAACCCAACTCACATCACTCTTTAACACTACCACCACTGACGGATTCAAGAAACCCACCAAAACACTAAGGAATATTTAAAAGGACCAAACTCTAAACTTACCGGACATTAGAACCTGAGAAAGAACCACAAACATGAGAACAACCAGGACCAAAACGGAAAACGTCCTCGAGAAACCCTAAAAATCCGACCCCACCATGAAACACTACTCTACACCACTGCGTCTAGCCTCCAGAGTTAGCTGATACACCACCGGCCATCGATCTACCTCGCGAACAGAGATCTAAAGAAGGGAGAAACGCCTCACCAGAGTCGTAGACAAAGCAGAGGGGGGAGAGAGACTACGAAGGAGCAAAGAGGAAGACGAGACGAGGGGAAGAAGAAACCTCCGACACCGGTACGCGCGCTCACGCGCCGGCCGGACCCCGGAGTGGACGTCAAGCTCCGATTAATTAAGAGAGAGGCAGGAGCGTTGAGGAGGAAATCCATGTATTTCTAAATAAACAAAACAGTTTCAGGTTTATTATGTTGGTTTCGACGATCCGAACACATGTTATATGTGTATACCAAATTAATAAAATGTGATTTGAAAAGAGGGACATACAGGTGAAAAAGCTAACTTTATAATAGTGGCGATACTCGCTATACGGATTATATTTTTTAGCAACAAAAAAAAAAAGCTATTACGGATTATATTATTTTTGCATGGCGAAAACTCGTGATAACGTTGACGTCCGCGGTTTACAATCAACATCTACTTTGTAGCGTATACGTTTAAACCACATGCTATGGGTCATCACACACTTTAATCACATTGGTCCTTTTATTTTTTTTTGACTTTTATGGTTTCTTTAAAACTGATTGCATATCTTTATGCATTATAATGTCATTAACTTATTTCTGGACAGTCTTTTATTGGATAACACCGAAGGGACAACTTATTTTTAGGCGTCTTTGTTATATATGGATCATGTTTGAGCCTATAAAATCACTAGTAAACACAGGAAAGCAATAGTTAATTGACAAAGCTCTAACTGATAAATTATATCCCAAATAGCCAAGTGCATTAGTTTATGTATAAACCAATAAAGGTATAAAGCTAGCTAGATGCAGGAGTAACCTGTGTATGGATAATGTTTGGACTAGTGTAACATTAGATGGAATATAACGGACTCATTAAGCATTTTCGTACATGATTGCATAACGCATGAACATAATTTTTGACATCACTGAGTTGTCTAATCAGTTTAAATGTACGGATCTTTGATCGATTTGTGCTAATCTCACTCACTCTCTCTAAAGGAATCTCTCGTGTTTGAACAAGTAAAAACACAACGAATTGTTTACGCGATCGTTCACCGCACCTTTCCGATGTGGAAGGGCTGCTATGTTCACCGGAGCTGGGATGGCCAGCAACTTCACTACGATCTCAGCTCTAACTCGAGCTCTCGTGTACAATGATTTTCTTTCTCTCGCTGTATATCACAGCTCAAGAATCAACAACAAGATAAGAAGAAATCTAACAATCCATACTGCGTCGTTTTAACACTCTTCTGCACTCACGTGCTGAGCACATGCAACCTTCCGGTTCAATCAGCAATCATCTGAACCGGCTTCTAATTTTCTTGGTTATTTCATACCATCGTACACTCTTGATTAAGAACACATTCCTTCATTAACGTTATGTTAGATAATTCCAATTAACTTGAGGAGCAAGTTAACTCAATAAAGTGAAGTTTGATGGGTTAAGGGAAATGGAAAACATATCGAGCTTAGGAATGTTTCCATATTATTATTTTAAAAAAATGTAGTTTTGTCCTATATAAACACTACAAGAAAACATATTTATTACAAGGGTCATATTCCTTGTTAATTTGTTGTAATAGAAGGGTTACAACGAATTAACAAGGAATAGCGTTTCGTTGTAAAACGCCCGTCGTAATGCAAGATTCGTCGTAACTTCCATGTAACATTTACGACGAAATAAATTCGTTGTAAAAGCGAAAGAGAGTATTTCGTCGTAGTTTCGTAGTTACGCTTCATCGTAAAAGACTCGTATAGTTTCCTTGTAAAGTCGTCTTTAAGTACTTGTACAATTTACGACGAATTTACAAGTCTTTTAATGTAAAGTCCTTGTAATATTTACGAGGAATTTACAAGTATTTCCTAGTAAATTTCTCGTAAAGATTACGAGGATTTTACAAGGAAGTACTTGTAAAATCCTCGTAATATTTACGAGAAATTTACATCTCATTGTCATATTATTATATTATTATGAAATATTCAAAATAAAAATATATAATTTATAAAATAAAATATTGAAAATTAAAATATTTTTTTTAAAAAATATATAAATGTCATAAAATAATATTCAAATTAATAATAGAAAACAAAAAAATTGAAAAATAAAAAGCTAAGGGAGAACGCCGTCGAAGTAGTTGTTGGAGGTGTTTCTTCCTGGAGAGTCTCGTACTTCATCTATGGGTTCCGTCTCGAAGAGTAGGATGAAGTCGTCCTTGTGGTTTCATTGATGAAGCTTATTCATACCGTCAGTTCTATCTTTTTAGGAGCCACTTTGAAAAAAGAAACATATTAATATAATTAATTACATAAAATTATAAGAAAATAAAATATATTTACTTTTTAAAAAAAAATATCTAATCAGTCGTTTAAATGCCTCAACCTAATATTTGAATATAGTTTTGTTACCTAAAATTACCACCTAAACTAAGCACCTAATCTAATTAACTAAACTAATCACCTAAACTAATTACCTAAACTAACCACCTAAACTAACCACCTAAACCTAAATTAATATTAAAAACAACATACCTTTGAGAGAAGGAGAGGAGTGGTTTGAGATGAATGAAGGAGACATTCCTCATTCATGTTTCGAGTTTATATAAGAAAACAACATTCCTCGTAAAGTCGTCGTAATTTTACGAGGAATCGTCCAGGCCCGCGTTTTTAGTGTTACGAGGAATCTACCAGGTCCGCGTTTTTAAAATTACAACGAATTTACAAGGAATATTTACGACGAATTTACAAGGAAAATTTTACGACGACTTTACAAGGAAAGCTTTACAATGAAATTACAAGGAAAACATTACAACGAATTTACAAGGACACATGTATTACGAGGAATCTACCATGCCCGTGTGTTTTCTATTACGACGAATTTACTAGGACTATATCTGAAACCCCGAAAATCAAATCCCTAAACCCCAAAATCACTTATCTATTTACACCATACCCTTTTACCACATCATCCCCTTTATCATATTTTTTCTTAAACCCTAAACTCCAATTGAATCCTTAAAACGCAAGTTATAAGTACTATAATCAAACAACCACTTGATAGCAAATAATCAAATTATTCTGTAATCTCTAAACCGAGGGTATGAAATGAAGTTAACTTGCTTGGCTTGAGAATGCTTACAACAAAATCAGTTTGGTAAAACAGCTTAAACACGTTTTCACCAAAAATAATGGTAACATGTTTCGTGAAAAAAATCCTTGTAAAGTTACAACGAATTCACAAGGAAAGCTTTACAACGAATTTACAAAGAAAGAATTACAACGAATTTACAAGGACACATGTTTACGACAAATCTACCAAGCCCGCGTTTTTAGATTTACAACGAATTTGCAAGGGAGCATTACAACGAATTTACAAGGAAATCTTTACAACGAATTTACAAGGAAATGATTACAACGAATTTACAAGGACACATGTATTACAAGGAATATACCAGGCCCGTGTTTTCCATTACGACGAATTTACTACAATTATATCTGAATCCCTGAAAATCAAACCCCTAACCCCCAAAGTCTCTTACCTATAACCTCATATCCCTTTTACCCCATTCCCCCATTCTCCCATTTATCCTATTTTCTCTTAAACCCTAAACTCCAATTAAATCCTTAAAAACCAACAAATAATTATTATAACCAAAAAATATACACTTGCATTAAGTCTTAAACTGATTTATATATATTTTAAAAATATTTAAAACATATATTACATCATTCTGAATCATTCGAGTTTTCAACAATATTAGTACAATGATTATCATCGCTTGCATCGAACTCTTCTTCACTTTCTTCATTCGTCATATCGTCGAAAAGATCTTCATATTGACGGTTATCCACATCAATTAGAAGGATGTCATCAGTTTGTTGTTCAGATACTTCCACTTCAGTGATACACACTTCTTCTTGCAAAAGTGATTCTTCTCTAGCAACTATTCGTTTACGAGGTGTAACTTTGATAGCAGCTAATCAAGTTATTCCAAAATCTCTAAACCGAAGGTATCAGTTTGGTAAAGCATGCTTAAAACACGTTTTCACAAAAATTAATGATAACATGTTTCGTCGTAAAAGCCTTGTAAAGTTACAAGGACTTTACAACGAATTTTCTCTTTCCTCGTAAAATCGACGTAAATTTACATGTAAATTACCACGAAACATTTTTCTTGTAACTTTACTACGACTTTACGACGAAATTCAGTTTTGTCATAAAATCGTAGTAATTTTTTCGTAAATTTACGAGAAATATATTTCCTCGTAATTTTTCCTCGTTATAGGCATGTTTTCTTGTAGTGAAAGAGTTCTCATGGAGAGATGTTTCATCAAGAGAAACACATTGAATGCTTAGTTTTAAGAGAATTCTAAATCTAATAAGAAGTGCTAGTTCTTAAAATCTTTGTGTTTGTGCAACTTTAAAAATATAATGTCCATATCTGTCTTGATAAAATTAGTTTTTACAATTATTTTAACATGTTATTCGTTAACCAAAATTTGTTTCTACTAAACTATGTTTTTGCAGTGTTATAAATTCACTTTATGCACTCAAGTAAATCTACTAGGTGGACGGAACGAGGACATCTATCAGAAATTTCTTTAGTCAACATCAAAAATAATTTTGGTTGGTGTCGTGAGATAGTGACACAAAAGTAACTTTCTCTTCCTCCACTCTAATTACCTACGTACTTTGAAATATCTATTTCATTATTTTCGAATACTACCGTCATAAAACATCAAGTATTGTGCACGCTTATATAAATACCCACTCTAGCTTCTTATTCTAACTCAGAGAAGAACATTACAAAGAGTCAGAGAGTAATCCATACATATACATATAGATCTCTCCAGTAACTCAAAACAAAACAAAAATCATCAGTCTATCGATCGATGGACATGGAGACGAAGAAACCTTACATGTGGTGACTATGATACAAATCATATATGCAATCATGGTTTTGATCTCTAAAGCTGTCTTCAATGGTGGAATGAACACTTTCGTCTTCGTTTTCTATCGTCAAGCGTTCGCTACCATCTTCTTGGCTCCTCTCGCTTTCTTCTTCGAATGGTATATATTTCTGAATTTTAATAATATATTTTAGACAGATAAGCATGTACAATATCCTTACAAAATATATATAAAGTATGCTCTTCTTTTTTTTCTTTAGGAAAAGTGCTCCACCTCTTTCATTTGTTACCTTCATCAAAATCTTCATGCTCTCCTTATTTGGGTAAGTACGTTTTAGGATTCATTTTCTTTGAATGTTTTTTGTTTGTTTGCGTTTATATGTTAAAATATATTTTTCTATTTAAAGTAAAAACTCAAAAGATCTATTTTTTTTCGTTAAGGATCATATTTTATATTTAGATGGTATACAATATAAACAGGAAAATGTGCCATATTATGAATTCGATTCTTGATAATGAAGATATTGTGTTTTCTTTTGTTAGAATCTAATACAACTATTTACAAATTAATTTGTTATCACTATTTTACTAATTAATTGTGCTAACAAATGCGAATACCTTTGTTAAACATTATCTTCTAATTATCAGTTAAACATAATCTCTAATGGGTTTTCAGTGTGACATTGAGCTTGGACTTAAACGGAATCGCATTATCATACACTTCGGCAACTTTGGCCGCTTCCACATTCTTCTTGGCTCTGTTTCTTGGGTATATATACTAATTACAATGCATTCTTCTTGCCTCTCTTCTTGTCATCACATAGTTTTTAGTGATGTATTTACTTATTGTGTCTATAATTGAAGAATGGAGACGCTTAAGATTAAGACCATACAAGGAACAGCGAAGCTTGTGGGGTATTATGGGATCATTATCTAGTTATTAATACTTAGGATAATGACGTTATTGATAAGTCCACATATGTTATTGATAAGGACAAATAGTTTGTTGAGGTTTAGTTAAACCGTCATACACGTTGTATAAGTATCGATGTTCACAAGTTTAATAAGACAAGTCAGTTCGATACATTATTTTACATGGTATCAGAGCTAAAGATCTCTTTAAACACATAAATTTTTCTTTCTTATTCAATAGTTCATAGTCTTGAACTGATTAATCGTCTGTGACGATGGGTGACAAAGACTCTCAAAGTTTGGGAGTTATAGGATCGGTTGTGAAACCTGGTGATTCACCCTATACCCTTTATAGTTCAGATAATCCTGGTGCAAAGATAACACAGGTTATGCTGAATGGTGACAACTATAATCTATGGGCAAACGAGATGGTGAATGCTTTGCAAGCCAAGAGGAAGATTGGTTTCATTAATGGAACCGTGGAGAAGCCGTCCAGTGATGGACCTGATTATGAGAGTTGGGTGGCAGTCAACTCAATGGTGATAGGGTGGATAAGGTCTTCGATTGATCCCAAGGTGAAATCCTCTGTAACTTTTGTATCAGAGGCGAGCCAGTTGTGGTCTAGCTTGAAGCAGCGATTCTCAGTTGGGAATAAAATCCGTATTCATGAGTTAAAAGCACAACAAGCTCAGTGTAGACAAGATGGGCAACCTGTCATTGAGTATTATGGACGTTTGTGTGCTTTATGGGAGGAGTTTGCTGTATACAGACCACTTCCAAAGTGTACGTGTGATGCTTCTGACGAGATAAGGAAGGAGCGAGATGATGATCAAGTTCATCAGTTCATCATGGGTTTAGATGATTCGAGATTTGGTGCCTTGTGTACTAGTCTTATTGGTATGGATCCATTGCCGTCGATTGGTGAAGTGTACTCTAAAGTTATTAGAGAAGAGCAGAGGTTGAATGCTTCTCGAACAAGGGAACAACAACAAGATGCGGTCGGTTTCGTTACAAGGCAAACGGAGTTGGTGTCTCTTGACAACAGTATTGTTAAGAATGACTCTTCCATTCTCAGGAACCGTAATGCTGTCTGTTCTCATTGTGGACGGAATGGTCATGAAAAGAAAGATTGTTGGCAACTGGTGGGCTTTCCGGAGTGGTGGACTGAACGGTCTGAGCGAAATAAAGGTGGTGGTGGTTCTGGAAGAGGAAGAGGATGTAGTGCTCAAGGTCGTGGTCGAGGCTTCACTGCTGCAGCACATGCTACGAGTTCAAACTCTTCATTCTTTCCAGAGTTTACACAAGACCAGTGGAAGTCTCTTGCTCAGATGATCAATGAAAAGTCAGGCTCAGACAAGCTTTCTGGTAAGACAAAATTTAGTGATGTAATCTTAGACACCGGAGCCTCTCACCACATGATAGGACAGTTGTCTCTGTTAACAAACGTTGTGTCTATCTCACCGTGTTCTATTGGCTTTGCGGATGGTAGTAAGACATTTGCTTTGAGCATGGGATCGTTTCCTCTCTCAAGCAAGATTTCATTGACCAATGTGCTATATGTTCCGGCATTGAAATGCACCTTGATATCAGTCTCGAAAATTTTAAAGCAAACTGGTTGTCTTGCTACTTTTACTGATACTGTTTGTGTTTTACAGGACCGTTTCTCGAGGACTCTGATTGGAACCGGTGAAGAGCGTGATGGGGTTTACTTCTTGACGGATGTGGCTACAGCAAAGATCCACTTGGCCGGTGCAGTATGTGATCAGACCTTGTGGCATCAGCGTTTAAGACATCCGAGTTTTTCTGTTTTGTCTTCATTACCATTGTTTTCCTCTACGTCTGTTGTCTCTCGTCCGTGTGATGTGTGTTTTCGAGCTAAACAGACTAGAGAAGTGTTTCCAGACAGTTTTAATAAAGCAAATGATTGTTTTTCATTGATTCATGTTGACGTATGGGGTCCTTATCGTGTGCCCTCTTCTTGTGGGGCGGTTTATTTTTTGACAATCGTTGATGACTTCTCGCTTGATGTGTGGACGTTTCTCATGCTAGCAAAGTCGGAAGTTCGTACTATTCTTATCAACTTCATTACATACGTCAGTAAGCAGTTTGACAAGTCTGTCAAAATTGTTCGAAGTGACAACGGAACTGAGTTTACATGTCTCGCATCAAAGTTCTGAGAACAAGGTATTGTTCATCAGACTTCCTGTGTGGGAACACCCCAGCAGAATGGACGAGTAGAACGTAAGCATCATCATATACTCAATATTGCACGCGCTCTGTTGTTTCAAGCTAAGGTACCTATCAAGTTTTGGGGTGAAGCTGTCCTTACTGCTGCTTATCTAATTAATCGGACTCCAACAACCTTGCATAAAGGACGTTCACCCTATGAAGTTATCCATGGAAGAAAGCCGGACTATAATTTGCTTCGTGTGTTCGGCTCCGCGTGTTATGTGCATCGAGCTGCGAGGGATAAAGACAAGTTTGGGGAGCGCAGTCGCTTGTGTGCGTTTCTCGGATATCCATTTGGCAAGAAGGGATATAGAGTGTTTGATATGGAGCGTGAGGAGATTATGGTTTCTCGTGACGTTATTTTTAGAGAATACGTGTTCCCGTTTGAAACTCACGCTTCTCAGCCTCGGTCATCAGTAGAAGGAGGAGACACTGATTGGTGTTTCGATGAGTCGATTCTTGTAGACAGGGGGAGTGTTTCTCCTACGTTAATTGAGGTCACGCCAGCTGAAGCCTCTACGTCACATGGTCTGACACTGGATTCTGCTAATACTACTGCAGCAACAGAGACCACTGAATTAGGTACAACAGAGTGGGTACCGCCTGCGGTAGATATCGCTGAACCTGTGGCAACAGAGGATACTGAAGTAGCTAATGATGTTCTTCTTAACAATGAAAACAATGGTAATACGGCTCAACAAAGTGAGGAAGCTTCTGGTCGTGGTCATAGACAGCGTGTTCCGTCTGTAAGACTTCAGGACTACGTTACATACAATGCAGTTGTTTCTGATACCCCTCACGCTCTCCCGCTCTCCACATCATCGTCCTCCAGTATGGTCCAAGGTAACTCACTATACCCTCTCACAAATTACATCAGTGATGCTAACTTTACTCCGTAGCATCGTGCGTTTCTCACCTCGGTCACGGCTCATAAAGAGCCGAAGCACTTCAAGGAAGCTGTCGGTATTAAGGTTTGGGATGATTCTATGACTGTTGAAATTGTGGCACTTGAAGCGCAGCATACATGGGATATCGTTGATCTCCCACCAGGAAAAGTTGCCATTGGCAGTCAGTGGGTTTATAAAATTAAGTTTAACGCCGACAGCACGATTCGAAGATATAAGTCTCGGCTTGTGGGATGTGGTAATAAGCAAGTTGCAGGAGTTGATTATCATGAGACCTTTGCTCCTGTGGTTAAGATGAAAACGGTGCGAACGCTTCTCCGTCTAGCTGCTGCTCAGAAATGGGAAGTGTATCAAATGGATGTGAACAATGCCTTTCTTCATGGAGATCTCCAAGAAGAAGTGTATATGAAGTTACCACCTGGTTTTCGCCACACTCATCCTAATAAGGTGTGCAAACTTCGAAAGTCTATTTACGGACTTAGACAGGCTCCACGTTGCTGGTTTAAGAAGCTATCAGATGCACTTCTCAAGTTTGGTTTTGTACAGTCATATGATGATTACTCGCTGTTCTCGTATACTCGCAAGGGAATGCGGTTGCATGTTCTTATATATGTTGATGATCTGCTCATATGCGGTAACAATGGCTATATGGTCGAGAAGTTTAAAGAGTATCTTGGTAAATGTTTTTCGATGAAGGACTTGGGCAAGCTTAAGTACTTTCTTGGCATAGAAGTTAGTAGAGGCCCGGAAGGTATCTTCTTGTCTCAACGAAAATATGCACTAGACATTGTCACTGACACAGGTAATCTCGGGTGTAAACCTGCTGCGACACCTTTGGAGCAAAAACATAATCTTGCCAAGAGTAAAAGTCTGATCTTGGCCGATCCAACAAAGTACAGACGTCTCATGGGTCGCTTGATCTACCTGTCTCACACTCGACCTGAACTCAGTTACTCAATTCATACACTCTCTCAGTTCATGAAGACGCCTCGTGAGGATCATTGGAAAGCTGCCATTCGGCTGGTTCAGTTCCTAAAAGGAACGTTGGGACAAGGTATTTTTCTTAGTTCCTCGCCGGATATGACTCTCTCCATCTATTGTGACTCCGACTGGTCCTCTTGTCCTCTCACAAGGCGCTCTCTCTCTGCCTTTGTTGTCATGCTTGGTGACTCTCCTGTTTCATGGAAGACGAAAAAGAAGGATACAGTCTCCCACTCGTCGGCCGAAGCTGAGTATCGTGCAATGTCTTATGCACTCAAGGAGGTAAAGTGGTTCCGCAAACTGTTTAAAGGAATAGGTATCGAACAACAGTCCACACGTTTCTTCTGTGACAGCAAGGCCGTTATTCACATTGCAACCAATCCAGTCTTTCACGAGCGAACCAAGCATATTGAAAACGACTGTCACGCAGTGCGTGATGCAGTTACAGCTGGCCTTATTACTCTTCATCACATTCGGACTCACGACCAAGTTGCGGACATCCTTACTAAAGCATTGGGGCGTGATCAGTTTCATCTGTTATTGTCCAAGTTGGGCGTTCACAATCTTCATGCACCAACGTGAGGGAAAATATTATGGGATCATTATCTAGTTATTAATACTTAGGATAATGACGTTATTGATAAGTCCACATATGTTATTGATAAGGACAAATAGTTTGTTGAGGTTTAGTTAAACCGTCATACACGTTGTATAAGTATCGATGTTCACAAGTTTAATAAGACAAGTCAGTTCGATACATTATTCTACAGGGGATAACTGTGTGCAAGGGGATAACTGTGTGCATGGGAGGGGTAATTTACCTTAGCCCTTTACAAAGGTCCAGTATTGAAATTACCGATATGCCCTCACCTGTATCATCAGCGGAATATTCCCGGCCATGTCTCCGGTGGTTCCACCTCTTGGCTCAAAGGATGTGTTCTCATGATCACCTCCAACATTTTATGGGGTCTTTGGCTCGTTTTGCAGGTACCTGATCAAATTGCTCATACATTATAATATTTTTAATTTATTATTTAGTACCAAATTTAGTAATACGTGAAGTAGCAATCTTTTGTGATGTTTATTATAAATTTCAAAGTAGGTTGGATTAAATCATTTGTTTATCTACTATGCTGATTGAATAATTGTGATATTTTTTGCTATTTTAACTTTTTGTTTTCGCTATATAAAATTCAAACAGGGTCGTGTGTTAAAAAGTTTACCATTCGAAGCTATACTTCACGACTTTTCATTGTCTATTGAGTTCCATCCAATCTTTCGTCATCGCTATTGCATTCGAGAGAGATATCTCAGCATGGAAGCTTGGTTGGAACCTACGACTCGTTGCAGTCATCTACTGTGTAAGTAGATGACTCTTTCATTTTACCACAATTTTATGTTCCATAATATAATTACTAATAATTATTATATATATGACATATATTGCAGGGATTCATTGTAACAGGCGTAGCATATTATTTGCAATCATGGGTTATAGAGAAGAGGGGACCTGTTTTCTTATCAATGTTCACTCCTTTGTCTTTACTCTTCACTCTACTCTCATCAGGGATTCTACTTTGCGAGATCATCAGGCTTGGAAGGTTCTACAATCTTATTATTTTTTCTTCAAATACTGTATATGATATTTCTTCAATAAATTAACTTATATATTTATTGTCTTTGTAGTATTCTAGGTGGATTATTACTGATTATAGGACTCTACTGTGTGCTGTGGGGGAAAAGTCGAGAGCTGAAGAACATTGGTGATCAGAAGACTGATCCACATAAAGAAAACAGTGATGTTTGCAATGAAGTGAAGGTTGTCATTAGCTGAATGAATGTCTTAGTTTGTATTATACATTATGCTTATTATATATATGTGCTAATCATCATTCATATAATAGAGTCCAGATAAGTTTGCTTTAAGTTTTTGTCCCACTTAACTACTTCTACCTGTATCAGATTGTAATATTATAATAGTGGTTCTTTAACTTTCCATAGGCTTTGTTTTCACGCAAAAAAAAAGAGAATAAAGTTACAATATGTTAAAATATTGGGGCATAAACCTTTTTTGGTATGAAATGAAAAGTTTCCGACAATTTGCAAGTTTTCCTTTTGAGTATATATAGCACTGAATATTATAATAGTAATATGGAATGTCCAATGGATTGCACTTTGATTATTAATTTATTACTAATCAAAACAATGATAACTAGTGGTTTTAAAAGTTGTAATTGAGTTCCTTTATCGTTACTAGATTTTTTAACCGTGCAGATAGATATTATATGTATTTCTCAATTCTAAAAAAATAATATATAATATTATATTACATTATTTAAAGAATATAAAATAAGACTACATAACGTAAATATATTTTTTAAATTTTCTTTGTGAAAATCATTATGTTATTTGATTGTTGTACTTGATTCACATATTTGCATAGATATTTGTGATAGATGAATAACTATATTTTTATTATCAGTAAATAATATATATTTATTATATAATATAAGAAAAATGAAACTATTTACTTTTTAAACAAACTTGTCTCATGTTGGGGACTCGGTTATAGACATATCATATTCGAATGAGACATTTTTACAGTTATCAATGTTCTTAACTGTCAAGAAACAAATCTGAATATCAAAACAACATCTCATACGATCTCTTTGTGGAATAACTGCTCTGAAGAAATTGAATTTAGGCATCAAAAAGGACTGGAAATAGATGTGCAGATGTGTTATCTAAGTCAGTTTTACAAAGTACTATTCATAGTTCATCATTTCTTAAACATCTTGAAATAACTGATGCTAATTAATAATAAAATTTTGGGTGGCAAAAAAAAATCAAAATTTTCTAATTATCGCTTAAATATTTTATTAATATTGTCTAAGAAGCTTTCAAGTGATATCATAGTTTAATTTTTATTAGTTTTTTTTTGTTAATTTTTAGAGTTTTTTGTATTTAAGATTTTTTTTCCATATTAAGCTTCTATTTCTTTCACAGAATTGATATATATATATATATATGTCATAAAAATTACCATCAAAACAGTTTTAATTATTTATTATTTTGTTTTTAATGAAAATACACTTTTTAAATAATTTAATTTAAAATAAAATTATATATTAATTTGTTGTATTGTAACAATTTGATTGATTAAATTAATTTGCTTTGGTGGATAACTTAAAAAGTTTTCATATGAATCGGGGAAAGCAAGTTTATGTTGTTATATTATATTTATTTGTGTATATAGAATCTATATATAATGCTAGTGTAATAAAGAAAGAACATTATTTTTTTGTAACTTCAAAAAGATACATTATTACAATTTGTAATTAATCAAAAATGAATAAAATGGTAATTAAATATCTGTAAATCTAATTGTTTTTTTATCTTGTTTAGTTGGATTCTCATGAAAAGAAATCGATAGGTTAAACAAATGTTTCAAAATTTGTTGTGTTATTGTTTTGTCTATAAATTACAAAATTTATTGAATTGATATATTTAATTATTGCATCCTTAAATAATAATTTATTAAGACATTAGAGAACTATGTTTTGAGTTATTTTGTCAAAATTGTACAAAAATCTATGATTTTTCATATTTGTCACGAAAATTTATATGTTAAACTTACTTTTACAAAATTCTTAACTTTGTCACGAAAACAAAAATCTATAGTTTTTCATATTTGTCAATGTTCTCACACTTTCAAAGAATATATTAGCTTAATCACTTACTTATTTTTGTTTACAAAACAAAGTGTTGGAGTCTTGAAAGTTGAATTCATATTATTGTAATTGTACATAAGAGTACGTGATTACATACTTAGTGATTCTTGTATATGTGTCCAAGAAAGTTTCAATGGCTTAGTGGTAACTGCCCTATATTTATGTCATAGTAACCCGGGTTCGATCCTTTCTTTCGCATTGTTTTTTCATTTTTTTACGAAAAAATAAATGAGATGACGTGGCAACTTCGGGCTCTCTGATTGGTTGATTTTCGTATCCTACGTGGACAACCTATCTAAGGCTTATATTCCCTTTTTATATATGTGTCCAAGAAAGTTTCAATGCCTTAGTGGTAACTGCCCTATATTTATGTCATAGTAACCCGAGTTCGATCATTTCCTTCGCATTGTTTTTTCATTTTTTTTACGAAAAAATAAGTGAGATGACGTGGCAACTTCGGGCTCTCTGATTGGTTGATTTTCGTATCCTACGTGGACAACCTATCTAAGGCTTATATTCCACTTTTATATATAATAATATATATATATATATATACTAGATCCTTTCTCCGCGCTACGCGCGGATAATATATTTAAATTTGTTACATTTATCATTTTTATTTGTATTTGAATTTTTTTATATAAAATTATATATAACTAATTTTTAAATTTGATTTTTTTTTTAGTTTGAAGTAAGTATTTCTATTATATGTAACATAATTAACTAATAAAATATGAAGAATCAAGTCCGAGATTTTAGAGTTATGTAAAAAATATATTTATGTATAGAACATAAATTATCTTAGGCCTTGATTGGTAGAACATTATGCTCTACATTATTCAATCAACAATTGTCAGAAAAGCAGTTAGAGAAGCATTTACTTAATGCTAATGCTCTCCAAATGCTCTTGCTAATGCTCTCCAAATGCTCTCTAGCCAATGCTCTCATATGAAGCTTTTAGAAGAGTATTTGCATTTATAATTTATAAAATTAAGGAAAATATATAATTAATTCATTTATTTTATCTAATAATATCATAAAATTATTCTTATATCCAGAAAATAAAATTTTGATTTCTAAAATTAATTTCCAATAAAAAATATTTTTTTTTAAAATAGTATTTCACATTTAAAATATAATTTAATATATTTCAAATTTGAAAAATTATTTTTAGAAAAAGATATTTTATAAACATAACTTTTAAATTGTTAAATAAAATAAATTAATTATATATCTTTTTAATTTTATAAGTTAATATATTTATATATATATTAGAAATATATTCATTAAAAATAAATATATTATATGTTATATACTAATTTTTATAATAATTTTAAATATCATACTCATACTGCTATACCAATCATCATATTAAACAGTTTAGCAAAAACATACAGTTCCTGCAGCATACTGCTTCTATAGCATACTGCTACTGCTAATGATAATGCTCTACCAATCAAGGTCTTAGTTTAAAAGATCGGAATCTCATCTTGAATAAATTCACGAAAAGAAAAAGTACTCCAATAACCCGCTTAAAATATAAAACCCTCTTTTCTAAAAAAAGGCGTACTGAACAATAATCTTTTACATCTAATAGTTGAAAACTGACAATTGAACATCGATCTAGAATATTATTTTAATATATCTAAAGGTAAAATAAGAATTGTAATAAACAAATTTTGAATTTTGTAATATTACATGAATTAGAAGTCTTTAAAATCTAAAATATATTTTATTAACATAATATATTTTTATTCATTTATTATTTTGACATTACAAAATATTGCTTTAGTTTTATTTTTATATTAATTTTTAATAATTTAGCTTCTTTTAAGTAATTTTAAAATTATCAAGAATATAATATATTTAAAATTATTTATTTAAATATATCCAAATATGATGTCTCATTTTTATGTGTGTTTGCGTTGAGCATATTTAATTTGTAGTTTGTATATTACATAACACCTCGTTGCGTGCCGTTCTATGGATTTAATAAATGTGTTGTCATTTCTTTTTTATTACTACTAACAAATTTTTTTAGAGATTAGTGATAATGTATTTTTAACGTTATGTATTATATTTTATCGTATATTTTCTAACTCTTCATGCTGACACTTTTTTTAGAATCATTTTAATTAGATAATAGGTTTAAAGATGCAAATAAAATTGTGCATGTTGTAAATTTAGACTTTTTAGTGTAACTGAGCATCAATTATGGAAATTATATTATGATTTTATTTTACTAAAGCTTTCTTTCTGTGTATATTTTTTGTTTTATTTTGTATTTTTACAATTTTATTCTCTTATTCTTTAATTGCAGAGAATTGCTATTTTCAATTTTTGTTTCATATACCTCAAAAGTCTTCTGTTGATTTTTGTTTTTTTTCTTTCTCCAATTACAATGTACAGTTCGACCGTTTTTTTTTTTTTTTGAGATCAAACTACTAATATCATCAGATTGAAAAGCTTAAACTCCAAGAATGAAATGAGTATTTGTGCTAGAGAAAACTGATTTAGCTTCATATCTATATAGAGTTAGTTTATATATTATTCTATCTGTTTCAATATCCAATAAATATATAATTATATTGAAATATAAATACAATTTATATAGTGAAACAAAAAATACTTTTAAACCATTATATTATAAAACAAAGAGAATATTCAAATTATATTGAAACATTAGAATAGTAAGAATCAGGAAAGGTGAAATCTCAACGTCGGTCATGCCTTAGACCATCTCCAATGTATTCCTCTATTTTTTCTCTCTAAAATAGATGAATTTCATAATAGAGATGAATTTGTCTCCGATGTATTTTTCTATTTTCTCTCCTGAAAAATAATATTCTTGATATATTCTTTTCTAAGTTTACAAATAATATTTTTTATTTGTGAAAGCTGAAAACCAACCCAATTTATTTTAGTATTTTATAAAATTATGATATTATTTACACTAAATATTTCTTTACAAACTATTATGTAAATAAAAAATATAATTATATTTATATAAATAATATATTTTCACTAAAAAAATATTTTCGGTTATAATTGTTTAAGTAAAAAGTTAAAGGATCATTTTGTAAAAGCAAATAGAAGAGGTGACATGACAAAAATATTGTTTCTCATTGGTCGATTATTTTCGCCTATGTGGACACTCTATCTAAGGCTTATATCATTTTTTATTACTTGTTTGATATTTAATACTTAATTTTTAATATATTTTTGAACCATCGCGATAAATAAAAAACTTTTGAATTCTTAACTGGTTTCAAGATCCAATGATAATTAAATAACTCTATATACATAAATGATTTTATTTGGTAACAATCGCACAAAGAACAACAACTCCAAGCTTGTAAGACTTTGACATTACATAATGTTAATAAAGTAGATTAACCGAGACCTCAGGTTTCATCTTGGAGAGGAGCGTCGTCTTTGATGCGCGGTGGTCTAACAATGATAAGTCCGTACTCTATAGCTTCTTCTGAGTTGAACCTTTTCAATCTGCTCAAATCTTTGAAAATCTGTATCATCATCATTGTTTAATTATTTTCATCATCATCAGCATATGCACTCAGAGGTGTCAATTATTATTATGACAACAAAACTAACCCTTTTCCGCAGGCTGTCCTGTATTTTTGGTTAGTTAGTTGAAGAAGTAATCTCTTATACTTGAAAGCTCCTTTGCTTCATTTTGAATATCGTCAGCCTGAAGGAATTTTGCAAGTGTATATATATAGCTTTACCATGTTACTATAAGAGAGGAAAAATATTTTTTATAGTCCATAGAGATAAGCGGCTTATAGCTGCACCAGCTGACCACGAGCTGCACCACCAGCTGACCACGAGCTGCACCAGCAGGTGACTGGAGAGCGATCCTTAACAATGGCATCGCAAACCGTTGACCCTTTCACAGAAAACAATAATTCAACTTCAAGTTCCTCAGAGTCTAGCTAGCATATAAGATCAATTTGGTTTCCACATGCTTCAAAAGAAAGTGAAATAAAGAGTACCTTTTCAGCAGCAGCAAGAAGAAAACCTGCAAGGTTTTAGGCAAGCCCATTATGTAGGTGTACCTATAGGCATCATCTTCACCCGTGACCAACTCGCTTTCCCTGTAGCAATAACACAAAACACAAAGCTAATGAACCCAGCACATTCAAAGGCAAGCCTATTCCAAAAGAAGAACATTGAGAAATACCTGGATTGCAAACTCTTGTGGATCCTGCCACAGAACTCCTATTCAAATTCTGATGCCCATTTGTCAAAAAGCCTGAACACAATTCCGACAAACAGTTGTAGTAACATTAAATAAATCACTTCACTCGTAAGGGACTAACCATATTCGATTTAAATAAATCACTTCACTTGTAAGGGATATATGATTGGAGAGGATTGCGAGTGGGATGAATCTTCACAATCACTCTCAATTAATTGATCCTTCGAAAATGTCTTCCTCCGATGTTGTTGCGCAATCCGCCTTCGATGTTCTCCGACTGGGTAGATCTTCACAGTTCATTGTTGCTCGCCTGCTACGTTTTTGGACTCCAAAAACATCAAGACGTATAGTGAATTCATGAGAATCACTTTCTCTCTCTCTCTGCAAATAACATGATTCTGATTGTTTATATGCTTTTTTATAGCTGTAGCATCAAGCTTTACTCTGGCTTGAAGCCTCAATCTGCAAGTATGTTCCTTTTTCTTCAGAAACTTCCAAAAAGATTCAGAAGAAAAAGGAACATACTTGCAGATTGAGGCTTCGATTTAAAGACAGAAACTTTCGAAAAGATTCAGAAGAAAAAGGAACATACTTGCAGATTGAGGCTTCAAGCCAGAGTAAAGCTTGATGCTACAGCTATAAAAAAACATATAAACAATCAGAATCATGTTATTTACGTCTTGATGTTTTTGGAGTCCAAAAACGTAGCAGACGAGCAACAATGAACTGTGAAGATCTACCCAGTCGGAGAACATCGAAGGCGGATTGCGCAACAACATCGGAGGAAGACATTTTCGAAGGATCAATTAATTGAGAGTGATTGTGAAGATTCATCCCACTCGTAATCCTCTCCAATCATATATAAAAGGAAGGAAACGGAGAGGTCGAGAATGTTATTGGGTTGAATGAGAATCACATTAATTAAGGGAATTTAGTAGGATACGTTGAACCTCGTTGAGCGTTAAGGAAGGTAAAGAATTTGAAAGAAAAAACTTCAGACTAAGTAGAGAGACGGTGAGGTTGAAGAAGAGTCGAAGAACAGAGAAAAAAAAGACGTAAACGGAATGGGTGGTTTATTGATTACGTTTTGTAAATTATTATAACTTTTGGTGAAATCTTTTAATAACAAAAAAAAACTTGTTGGAGGAGAAAGAAGCGTTATCGGAGAAGGTAACTATTAGTGAATATACTGGGCCATTGTCCATTGACATCAACATTTGGACTCACAAAAAAAAACGAAGCCCACCTTTTTTCAGACAATAGTGACGTGTGAAAATAAAATGTTCTGATTGGACGATTTTTTGTGCCTACGTGGACACTCTAAGAGGAGGTTATATATCCTTTTAATATAGTATATATATATAGATATATATGATTTCTTACATCTTCCAGTACTTATCTTTCTCTCTTTCCGTAAACATATTATTTTTTTGGTAGGAATAACAACATGTTATTAACAACATGTTATGACAGTTTGTTTATGGAGTTTTATAACATTTACTAGTTGAATAAATCACAACAAAAAAAAACTAGTGATTTTTTCTCCCATTTATAAGAAATTTAAACTAATAACTAAATAAGATCGTGTTGACTTATTCTGTAGAACAGAAAAATAAAACAAGAAGTCAAGAGAGAATCACTTAAGGGAAATAGAAGGTTCGTCCAGTCCAATGACAAGTGGCCATGAACCAACAAGAAGAGATGAGAATGGTCTTGGACTCTTGCATGAAATGGTAACCCCAAATCTAGACAGATAAGGGCCTTCAACATGAGCCCAGGGACAAGGCATCAACATAATTACAACTTGGGAGACATGCAAATAGACTAATTATCCCCCATAATTAGAAAACAAAAATTAAAAAAAAAAACAAAGGAGATTTCAAAAACACAAAATGAAATTTCCTATAAGAAGATGCTAACCCTTCTCTGTCTCTTTTGTAACTCATTTGCTATCTAAACCAGATAGTGTAGACTCTTTGACTTTCTTCTCAATAGACAAACCTTTTTCTTCTTCATTTTCAGACATCATAATCTCTTTATCTTCTGTCACTTTAATGTCCTCAAGAATCTGAGCTTCAGCTTTATCAATCTTCTCTTGAGCATCTAGAAACTCTGGAACCTCTGTATCTTCTCCAGTATTAACTTGATATGCTTCTTGATCAGTCTTAACCTTTGTTTCAACCTTAACATTAGATGTTCCAGGATTTTTGACTTCAAAAACTTTTGGAACTTTAATCTCTAAATCCTCTGAAGATTTAACCTCTGAAACCTTCAGAAGTTCTAACTCTGCAGCTTTAACTTCATCAGTCTTCAGAACATTCTTATCTTCCAAGACCTTAGGAAAATTTGACTCTTTTGTAACCTTAATGTCAGACAATTCAGGAGGAGCATGAACCTCAGAATTTTCTGGAACATTCTTATCCTCAAAGACCTTAGGGACATCAGATTCTTTTGTAACCTTAGTGTTGGACAATTCAGGAAGAGTAGGAACAACAGAAACTTCTTGAACATTCTTATCTTCCAATACCTTAGGAACATCTGACTCTTTCGTAACCTTCACGTCAGATAATTCAGGAGCAGAAACCTTAGAAACTTGTGGAGGTTTTGACTCTTCTTTAACCTTAACAACTCCTGATGTTGTGTTAGTTTCCAATTCCTCTGGAAACTTAACCTCCCAATTCTCTGAAAAATGAACTTCTTGTTCTTCAGCCTCCTTAGCTTTAGGCGTTTCAGGAGTCTTAACCTCAGAATCTTTTGGAATCTTGACTTCAAGATCATTTCGAGTTTGAACGTCAAAGGATTCTGGAGCTTTTACATTAGTAGCCATTAAAGGAGAAGCATCATCAAGCTTTGTAACCTTTGAAGAAGCACCAGTTTTGTCATTGGTCTCAGGTTTTGTGGGAGTAATATCGGTTACCTCTTTTCCTATTACTTTGTCCTGTATAGAAAAATACTCATACACATTATCATTTCCCTTGCGTAGAACTATATTTTATATAAATAGTTCTATTTTTTTTAATGAGTCTTTGAAACTTAGAACGCAAGAAAAGCTTTTATCTTTTGATCATGTCCTAATTCATAAGAAGATATCATTTATTTTTATCAAATATCAAGTTATATCTAACGATTCTTAAACATGGTTGAATGTTCAGAAATAAAAATGAAGTCTTTCCAAGAATAAATAAAATCTCTTGTAAAAATATTTATTTTCAAAACAAACATGTTTCTGTTTTTTTTTTTTTTTTGAAAACATGTTTTTTTTTTTTTTTGAGAATTCAAAACAGCCATGTTCTGATTGTATAACCAGTTACGTACAAACATTTAAATGATTTACGTACAGATAAATGTGGGAAACGTTACCTCGTGAAACAAGGGACTGAGAGATTGGCTTTTGCCGTGTTCCTTCTTCACATCATCTTCAACCAGAATCTCTTTTCCTTTCTCGCTCCGTCGTGCCGTAGCAGCTGTATCAACCGCCTCGTTAGGAGCATTGCTCTGGCTCTTTTCCGCCGTAATCTTGTTATGATCACTCGGAGCCGCCATATCTCTCTCAACCGGAACCATATCCTCCTCGGAATCTTTGAGAACCTTTGGCTTGGTGGCACAGTTTCCCATCTCGTCAAACGCCTAGACTTTTCTTTTTGTTTTCTTGCGTTTGGTAATGATACCAAAAAGAAAAAAAAAATATCTATCGTAAAAAAGTTCTTTTTATCTCCCAAGAGAGAGATAAACGGACGTGAGAAAGGATGGTCAAAGAAGATTTATGTCCGATAAACTCTCTGCGGCCAGAAAGAGAGACAAAGATTTGATTAAATATGGGTTTCCTAAGACGACGTAAATTGATATGGTTTGTAGTAGAATATATATATTCAAATATATTTATTTGGAAGCATATTCAATGTTTTTGATACTGAATCAAGCAGGCGGATATTACGTAACAAGGGAAATAAATAATGAGTGTGATCTTAATTTCCATATTGGCTGATTCATTTTTCTTCGTATCTTAATTGTCCTTATGCATGGACAATATAAAACGTTACGTTAAAGTTAAATCGGAAAATGGACGGAAACTAAATGGACATCATCAGCCCATTAGAACTTAGAAGAAGAAAAAAACTTATTTGGTTTGTGATGTGTTTATGGATAGTATCGAATATATTCGAACCGGGTCCATGTAGCACACAGAGGATTCTCACACCAAGGGACAAATGCTTTTGCAAACTCTGCATAACATTTACGCAGAGAGAAGATGGGTGTGACCAAGGAGCAAGTCGAAGCTTCTTTGACTTCCAAACTCAATCCTGTTCATCTTGTAAGTCAATCAATACCTGCTGCTACTTGTCTGTTTATGGTTACTGTATATTGTCTAGAACTACAAGTAACAGAAAATTTTATAACTTTGATCCTTTGAATTTTGTGAAACATCTGATCATTACTAAGTTTATCTTTCTGATTTTTCTATGTACATATTATCACTCACTGCCTTTGTTTTTCTTTCGTCTATACAAGGAAGTCATTGACACATCTGGAGGGTAAAGTTCATAAACCAAACCATCAACTTCAATAATTAGCAATCTTTTTCTCCAGTTTCTCAAATCTTATAAACTTAGTTTTTTTTTTCTAGTATGGTTCAAACATATTGTCTAGTGTGATGTGGATCTTCTATCTCATCGTATAAGCCTTTTGTTGTTTTTTATCTTTTTTTGGCATCAATCGGCTTTACCGCTCAATTTTTTGTAAATTTACAACTCTGTTTCATTTTAATGATAATTAACATACTTATAAAAAAAAAAAAAAATTAGCAATCTTTTTCTCCAGTTTCTCAAATCTTATAAACTTAGTTTTTTTTTTCTAGCTGCGGCTCGAGTTTTGCTGTTGAGATAGTCTCGGAAGAGTTTGAAGGGAAGAGATTGCTAGAGAGGCACCGCATGGTGAACGCTGCTCTTGAAGAAGAGATGAAAGAGATCCATGCTCTCTCTATAAAGAAAGCTCAGGCTCCACAGCAATGGAATCCAACTCCAGAAGACTCTTCAACAACAGCAACAAATCCAACCACAGATGCTTGACATAAAAAAAACAACAACAAACCTTATCTTACAAAGATAAAAAGCTATTGACTTTAACCTTATGCCAAGGTAACTAAAGAAGCTTGTACTTAATATAAAAAGCATCTACTGCTGAATAAGTTATGAATTCGAATACAATACTGGTTTGCTTATTGTCTACATAAAACCACCAAACAAAATCGAATATATTTACTTGTCAGACTTCACTTTCTTGTTGGACTTACCAAACCTATCTCAAGAGCCTGAGCCTAGATGTTTGCTTGAGGAGGGCTCAGACTTCTTTCTTTTACGTCGGCTACTTTGAGCAGGGTTAGAGTTTGTAAGAGAGGAGCTCGTCGCTGCTCCTCGTACAAGCTTCTGCTGAGTTTCGACCGTCATTGTCTCAAGCAGCTCTTTCGGTTTAGGGAAACGAACTAACGAACCTCGCCGTGAAATCTTCCCAACTGCCACAAAAAAAAAACACATAAGAATCATTACAAAACTGAACACAACTAAGACATAGAGAGACCAGACACAACTCTTATGTAAGCAAATGTGAAAAGTACCTATTGTGGATTCTTGTTGAGAAGGTATGATCACAGTTGCATCAGCATCTTGAGAAGCAGAACTAACAAACTCAACCTCTTTACCTAATCAAAATCAAAGAAGATGGTTACAAAAAAACCAAAGGCAAAAGAGCAAAGCTATGATGATTCCTAACCAGATAAATCCTCGAAACCTCCCAAGATTCCATCTTTATCTAACCTAACCTAAGAGCATCATTATCAAGGGTACTCCAAAAAACAGTTTCTTCACTTTTTAGTTAAAAATTAAGAAACAGTTTTTTATATTCTCCTAAGAATCCCGTTCAAAAACACCCTGGATAATGATGCTCTTAAGATCCTTTCCCTCGATATCTCTGGAAACTGAAAAAGAAACATTATCATTTTGCTCATTATCTTAGATAGGTCTCTTAGGATATTATGATTAAAAAAAAAAATACAATATAAAAAACAGTTTTTTATATTCTTCTAAAAACCCCGTCCTAAGAAACTCTGGATATATAATGATTATTGGGGGTTCTTATAGTGGGGTTTTTAGCTAAATATAAGAACTCGTTTCTTAACTTTTAACTAAAAAAGTTAAAAATCGGCTCTTAAAACTTTTATTTAAGAACCGGTTCTTAGCTTTTTTTAGTTAAAAGTTAAGAGACGAGTTCTTATATTCCGTTAAGAACTCTATCGTAAAAACTTCCAATAATCATGGTCTAAAAATCCTTTTCCTCAATCTCTGGAAACTGAAAAAGAAACATTATCATTTTGGAGCATGATTAAAGCTGGTATTTTAGATAGGTCTCTTAGGATATTATGATTTTTAAAAAAAATACAATTAACACAAGGGACGTCTCTTGATTAGGCGATGCAAGAACTGTGTCTTAGCATACACGTGTCGCTCTCTCTTGTCTTCCTCTCTCGGTCTCTATCTCTTCATCTTGTGTCTGCTCTAAGCCATTGATCGGATCTCCGTTTGATGCTTGATTGATTTAGAATCGATGTTTGATTGATTTAGAATCGGGTCAGATGAGGGATTGGTGATCCGGGAGCACTCGGGGCTTACTTTAGAGGAGGTCAGAGAAGAAGTTCTTCTTCTCCGAGGATCCAAGAGTGTTGGAGGCGGCGTGTGCGTTGTCGGGGTTTGGGTTTCCTTGGAATAAGCTTGGGAGGTTGTATAAAGAGGAAAGATCTGTTTTTTTTTTTTTTTTTGGCAGAGTGGGGATGAGATTGGTTTGGTGCTGGGTAGGTTGAATGGTTTGGGGTTTAGTACTGTGGCTGAGGCTGGTGTTTGTTTAGCGTTTCCGAGTGTTCTGCGTTGTTTGTTTGTTAAGCTGAGGAGTTTGGTTCAGAGGATGTTGTTGAAGAGAATGTGGAGTCTTGGTACGCCTTTGGTAGGAAGGTTAGGGTGTTTTACGATTTGGGGTTTGAGAGTGAGGAGATGTGGGAGTTGATGGGTAGAAACAGATCATTGTTTATGGAATGTTCAGAAGAAGCTCTTGTGAACAAGACTGATTATTTTTGTAGATTTGGTATTGGGAAAGAGGAAGCTGCTCTTTTGATTCTACGAAATCCTGATGTTATGAGTTTTGATTTAGAGAAGCCTGTGATCTCAATTAAAGGAGTGCTGGATTGAGTGAGGACGAAGTGGATGCTCTTTCTCTGAAGCACCTCTCACGTTTTTGTTAGAAACAAGATGAAGAATCTGGTTTATTTATTGGCTTATTTTCATTCAGTTGCATATTTTGTTTTATTTATTGGCTTATTTTGGGGGTTGTTAGTGTTGCATTGAGTTTTATTATTTGATCGTGCACTATCTCTCCACTTATCTGGTTTTGGTATTAATGTCCTCAAATTAACAGTCATGCTTCTGTTTCTTGTTCTTGTTTGTTGTTATTTTCTGTCTTGTGTTGTGTTTAATACAAAAGCTTAATTTCTGTGTTGTGTTTATTCAGAATATAGCTGCTGGCAAACAGGAAGAAGGTACGCTCATCACTAGGCAAACTCGCATACTCGAAGGTAGAACTAGAAGATGATGGTTCAGTTTCTGAAGTGGACAAGGACATCAGTCTATTGAAGCACGGTCAGTCTCATCTCTTTTGTTCTCTTTGATGTAAATGATGAGACAGGTGTGTGATTGTTCAGTTGCTAGTTGTGTAAAGCAGTATCTAGGATAGCTTAAAGAACGGGAAAATCAGTAGGTTGACGGTTTGGTTAGCTGAATTGTTGAGTCCAATGTTTATCTTCTCATCACAATGTTTCATAATTTTGTTTTTTTAAGATAGCCTAAGTTTATCTTCTCATCACAATGTTTATCTTCTCATCACAATGTTTCATAATTTTTTTTTAAGAACCCCTAATTTAAAAACTCCCATTGGAACACAAAATTTAAGGGTCTCTTAACTAAAGTTCTTAACTACCAAATCTTACAATACTAAAAGGGGAATATGGTGAGCAGAGAGAGTGTCCACATCAGCATGGAAATTCCAACCAATGAAAAAGTGTTATTCTACCACGTCACTATAGTTGCTTTCTCAACTAAAAAATCAAAACTAGGCTTTCGTGTGGTTTCAAAAAATTAACTCTTCGTCTTCTTCGCCTCTCCATTCACGTTGGCGTAACTCTCCACTTTTCACATCCTTTGAACCTCATTTGAAACGTCACCTTTCCACATTCATGAATCATAATGCTCATTATTAGTTGCAACAATAATGGCTATTCAACTCTTGTCCTTCTATAAGTTTTAGGGCTTCATATACCTCTTCTCCAAATCTCTTCGCTGAGACTAATTCTCCACCTCAAAATAATCATCAATTGAGAAGGGAGTGGAAATCAATTGCGATTTACAATCTCAAACTCGATGGTTTTCATATACTACCTTTGAAACTTAACAAAATGGTTTTTTTTTTCCGGATAAGAATCAAGCGTTTCTTTTTCCGGGGTAGTACCACGAGAATAGAGACTCAGTTTAATTTAACGGCTTCAAATTGCTGAAGATGCAGCCTGAGGTCTGGTGAACCTTATTCGGTAATGATCTTCTTGCTAAGCCAATACCCATATTATAATTTTGTTACAGTTTAGGTTATCTCTGTTCCTCAAGCCTGCTATTTTTCTTATGTTGGCATATTTGTTTTGAGTTGCCCTGTTTTCCTGAGATGTATATTGTTGTCTAAAGGAGAACATTTCACGGATGCGGTTGGGAGTCCATTCTCCATTTCGGCTGAAGTTCTGACCAAGGATTACGATCCATAACCACTTATTTGGAGCACGGGTGCGATGATTTAAATGCTACTCTGGCTCCAGCTTTGGTTTGTGAGGTAAGGTTGTGACAAAATTTTATGTTTTTGGTGGTTTTCTCATGTTTGTTATTAATCTAAACAGAAACGTAAGAAGAAATCTTTGAGTGCGGTTTGGGAGGGTACACTTGATTAATCATCAGATCTTAGGCCACAAGTGTTTGAATGGCTAATATCTTATAAGAAAGATGCTCGAGAGAGACCCAAGCGAAGTCTTGTTGCTCAACAAATCTTGCGTAAGTAGAATCATGAACTCCATAGTTTAAGAAGATATGTAACTTAAGCTTGGTTTATTTAGTTTTTCAGGTCTTCCATGAATGCACCAGATACACCGTCAAGAGTCGCTTGAAGAATTTTTCAGCAATAGACAAGCAAACATGATCAATGTTGCTGAATCAATTTTAGAATAGATCTATAACCGTCTATGATGAACCTAAGTAACACGAACCAAATTATCAAATTTAGAACTGTGAAGTTTTTTTGGATTAGGTTTTGATATTGGAGTTTTAATCAGTGTTTCATCTAAAGTCTTGTTTTTGTGAAAAACAGGTGTTTGATCTAAAGTTATTTATTTTTATTTTGGATCGATTAGGTTATGATATTGAAATTTTCATTGGTTAAACAGGGAACTGAAGCCACATGAGTTTGTTTAATATTTGTTGGCGTGTTTGAAGAGTGGGCCAGCGGAATTAGATGAATGTGGAAATGCAGAGCTATGGGTTGGGAATTATAGTGAGTAAACGCATATTTAACCAGTCTCATATCTTCTTAACTATTGTTTTCAACTATTAACAAAGAACATAATGAGGTTTTGGAGTAACCACAAGTCATTCAACGAAATGAATTTGCTATATATTTTTTATTTATAAATGTGAACGTAGGGCCAAATTAATTTCTTCCGGAATGCTATATTTTAGCTGCTAAGCTAAGATCAAACAAAGATTTAATCTCCAACATGTCGATGAGATGTTTAAGAATCAGCTTATATAGTTATGAATTAACCACTGGAGGCTATATATTTTGAGATAGCCATAGTATCACATAAAATATATTTACACTTTGAATAGTTACGTTTTTAATTTTGTGTGATTTCCTAGCCAACTTTTGCTTTTTCTCTGTAATTTCTTGGCCAACTTATGTCTTAAATTTGTTCAAAATTTTAAACAATCATATTTAAATTAAAAAAAAATTCACTTAAAAATTAAATTAAAAACATACAAATTTGTGCCCCGTGGTGTGAACCACCGAAACAAATCAATCATAATTACTTTTTTCTTCATCAGATCATTCTTGGGATTGTGAAATCCCGTGACCAACTCTATATTATTCGATTAGTATGATATTATCCACTTTAGGCCTAATTGGCTGGCCCGCATGTATTTACTTTTAAGCTCATTCCCAAAAGGTCTCGTACTAATTAGAGTTAGACATTTCTTTATATATTAGACACTCCTTGTATAAACTTCCAGTGTAGGACTTGGATTGACATCTCTCATTCTCCCTCTCAAGCTAAGGACCACACACCTTGTGTCCTAACTCTAGCGAATCATCTCGGTGTCTTGTCGCATCTTCGACATTCGACACCCTTAGTCGCAAAGTTACTTTGAGTTGCTTTGAGGATGTTCTTTCCCACAATTCCGGGATCTTCTAACTAATCTCAGCCGAACTTCTCTTTCCACTTTGAAGGGTCTCATTCCTACTTGAAGGGTATTTTGGTCTTCTGTTCCGCATGGATTTACTTTTGGGCTCTTTCCCAAAATACCTCGTACTAATTAGAGTTGGACATTTCTTTATATATTAAACTCTCTCTGTCTAATTCTCCAATGTGGGACTTAGTTTGTTTATATCACAATCAATCATAATTACATAATACAGAAAATATATGTTTAACTATCTCCAAAAAATGTATGTTTAACTATGTCCAAAAAATCTGTCAAAACTTACATGTCAGAACTTTGTGGCTTGTGGTGTGTACCACCGAAAAAAATCAATCATATAGTATTAAACTAAAAAAAATATATACTTTTATGGTTTTTGATTTATGTTCAGTAAATCCCATTACAAATCATCATGTACTTTAATGCAGTATCTAAATATGAAACGTTCTTATTAAAATCTCCTACAGATTTTACCCTTTTAAATAAAAAATCCTTATTTATTAAAATAATACTAAAAATGGTAATATTGAAAATAAACTATAGTTTCAAAAAATTATAGGTTTATTGAATCATTGTTATTTGTCATCAAACTTTACAGATTTAAGTATTCAAAATGAGTCAAAAATTTTATTCAAAATGATTACACATTTATGAAATGTATATATATATGTGTATTTCTGGATATTTATATATGTATGTATATGAAATGAAATGAATGTTATTAACCTATTTTCAAATAATAGTTTTAAAATCAAATCAGATGATATATAAAAAATATATGATACATAAAACTAACAGAAAATATTAAAATTTTATTAAATATAGAGTATTTGAACTTTTAATAAAGAGTCAAACATGATTACTAAAAGATTAATAGAAACTTGGGTAACTCTGTTTACATCTAAAATATATATTAAAATATAAGTTAATGACATGCCAAACAAAAAATTTATAATCTTTCAAACTATTCATTTTTATTTGTCAAATACTATATCAAAACAAAGAAATGATATAATAAAACCTTACATTTAAGTTTGACTTTAAAATATATAAGTTCTAAAGATAACAAACCGCGGTAAAACCTAAGTATTACTAAAAACTCATTAAGAGCTCCAAATGGGTTTGTAGGATTAATGATGTTCTTATACTATATAGAGTAATAATAGACTTTTAGAGTCTGACTGGTTTCCCCGCTACCACCCGCAAACGCAGCTTTTGCGGTTAGTAGCGGTTGACAGTGTTTCGAAACAATCATACAAACCGATACAAATCGCTTCAAACCGCTCCGAACTTCTTAAAATCAAAAGCTGGTTCCAGCTAGCGTTTGCGGTTGCGGGAGGATAATTTTTTTTTCTTTTTTTTCCAAAACCATATAAATACAAAAATAAAAATATTCAATAAAATTTTAAATTAGAATTATAAAAATACTATAATATATCTATTGTATTTTAATTAATATTATAAAATTTTAAAATAAAAATATTTTCTATAATTTTAAAATTTTAAAACTATAACTTTCTACATATAATTTTCATATTTATTATAATATTATGATTTTTGATATTCTTATAATTATATAAAATTTAAATATTGTTAATTTATTATTTAACTGCTGCTATATTTGGTAGTTAACCAGTCATAAGATCCCGCAAACGCACCAATTTCTAACCGCAGAATCAGTCGTACAAATCTCTTAAAACCGCTATAAACTGCAACCACCAGCATCCACAAAACTCCCGCAAGACCAGTCAGGTCGTTAGAGAACATATATTCATTAACGTTACATGACTTGAAGGGAACTGGATTAGCCAACGAACCCGTGACATCGAAGTCAACTAGAGATTGTAAGTTATTGACTTCGAAATCTTCTGAAGGTTTGTAATAATCCATTCTCACCTCTTCTCTCTCACAACTTGAGAAACAGAGAAGCTCAGACGCGACGCTGAACCCTTTAAACCCTTCTCGTATTACATAAAACGACGTCGTTTCAAACTCAATTGGTTCGCAAGAATAAATACGGCTATTTGACTAACCCGGGAGAAAAATTTATCGAGTGCGCCTAATTTGGTACATGGAGCGTTTGGGCTGAGATGATTGGACCTTAAACAGACCTTTTAAATGATGATGAACCAAGAAGTCCAATGATGGCAAGTTCAATCATAGAACCATAAACATTAAACTGTAAATAATTCCGGAAGATGCAATCATAATTAAAAAAAAAACAATTTGTAAACAAAAATAATATTAAACTTTAAAACCGCAGATAAAAATTTAGTCAATCTTTAAAATTTTAATTCAATTTGCAAGTGCAAAAAAAAAAATTTTAACATTTTTTATGTTCATTTTTTTTTTAACTTTTCTACTTTAAATGGAAAACAAATTCAAGTTTAGACGCATGCAATCTCAAGTTCAACAAAACAACAGACAAAGTTTTGCTAAACATTATCGAGTCAAACACCCAATATTAAAAGTGAAATGATTGGTCTTTTGAATTTCTACAACAAACAATCTATGCAAATAACTCCATGTGTCCCTCAAAGGTGATAGCACAACATACCACAGCCTAGCAAGCAATAAGCTCTGCAACAAGACATGATGATGATCTCTGCAACAAGACATGATGATGATCGGAACATTGAGCTCAGTTCCCTTAGCAACGTGCTCTCCACAATTTTGTTATCACCTAAATAATCCGTAAAAAATGACTAACCGAGTGACAAATAAAGCAACTTCTCCAAAAATAGTTTTAAAGAACAATAGACATAGTAAAAATGAGATATTTGATATATACGAAATAAGAGATTGTCATTATTCAGATACCAAGTCAAAAGTTGTCTAATAATTAAGGTTGATTTGTGAAAAACACTTTAATTTTCTGTTTAATTTGGTGTCTAAAATATAAAATTGTTTTTGTTGAAATTATGGATATATAAAACTATAGTTCCTTTAAAATTTAATTTAAATATTAAAATTAGATAAAGGAGAAAAAACGAAAATATAGGATTTCTTACAATTTTTTACTTCATCAAGTATTCTTAAAAGCATAAAAGATTACCGAGTATAACGTGAAATTAAAATCACATATGGTTGAACAAAAAAATCCCAGCTCCAGCTATTCGTCGTTTTAAAATTTATATTTATTTTAATCACTTGGTTCTGATGATGCATTCAAATTTAAAGATGTTGATTCGTAGAAAAATATATATAACAAGTCTCACGACTTGATTTTCAATAGTCAAAATCTATTGCGATCAGAAAAAAACTCATTCAAACCAATATGGATTCTATAACTTTTCAAATTAATATGGATCTAACAATTAACACGTCTCGGTGGATTACGATAAACCCATTAGTTTATTGATTATAGTTGGTTCTTTTGATTTAAAACATTGTCCTAATTAATAAGGAAAATCTGAAAATCATAAAAGTTCAGCATTTGTTAGAATATAATCTTTATGCACATTTCATTATAAATATAAATATTCTTACACACCTTCTTTCACAGAGTCTTTTACATTATCATTCATGTTTTTTTTAAACAATGGGTGTACTTGTTTGGTTGGATTAGAGTAAAATTAATAGAATAAAAATGTTTCACTTTTATTTACTCTATTTTTTTTACCAGTGGAAATAGGAGAAAAATAGTTACTCCATTTTGTTCCAATTTTTTTGTCTTTTCATTGTTCGAGCGTAAATCTTTTACCCTCTTATTTAAAATTGAACTTCGAATAAATAATATAAATAAATAAAATATTTTATATATGTTTATTTTACTCCCATTTTATAGTTTCCATTGTTTCCTTTCCTCTATTTTACTTTATGTTTTTCAATCTAAAATGTTTTTGCAATGTTTTACATTGAAGTTTTAGAAATAATGGAAACTAAATATGAAAAGATTTCACTTAACCGGACAAATCTATTGAATCGGTTTTACTTTATGCCCCTAGACAATTTGAGCTGGGCCATAAGTAAATCTTTTAAATAATAATGAACGAAGAAGCCCAATGTTATCCTGAAAATGATTCAGAATCGCTCAACTGAAATCTCATAAACCCTAAAACCCCAAATCGAAATCTGCAAACGAAGAAGATGATTCGAAGAAGAATCTCTTCGATCATTTCAACATCTCTCATCAATTCATCGATTCACCACACCTCCAAACCCAGATTCGTCACCTCTTCGCCGCTTCTCCAATGCCGTCGATCTCCGATCGTTACTCAGACTCCTACACTGGCGAGCAGAGTTTCGGCGTTTCAGGGGATTAGGGCGTACAGTTTACTGAGCTTGAACGATCTGAGAGACAATGTGCCGAGGAAGCTCAAGACGAGGAAAGGAAGAGGTATTGGGTCGGGTAAAGGTAAAACTGCGGGAAGAGGTCACAAGGGGCAGAAGGCGAGAGGGACGATGAAGTTTGGTTTCGAAGGTGGCCAGACTCCTTTACGACGTCGTTTACCTAAACGTGGCTTCAAGAACAAGTTTAAGCTTCATTTTCAGGTTAAAAAAAAAAAAGCTTTGGTTATCGAAATTTATGGTTTTGTTGGTTCGGAGGACTTAATGATTATAGGATTGTGGTGGGTTTGTTAGAATAGGCCGAGTATGAGAATCTAAATCATAAAGGTCACTCTTTTAGCTGCTTGTGAATTTTAGCAACTAAAGATGTATATGGTTGTTGTGTGATGCAAGCCTGTTGGTCTTGGAAAGATCGCTAAACTCATAAACGCTGGGCAGATTGATTCCCACGAGTTGATCACTATGAAGACGCTCAAGGTTTGGTCACAGCACTCCTCGCTCTTTGATTCAGTCACACATGTGTCTGTTTCTTACCAAACGATTAACGCTGATATGCAGGATGTGGGAGCCATAGGGAAGCAAATAGAAGACGGAGTAAGACTAATGGGTCGTGGTGCTGATGAGATTAAATGGCCACTTCATTTTGAGGTTACCATTTGAATTACACTAGTCATTGCTATCAGTCTTTGGACTACCTCTAGTTTAATTGGAAATGGCATGTTTAATTACAGGTTTCGAGAGTGACTGTTAGGGCCAAAGAAGTGGTGGAAGCAGCAGGAGGATCAGTGAGGAGGGTGTATTACAACAAACTGGGCTTGAGGGCATTGCTTAAACCGGAATGGTTTGAGAAGAAAGGAAGGCTATTGCCAAAAGCGGCGAGACCACCTCCTAAACAACAAGATAGGGTCGATAGCATCGGACGTCTTCCCGCTCCGAACAAACCCATCCCGTTTTTTTCAGCTGAGGAAAACAAAGTTGAGTCTCCTGTTGAATCATGATTTTCTGTTAAGTTCTTAACGTTTAGTGTCTCATTTTGAGTTCTTTGTGTCTTTCTTGGTCATGCTCTTACAAGAAAAATTGAGCATAGCGGATTTCTGTTGGACCAAATAATGTCAGTGTCGTTTAAAAAATTACTTGGTCATAAGCTCGTTAGCATCTTTACTTGTCGATGATTTAGAACGTCTATATAAACGAGATGCATGTATGCAGCAACTGTTGTTGTCCGTGATAAATTATGATTGACATTTCAAAAAGATATTATTGGTTACAAACTTACAATCAAATGAACACAACTAAGACTACACGGAATATCTGAATGCCTCAATAACTTTGCTTCCTGGTCTGGCCTTCATATGAACACAACTAAGACCGAGCTCTTCACCTCTAGAGTTGACCAAGCTGAATCAGCGGCTATTGCTAGCTACGAATTCTTTTCGGGTCAATTCCCTATAAGGTATCTCGGTCTCCCTCTCATGAGCAGGAAGGTAAAGATCTCTGAATATGCACCCTTGATGCTTAAGATCACCTCGAAACTTCAATCATGGACTTCTAAGATTTTCTCCTTCGCTGGAAGGCTGCAACTACTCAGGACTGTGATCTTTGGTTTAGTCTCCTTTTGGCTTTCTGCATTCATCCTCCCCAAAGGTTGTATTAAGAGTATTGAGACCCTTTGCTCCCAGTTCCTTTGGTCTGGAAACCTAGAGAAGTGAGGTGTAGCAAAGATAGCTTGGCAAAAAGTATGTCTTCCCAAACAGGAAGGAGGTCTTGGCTTTAGGAGCTTCTCGGTTTGGAATCAAGTACTCTGCCTAAAGTTCATTTGGTTGCTATTGTCTAAATCCCCATCTCTTTGGGTGGACTGGCACTGGAGTATTCACTTAAATAATAAGTCTTTCTGGATCATCCAAGCTTCACCAACTGATTCTTGGGCCTGGAAAAAGTTACTAGACCTCCGACCCCTCGCGCTTCAATTCTGTCAATCCAAACTGGGTAATGGAAGCACTGCAAGTTTTTGGCTCGATGTCTGGACGCCGTTTGGCCAGTTAATTGAGTATATTGGCCCTTCTGGTCCGAGAGCTTTGATGATCAAAAAGGAGGCGGTTATTGCTGATGCAATTAGAGATGATGCTTGGAACCTTCCGCATCCTAGAGCCCAAAAGGAAGTTGATCTTCATTCTTATCTCACAACTATTACCTTGCCTTTAGCTACTGATATAATAGATGAATATGAATGGATTGCTGCTGATTGTCCATCTCGTAGTTTCAGGTCATCTTCGACGAGGGAGATGCTGAGGCCGAGGGAGGAGACTAAAGATTGGGTAGACGTCGTCTGGTTCAAAGGAGGAATTCCTAAACATGCATTCACAATGTGGGTTGCAAACTACGACAGGCTGCCCACAAGGTCGAGGCGTACCAATAGCACCTACTTGCCCTTTCTGCGCTCGCTATGATGAAACCAGAGATCATCTTATGCTTTCCTGCGAGTACAGCTATGAAGTTTGGTCTGGGGTGCTGAGAAGATGCCAACCCCCGCCATCAATGATTACCTCCTGGTCGGAGCTTCTCTCTTGGATATGGTCCTCCCCTTCAAAGAAGCTTACTCTATTGAGGAAAATCGCAGTTCAAACGGTTATCTTTCATCTATAGAAACAGAGGAACAATCTTATACACAATCAAGCGTCTTTATCGACTGCAACTGTTTTCCATGGTATAGACAGAGAGGTGCGAAATATCATCTCAGCTAGGAGACTAAGGAAGCCATTGGAAGACCTCATGCAAATGTGGCTGAGATAGGCTCTTTTGTTTATTAAAATTCTCTTTGATCCATCTTTTTTTTATTTTATTTTTTGCCAAGATGGTTTCAGAACTAAGATCTTTCTTGTAAAATCTTTTGATCATTTATATATGATATTTACAGTTTAGCAAAAAAAAACTTACAATCAAATAAATAAATAGAACCCAAAAAAGTCGATCATATATCTCAATCCCAATCTGCATCGAACTTTTTAGCAAAGTTACAAATATCAGTTCTCTTCATCAAAGATGAAAGATTTGGACAGTTTTCCACAAACACAGAGTAGTCTTTGTCAAAGTCATTTTCGGACTAATTGTATACTTTGATGTTTTAACTTGAGTTGATCGTAATAACAAGAACAAGGGTATGTATATTATTAAAAAGACCACACGCTATTATACTTTAATGCATGCAACATTACAAATACGAGTCATCCAAAAACAGAATTACAACTTCTAGTTACAGATTAACCATAGATAAGAGATTATATCTGTTTTGCCTCGTTGACAAGAATCAAACCAAAACTCCATTTTCTTGGCATCACAAACCAAAAATAAAAAACCCCATTTACACAAGAAACTATACTATATAAAAAATAGAGAAATAATTAAAAGAAAATAAAAAGGAATTCATGATGACCTTTAAAAGCTTTTCACGGAGAAGATCGATCACAACTAAGTAAACCAATATCATTGTGTTTTTTAGAGGGACCAGAAGCTGGAATTGGGAAGTGACGTGGTAAGAATCCCAAAAACTGTTGAGACGAAGATGAAACGACGTGGTGAACTTCTTTGTGTGATTTAGAGTTGAAGACGTTGTTCTTACTTGTTCTTGCTCCATTGCATAATCCAAGAAGAAGAAAAAGAAAAATTGTTTTTGCATATAATAAGAAATGGTTTCTTGATCTGCGGTTTTGAAAGGACATTGTTGAAGAGAGGTTTCTTGTGTAAGGGTTGGTGGTGAAGTGGTTTTAATATATGTGAAAGGACTTTGTATTTTGTTTGTTGTTGATGGGACAAAAGGAGATTGGTGAATGAATTTGTTGAAAGCAAGAAATATGGGCAGATAGATATTGAGAGAGAGAATCTGACTAAGAGGTTGTTCTTTACTGTACTTAATTACTTCTGATATTTTTATAATCGGTTTTTGAATAAATCACGAACCACGCAAGTAGTTGTAGACTTGTTGTCAGGTACATTTGGTCTACACGCCGAAGTTCTGTTTGGGGTTAGTTTTTTTAGACAAGGATTCTAACTGTTTGAGCGGTACGAATCAAGCGGAACAATTGGATATCAAACAGATTACGTAGAAGAGATGCAGATTAAGTGGAAGAGATAAAATTTTCAATAGTAAAAACCGTTCAAATAAATAGATTATATATTTAACTAATAAAAAGTATAAGAAAATCCAAAACACAAATGATATAAAGACAATACTTGTATACATTACAATTTTTTATTTTTTTATCATATAATATGAGTTTACATACAAATATTATAATCAAAAACTACATGAAGATAGAAGGAAATAAAAATAGACAATTCTTTGTATTGTTGAATTAAGTAAATAAATTAAAATAGAATTTAGAAAATAAAATAAAATTTCTTTTAGAATTAAATATTTGTAATAAAATTATTTAATGGTTAAAACGGGTAAAAATGGTTCATGTTTAATTTAAAATTATAAAATTTAAAAAGTTATTTATTCTTTCATAATTAAACTTAATTATTCTAGAAATTAGTTATTGTATCTATTAAGATATTTTACAATTAAATAAAATATATTAGATAAAATTGTAGGTTATTTTAAAATATTGTACAGATATATATATATATATATCATTTTATTCAGTACATAAATATGATATATATATTATTTAATTTGATTGAAGTATATAAAAGTTAGAAATCAAAGTCGAAATACAATCAATTGATACCTATATACTATAAACATATTAAAATGGAAAACATAATTATTAGATAGCAAACTGTATGTAATAACTATGATATCTTAAAAGCTACATTAATTTTAACAAATGTAAATTACTTATTATTATGTTAAAAATAGTTTAAAAAAATAAAAGGCAGGAGGTCTGCTTAAAATACTTCAAATCTGTGGTGATGGTAGTGTAGAGCGTAGACAAGGATTACTATTTGTATATTTGAACAGCTAGTAGAACAAAAATATTTTATTATTTTCTGAGATGAACCGTTTTTTGATTATGGATGGGAATAAAAAAAGCAGTTCACCTGCTTTACTGGACGTCATGTTGTTCTCCTGCCATTCCATTCATACAGTAAGAGCACTTTTATCGTGGATTCTAGAGTTGTTCTAAACTTAAGAAAAAAAAAACAAAATTACTAGAGTGTGTGCACAAAAGTTATGTTTTTAGAGGTTTTAAAAAACTACTTAAAACTTTAGTAACAAATGTCAATCAAGTAGAATGAAATAGATGTTTTGATTAGTTTTAAAAAATAAAATGTAATTAAGTTACTATAATATTAACTTTTTTTTCTTTTAGAAACTTTCACATTTTCCAACTAATGGAGCCTGCTCTAATTGTAGACATTAAGTTTTTTTTTAACAACTGACATTTGGGTTTAAAACCTAGTATTACTTTTGTCGCAGTAAAAAAGAAGAAGCAGAGCATACATTTTTATGACCTGATCAAGCTGTTTCATCAACATTACTCCTCATCAAGTTGATAGACAAGCACCAAATTTTAGCAAAAAAAAGAGTTCATAGACAAACACGTAAGAATTCGAATCACCTCCATATTCGTAACACGGAAATTCAAAACTTGAAGAGGTGATGTGATGTGCGCATGGTTTGCCTCCTTAGGCCTGTCGCTATTATGAGAAAGTTATTTGAAATTATGAAACATCCCATCCATTTTTCTTACATCATCAACAATACTACCGTAATGTTTACAACAATGATAGTTTACAAAAAAAAAAAAATGTTTACAACAATGTACGGTAAGTTTAGAAACTGTTATACATTTGTCATAATATACATCTAAATAGTCGTATAGTGGGATTGAGAAAAGACGTTTTTACGGCACAATAATGTGTTTTTTCACTTGTGAATAGTTGCTTAGGAAATATTCTCTTTTCTGCATATGAACTACTTGAGTTATTATATATGGACAAAAGTAACATCGTAAACTTAAAGCTAGAGTGCTTTGGGGAGGATTATATCCTAACTCTCTTGTTTAGTAAAATTATTGATTAAATCAGTAAAAAAACTAAAAAGAGTAAAATTGAGTTTGTAAAATTGTAGAGATTGTTGAAACAGGTTAAGAAAAAAACTGAATATTGTTGGTCGATTCTTGATCACGTGTTTCGTTATTTATATCAATAAGTTTGTTTTCCTTAAAGCAGCTCTTTCGTTCTTTGTAATTATCGATATCATAATTGACAAACAAAAATTATAACAAAGAAAGCTAGATTCATTTGTTGCAACAAATGCATATGTTAAATGTATGATTTCATCCCTTTATGTTCAACGAAAAAGAAAGAACGGAGAGAATGGGCAAAGAGAAATAATAATTTAAAGTGACATCATAAGGTAAGGCCTTTTGTATGTTATGTCAAGACTAGAAGCTTTTTTTTTTCCCGTCAAGGTTTTTTTTCTTTAATATTGCATAATAAAGAAACAAAAGCCCGAACCCAACAGAACTGGATCCGGGCCCAGCAATATTTTACAAACCAAAGCCCACAAACAGTCGGACATCCATTCAAACAGAAAACGGGCCTGCAGCCCACAACACTCAACTCGAAATCGGCGGCCCAGACTTCCCCTTTTGGCCGACGCGTCAAGGAGCCGGGACGCGTGTTGAAATCTCATCATCAGCACGCCACGCGTCAACCGATGCCTCAGCCTGACCGTCACCTACGCGAGAGACCGCCTGAGCACCGCCACCGACACCCTCGTTACGCCGGAGCTCGAAACCAGTGAGCCTCCAACGTAACCACTTTTCTTCAGCTTTCAGAACTCTCTGCGGAGAGCATCCTCGATCTCATCGAGATCTCATCCGTCTTACGAGAGCCGCGACCCACAGCAACACATACATCACACGCTATACCCGACCACCACTTCTCACCACTAGAGCCGGCGACGCAAGGCTGTGTAAGCCTTCACCCCCCGGAGACAAAACCGAGGAGACGTTGCTGAAGAAGCCAACCACCTCCCGGAGACTTGAGCCGGCGACGACGGAGCTTTAGTAGCCTCCACCTCCCGGAGAAGAACTTCACCACGCTTCACCTCCACACGACCGCGCCTTCACTCCAATAGTCCAGCCACCGTTGATGACGGTTCGCTCCTCGAGCTATCGTCTCCGGATGAGAGTCAATCAGAGCTCGGGCAAAACGAATCAGGAAGAGGATGACGAGAGAACAACAAGGATACGGACTGTTTTAACGGAAGGGAAAACCAAGAGGTTCCGGCGACGGCACGCGCGCCTACGCGCCGGCCGCTCACCGGAACCAGATCTACTTTGAGACTCGAAGCTTTATAAAGTTAATATTATCATAATTATATTAAATGTATTAGATTTTTTGTTTGAGGGAGAATATGATAGGCCCCGGTCTAAATATAGTGACCGATTATAACCATGTCACAGCATAACAACTATTCAAACTTTATTGCAAAATCTTCCTCAATCTAAGCTACTTGAAATGCATATATTTTTACTATATTTTGTATAGACACGTATGGAAACAGTGAATATATCATATCATACGTATAAAAACAGTGAATATATCAATCACCGTTCTTGCTATATATTAGTCCTTTATTTAAATAATGTCAATAGAGTTAGTGAAATTTATTCAATTCAACATTTTCCTTACACTTGCACGGTGTAATTACTTTTCGTTTACCCTTGTAAGAAGACATCGATAAATAGAAATATTGTGGTACAATAAGAAAGATTAATGGGTAAAGTACTTACAAGTAAAACTATCTTAGAGCATGATTAGTGATAGTTTCTATAGAAAATTACCTCAAACAAATTTGACCCAAAAAGAAAAAAAGTACCTCAAACAAATATTAGTAGAATAAGATAAAGCAAGAAAGAGAAAATGAAATGGTGAGATACATCTCGTGATAAAAAATACGTTGAACAATTGGGAAGAGCTGATTTCTACAGGTGTTTTCTTCCCATTGATGATATTAATTGTTCAGCATTTAAATTTAAACAGATAAATAAATTATAGTCATATATTAATATAAATGTTTAAAGAATTGTGCCCAAGAGACTTGACCTTTGATGATGCTCTGGGCATCAGCAGCGGAAGCTACTTTCTCAATCTCTCAAAAATAAATATAATAGTGCTTTAGTTACATAATCAATTTTTCTTTTAGTTATTAGATAAATTGACCATTAAATGTTGACACCTGTCACATAGTCTCTTCGAGCTCTAAAATAATTTCTTCACTAAGAATCATCTCTCTCCTCTGTTTTTGCATTTATTAGACTATTTTACCAGTGAGAGATTGTGTAAAAACATCCACTGCGGATGGTTTTAGGTTGTTTCTCAGAACCCTACAATCACGTCTTTAATAAGTTCATAACTTATTTAATTATTTGTTATGCATAAAAATGACCACTATACAGCTCCTATAAGGTAGAAGAACAAAAGGTAAACTAAAATGGAAGAGTCGTAGTAATGTTGGTAACAACAGTTGAAATCTAAAGTTGTACTAAGTCCCATACCTTTCTACTATTTCAAACACTGACAAACTACGTCTTAGCTACTACGCCTATCACAAATCTAGCAATCGTACTTCTCCATTATTTCACGCAAACGCGAAAACTGACTGACAATTCTTTTTTTTTTGAAAAAGAACTGACTGACAATTCTTGCTAATCCCTAAATTGGTTGTACAGGTTTATAGTGAAGTATAGTAATGGACCCATTGATTCATATAATGTAGTGTCATATATACAGTATCAGCTAAATACTAGTGGTATTTGGGGTGTGCTTAGTAACATATTAATTATTATGTACATGGACATATTAGCAAAATTCTTTTTGTTCCACGAAAATACAAGTTATAGGTTTTTAACACATTTTAAAAATAAATTTAGAATATCAAATATAATCTTTTTAATACCATATTTTTTATTAAAAAAATTATTTCAATAGTAGTTGTTTTAACTAATACCGTAAAAAGGTAAACAAGTTAAAATTGTATTTGTTACAAAAAAGGTTAAAATTGTATTAAAACATAACTTTTTTCTTTGTGAAAAGTATAAAAATCTCAAAACTCAAGAGTATAATATATATACACGTGTGATCGTGATAGTGTGCGCGAAAAGATCTGTGAAGAAATGAAATTAAGTTACATTATTGACTACGTGTATGGTGTACGGAACGGTCGGGGGCAAAGGTTGTGAGAGGCATGACTCATGAGTCGAATCACGAGTCACGACTCATAAAAACTGTGTATACCGAACATACACAGTACAAGATACATCAAATATGTAGTTGAAATTGTTTCCTTCCAATTTCAGTAAAACAACTTGGATCATAAGTTGACAGAAATATTGAAGTGACAAATTAAATAATAAATTGACTCATGCACAGTGGCGGATCTAGAACTGCATTTAACCGGCGGCACATAAACTTTTTTCACTATATTTTAAAGTTAGATGGGGACACTGGCTTTGATTAACTTTAATTGCTTAAAAAAATTTAAGAATGAGACCGGGGCACTTGACCCCGCACGTCCCTTACTGCGTACGCTCATGCATATTCGTGTGTGGAAGGGCAGAAGACACTGACAACTTGGTGAGCTAACTTGTTCGTTAGCTACCTTTTGATTTTCAGATGAATTAATGTTTACGTCTTTTCCATACAATCGCAGTTAATACAGTTTATTATTAAACTCTCATCTACCGGTGAATTTCCTTTGTTTTCGTCGTCACGTAATAGTTTTGTCATAACATAACACAATAAATGTGCTTGGTTGGAATATCCTGGTTATTGACCAATGACTTTTGACCCCAAAAAAAAAAAAAAAAACATTGACCAATGACCACTACAATAGAAACTGATCGCACAGCAAATAGCTTATAGTAATATGAGATATTGTTGGATTCACTCCCTAGGGGCTAGGGTGAACTTATAGGTTCACCAACCAATAGAATTTCGTTATTTCAAATTCGATATCTTTTAAAAATCGAAACAAAATATTGTAAAAATATTATGTTTTAAAAAAAAAAGTAGTTACAGAAAAAAAAATTAAAAAAAAAAATATATTTTTAACGTTGTCAGCAAAACACTAAATCCTAATCCATAAACCCTTGGGTAACCCGTAAACCATTGGATAAATCTTAAACTCTAAATAAAAAACACTAAAACCCTAAACCCTAAATCCTAATCCTGAACTCTAAATCCTTGAGTGTTTTAGTGTTTAGTGATTTTGATTTATAGTTTAGGATTTATCATAGAGTTTAGGGTTTACGCAAAGTTTAGGGCTTAGGATTAATGGTTTATGGATTAGGATTTAGGGTTTAATGTTATGCTGACAACGTTAAAAATATGTTTTTTTGTAATTACTACTATTTTTTTACTTTTTTTTTTTACCTTTAAATTTTAAAAACATAATATAATTTGACAATATTCTTTTTTTAAAAGATATCGAATATAAAATAAAACAATTTTATTGGTTGGTAAACCTAAAGGTTCAATTCAGGAGTTGAAAGAATAAGTCTACTAATATTTGTCTACCTGTTTAGTAATGGTTCAATTCATTATTAAACGATGTATACTATTGTTTGTCAGCAATTTTTATACAGGATTCAATGTCGAATAGAGGGAGAGAGAAATGTACTAGATGCTTAGATATTGTTTACTTGGATATTACATATGCATATATATATATATATAATATACAAAATGTAATTGTATGCCCACTTACAGGATGATAGATATTTGTTACTCACTTTTTTGATGTCGAGAAAGAAAGAATGATAGCCAAATAGGCCATGGCTAAATTATAGGCTAATAGGCCCGTTTAGAAACAAAGTATTGAAGCCCATCGACTTTATTTCCCCAGGTATTGTTTACGTAAAAATTATGATTTTATTCTCAAGAAAACATGCTACTTGCTCAAATTCTGAAGAATCAAAGTTCATTAGAACGGTAATTGGTATGTCACGGTTCAACGCATGCAGGCTGTGCTAGTGTTGATGATCATTACACTAGTAAAAATCCACCGCATAGCCATTACAACACAGTGGCTATAGATCCGAAATCCGTGGCTATAAAAAAAAGAGCCACACTTTTGGAAAGGAAAATTACTGTGGCTATAGCTTCGTGGCTGGAATAAAGACGTGGTTTATCGTGGCTATTAGCCATGCTTTTACCACGCTTCTTTTTCGTGGCTTAAATAGCCACGATAATAACATCTTAAACGTTGCTACTTTTAGTGGCTATTATAGCCACAACTTAACCACTAATTTAAAGTGGCTTTATAGCCACGATTTTGCCACTACGTTTCCGTGGCTATAAGAAGCCACAGTTTGTTTTTTATTCACGTGGTATTCTTTAGCAACGTTAGAACCATTTTTGTAAATGGTTTTCTTCTTTGTTCGGTTTCAATTTGCCAATTTGAACAATTTTTATTTCCATTCAAATATTAAAACATTGCACATTTTATAAAAACAGAAGTTGCATATATATATATAAAAGAGTAGGTTCAACATTACAAAAACATAGATAATTATACAAGGTAGAAGAGTTTTAAAGAGTCTAAGAAAAGACATAGTTAAAGAGTCTAAGAAGACTCTACCAAAAGATCAGCTAGAGTTTGATGAACCTTGTTACAAAAGAGAAGACATGAACCTAGTTAAGGCTGAGTAGTTGGGGCTTGAGGCTGAGCATAAGCTTGTTCAGTAGGTGCTTGTTGGGGACGAAGCGTTTGGAGGAGTTGATTGATCGCATCTCTTGTTGATGCAAAGTCCTGCTTCATCTCGGACACATCCTGCTTCACCTCAGCCACGTCCTGCCTCACACTTTGGAGGCTTGTCTCAAGTCCTCCCACACGCATCTCCAGCTCCAGGTTGCGGGCAAGACCATTAGGGACGCGTGAAGAAGGTGCTTGCTCCCTGTATTGGGCACTGTCGAGTCCATAAACATGTCCCCTCTTACCCTTAGCATTCTGTTGAACATAACATAAAATAATTTTAATAAACTCAGGTGGCTGTCAAGACTGTAAATAAACAGAACATAGCATAAGACATTGTAAACCACATTCTTAAGCAGCTCTAAGTCATATCTAATTCCACATACAAATCAGAACATAAAACAATTGAAACCTACTGTTTCTTTTTCAGGGCCGTGTCTATGTCACAATAAATAAACTATAAGCTCAAGTCTTTTTAACACAAACATAACATGTTCTCTACTATTTTTGTGTATGAAAGATACCTTTAGATAAGCTTTGTTTAACTTGAGGCGAGAAGGAGTAGATGATGCACTTGGACTCCCGGGTGATCCTTCAGTGTTAGAGAGCTGTGTGGCTTCCATCTCGGCTTGAGTAACCATCTCTTCAGCACGATAGTCCACAAAAGTCCCATCTGGTCGGGTGTGTGTCGCCCTGACTAGATCAGTGAATGATGGCCGTTCATTAGTACCAGACGCCACCATCTGCAAAAAAGGAAAATAAGTACAGGCGATTAGAAAAAAGAACAGTATTTAAAAGTATAGACATGGAAAGATACCATGTTATACTCAATCCTTACAAAAGACCTAGGTCCTGCATTATGCTTGTGGCAACCTTTACCCACAGTCATCGACTGATTGTCGCCGTACCCGTGGATAAGGAATAAAACATGCTTGATCACAATTACCTGCTCGTGGTACAATAACATCATAGTTTCAAATCATCGCTTTTCATGAATAATCAAATCCCAAACAAATAAATATATATATATATATATTTTTCATTTACCTAGTAATACAAAGGGATCATATTTTGCATATTGTCTTCGTGGTGAGACATCAACAAGACCAAATGGATGTATTCTCATACCGCGATTTTTTGTGGTGTCAAACCATGAACATTTGAAAACCATGACTTTCAGGCCAACATCACCATGATAATCCACCATCATGATCTCTTGTACGAGGCCATAGTAATCTGTCTCATTGGTTCCAGGCACACATACATCATAATGTTGAGTTCTCTTATTCTGACCGTGGTTATGAGTGTGAAAAGTGTATCCACGTGTGTGGTATATTGGTCAAGACCTATAACTACGCCTAGGACCTTGTATAAAATCCAACATCCACATAAGAAATGTGTAAAACTGGGTCGCATCATTAATCTGCAATACAATAACATTGTTATAAATTACAAATTTAATTAAATGAATTGTGGAACTTAATAATACAAAACAATAACTCACATAGTCTTTGCACCAATCAGCAAATTTGGTGTCTTTCGCTTTTTGCATTGCAGCTGGAGTAATATCAGGAACATTTAACGTCATATATTCTTCAAACATCTTGCACACAACAAAATCATAATTATGTAACTAGAAATATGTATTTATATTATATTTTTCATAATATTAAATTACCTTTCATATGGAGCGAATGTTTCACAGTTGAGCATCATAAATGTCTGAAGAACAGTGTTATTTTCATCATTCAACCAACCAGTTGAGTATTGACCACTAATTCTCCCTTCATGGTAAAACAAGGGTGGTACATCCGTATAATTGTATAAGAAACGAATATCACTCGGACCTTCTGGAATGCTTATGATTTCAGGATGCCCAAAAAAATTTGAGGAAGCATTTGAAATCTCCTCATTTATCCATTGTGCAACTATCGAACCTGCAATGCGTGCTTTGTTTTTGACCATCTTCTTCAAATGGTACATGTATCTTTCAAATACATACATCCACCTGAAATGGACAGGACCACCTAAGGCTACCTCATCTGGGAGGTGCACAAGAAGATGTTCCATAACATCGAAGAACGATGGAGGAAATATCTTTTCCAAGTTACAAAGCTTCACACCTATATTTGCCTTTAAAAAGACAACATCTGACTCTTTCAAAATCTTCGAAGAGATATCTCGGAAGAAGAGGGAAATATCTGTAAACAAAACATTAAAGTTAATTATAGCATCAATTATAGTAAATCATAAAATGATACAAACAAATAAATACCTCTAATCGCTGTGTGAACATTTTTGGGAAGGAGTTCAGCGAACGCAAATGAATATAGTTGTTCCATTATGACATGACAATCATAACTTTTCAGTCCATGTAGCTTTAAATTGCTTTCGTCAATAAATCGACTAAATTTGAGGGCGTATCCATCGGGAAATTTTATATCATTTTTCAACCACAGAAGGAATGCTCGTTTTCCCGCATTTGGCAGCCTGAATATTGGCACGGGCATCGTTCCATCCTCTTTCATCTCTAAATCCCGCCTTTTGCATAGTCCTGGAAGATCCAATCTGCTTTTGATGTTGTCTTTCGTCTTTCCAGGAGCATTTAACACCGTGTTCGTCAGATTATCGAAGAAATTTTTCTCAATATGCATGAAATCAAGACTATGCCGAAGAAGATGATTTTCCCAACACGGTAACTCCCAGAAGATACTCTTTTTAACTCCATATCCAGATATTGTCTTGGATGGGTTATCATGTCCATTCCCTCTACATTCCACAGATTTTGATAAAGCTTTTATATTGTTTATCCTTTCACGCAATATTTCTTCTCCGGTCAACCACGGTGGAGGAGGATCTAAAACTGTTTTTCCCCGTCTAAATGCTTGAGTGTTTTTCCGGTAAGGATGATCTACATCTAAAAACCTTCTGTGGCAATCAAACCAACTATGTTTCCTTCCGTTAGACAACCAGAATGCACCAGTCTCATCTTGGCAATATGGGCACGCCAACCGACCATGAGTCGTCCAACCTGAGAGCATTCCATAAGCTGGAAAATCGCTTATCGTCCACATCAAAATTGCTCGCATTTTGAATCTTTCTTTCATTGAAATATCATATGCCTCCACACCATCCCTCCATAACATCTGTAATTCTTCAATCAATGGCGGCCCAGGAATTAACACCGAAAGGTAAAAGAATTCTCTTTTCATACACATTCCCGGAGGCAAATTGTATGAAGTTACAATAACGGGCCAAAGGGAATCTGCTTCGCCCTTCATATCAATCGGATTAAACCCATATGTTGATAAGCATAGATAAATATTCTGGCTTTCAGTAGCAAATCCATGATATACCTCATTAAAGTGTTTCCACACTATGGCATCAGATGGTGATGCATTTCGTCTTCCGGAGTCACATGTTCCTTATGCCACCGCATATTGGAAGTTGTCTCCTCGAGTTGGTATAGACGTTTCAGACGATCTGCAATAGGCATGTAAAACATTCTCTGCTTTGGCTTGTTTTTTCCTTTTCCATTGTTCGGATAGTAGCGATCTTCTCCACAAAACCTACAACTAACCAACTTCGCATCTTCTTTCCAAAATAGCATACAATTCTTCACGCAAATATCAATCTTCTGTACGGGCAACCCAAGCCCTCGTGTCAGTTTCTTTGTCTCGTAATATGTTGCTGGAGCATTATTCGGCTGCGGAAGAGACAACTAAGTTATTCCGCCAAATTATAATCCGTCTTCACTTTCATCATCTGCGAGGCAAGAGATAACTGAGTTATTCCGTCTGCACACCCTTGGTAGAGAGGTTGACTGGCTGCTTCAAATGCTTTAAAAACACTATCACGATATGGCTCTACTACGTCCGTCTCTGCTATAGGTTCCGGTATGTATGGTGGCGTAATGTTCGCTTATACTTCTGGATTACCCTGGTAGTAATCTTCATGAGCATTCCAAGTAGGATTCTCCCACATTTTCTCTTCACCCATTGATTGATTCACTCTAGAACTCTCACCAACAGTGTAGAATTTCTCTCCGTGACTCGTCCAGACATAATAATTTCCCTTAAAACCGTATAAGAACAGATGTCTTGAGACAACTTTTGCATCTCGTTGCTTCACATTTTTGCATCGAGCACACGGACAAAATAACGTTTGCCGTTCCTCGTAATCTGCTTGACTACACGCAAATTAAAGAAATGCGTTAATGCCTCCTAGAAACACTTATGAAACGGAATTACTCTCAGGATCAATCCTTTGATTCATTCACTCCCTTGAATCAAAGTAGAAAGACATAGTTTTGTTTAGAAAGTTTGGTTGAAGAACAAAAGTTCTTAATGTTTCACACGGGGAGAGTATATATTTTAGAATTAGCCACAGTTTAGCCACGAAATGTCCGTGGCATTTTTAAAAATATCACTGCCAAACGAATCTTTCTCTGCTGCGAAGTGCATAAAATTAATATTGCCACGACACAGCCATGATAAAAGCGTGGCTATGCACACTATTGCACATAACAATGTCGTTTTGATGTCGACACAAAAAAAAATCTGGCCATGACTGTTTAAAGTGGCAAATTCGTGGCTATTAGACTTGCCACGAAAAACTTTGTGGCTATAGTAGCCACGGTTGTTTTTCGTGACTAGTTCGTGGCCTAATTTTAGGTTTACCGTGGCTATGTTGTTTCGTGCCTAAAACGTGGTGGGTTCGTGGCTTTTTCTTTATAGCCACGGTTTTGTAGTGCACTACCGTGGCTAAGCGATAGATTTTTACTAGTATTATGCAAATATACACGAGTTGAATTGTAACATACCGCTTATTTCAGCTAAGCTATATAACAATGCGTTTAGATTGCTAATGTTGGTTCTGCAATGGAAAAGTTCAATGGGGGGGGGGGGGGGGGGGGGGGTGTTGCCGGATCAGAAGATCGACGGTGTGGTATGATTATTAGAGACACAACAATGTCTCAATGTATTTACAAGTGTTCCTTGGTTTTGATTTATTTTCAACTAGAGCCATAGTTTTGTTATTGGATACCAATGGTCTTGTTATTGGCGGCCGATGCTTCAACGAGGAGTTCTCTTAGTGTCACTGATCTGAATGGGCAGGGATTCATCACTTGGAGTCGGACTTTGGATCATGATGTATTTTTCTCAAACCGTTATTGTAGATAAAAGAAGAACTTGCAGTTCCAAGGGTTCTAACTCATTGAATTTTTTTCATTCCTTAAGTTCAGATTAAGTCTATGGTGCTCATGTCATCACCCTTATGTCTTAGATCGTTGTCTGAGTCTATACTTACAGGAGCTAAATTCCTTTGAGACTTGGAGTTTAGAACATTTTTCTCTCGAAAAAGAATGGTGTCACTGTAGGCATTGCTATCAGTGTTACGAGGGACCATCGTTTCCAATCTTATATGGCGAATGGAAGTCCTCGCTAGTTGGAATCCACTATCCGAGCAGAGGCTGCCAGTGGAGTATCATGTCAGGCTGACACAACTAACATGTTGGTTGTCGAGCCTCTAGCATATTTCCTTGTTCATGTTCTGTTTTTGACACCTACTGTCTACTGATGTCCTTTCTTTTATAGTTTTTTACTTTTTTATTTTTTCGTACTTTTATGGTTTCACTCCTCTTTTAAGAGGTATGTGTGCTGTTAGGGAGGTATTATGTTTTTTCTGAACTTCAGATTATGAAATACAATCAGTGTTAAGAAAAAAAAATGTGAAGTGTGAAGTGAAAACTAAGCAATAAGAAAACGCTGATAAATCATAAAAGTGCCAAGTTAAAAGGGTTTGTTAAAAATAGTAAAAAAGGTAACCAACCAGTGGTAGTCTAGGCTAGTGGCAATCTCTTGGGGATTGATGTGTACCTACATCAGTTTTGGATTCGATTCTTCATGAAAACTAAATTATCATTATTTGGCCAGTTATGACTTGGGTTTTGGCCCAAGTGATTTATATGGTGAATTGTAACAGATGATCGGTTCACCCTCTGACATTAGTTGGAAGGTATTTCAACTCAGGTCAGACAGTGTGGTAGCCAATCCACTATGTAGCACTAAGTGCGTTCCTCGTAGGGCCGACCAGATCAACCGATAGGGTTTATCAAAAAAAATATAGTAAAAAAGCTTCCGCGTTTCCACAAATCTCAAACATGCAATCTCCCAGCCGGGAAAAGGGCATTTTTAGACCCCAACAATTCGCGTCGTGTTTTTTTAGACCCAAACAAAACATAAGTGCGAAATAATACCCAAATTGAGATATTTTTAAAAAATTAGACCCAAACTTTCCTTCGTAACATAAAATCCTACGTTGACTAACTTACTGTTAGTCTACTGTTAAACCATGCTTAGTCGGATAAAGGAAAAGTACCAATTTCAACCCGTACAATTTTGTTCGTGCCTTTTCAGACTTAAACAATGAGTAAATGCGATTTCATGCCCAAACAGAACAATAATTTAAATTTCATACCAGAACTTCAATATTAACATAAACTATTTTGACTAACGTTTGGTTAGTCAACCGACAATGACTCGAACTGACACCTGGAGAAGTACTAAACTGAGCATTAAACCATTGGGCTAAGGCAAGTTTTGCAAAGTTTACATATATATTAATCCATATAGGTACTGTGAAGATAAACCTTTGATTGTCTTATTCCTTGCTTCAATGACTGCGATTACCACTACAATCAAGATCAACGACACTCGATATGCTGACCCAGTGTCACCGCACCCCTCCATTAACGAGGAAGGGCTGCTATAGCTCACCGGAGCTGGGATTGAACAAGCAACACTCTAACTGCTCACAAGCGGGCTCCGTTACACTCGGCGATACTGTCTCTCTATCTTGATTGAACTAACATAAGACCTAATCAGCAAGATTCTCCTAATGACCTTATATACCGATCATATACACATGTGAATATAATGTGACTAAGCTATGAGACGATCACACATGTATCAGCCAACTTTAGAGTATTACAAACCTTCCGACTCATAAAGAGTCTCCCATCACTTAGCTATTACTCAGCTGAACTTCTCCTATGATCTTTATACTTGAATCCTTCAAGTATGAAATTCAAATTATCATTCAGTTTGAGTATGAAATCGCATTTACCCATTGTTCATGTCTGAAAAGGCACGACTAAAATTGTATGGATTGAAATCGGCACTTATTCCTTATCCGACTAAGCATGGTTTAACGGTTGACTAACGATAAGTTAGTCAAGGTAGGATTTCATGTTACAGAGTAAAGTTTGGGTCGAAATTTTTTAAAAAAAATCTCAGTTCAAGAATAATTTCGCACTTATGTTTTATTTGGATCTAAAAAAGCACTACGCAAATTGTTAGGGTCTAAAAATGCTTTTTTCCTTCTCCCAACCCAACTCGGTGTGGCCTGTAAGACGTGAGTAGACCCAAGGTTTGAACGGTGGAGCGTGGACCCTACTTTCTTTTATATCTGCATCCACTTTCCACAAATCTGCGCCGTCCATTTCCGAAATCGTTAGGTTTTAAAACCCAGATCGATGGTTGTGATGCAAACTAAGTATAACGCGCTGAAATACTAATTTGACCAACGACAAACAGTGAAAGAAATAATATCGAAAGTTTCATTTTTGAAGAAGAATATATATTTTTCAACTTGGGAGTTTGCTAAAACTTTATTCTGATTTTATAGTTATAGTTTTTAATTTTTATGATAACATAAAGAGAAAAAGAGTTATTCAATTTACGCTAAAAGTTTTTTTTTAACAACTTATTTTATTTATAAATATAAAATAGTATTACAGAAACTTGCAAATAAGAAAAACAACATTACATAATTAGGACAGAACTTGGGTTCACCCCCTAAGGTGAATTATACAATTCACCTCACTTCCCTAAACCAATTAAACTCCCACATAAGATTACTAGAAAAAAGGTATTAATTTTTTTTTAATAAATGGAAAATAGCTTTGTAAAAAAAAAGGAATTAACGTTGTTACGCCGTCCATCGTTCTTCTTCTTCATTGCTTTACACAAAACATAGGAATATAAGGGTTTGTCAAGCTTTAATCTCCAATTCTGTTCTTTCAAATCCTAATTCAATTTCAACTTCTGTAAGCTAAATCAACCACGTTCATCCATGGATTTCTGGAAAAGGTATCAAATAAGAGGAAGAAGAAGATGGAGAAAAAGGGCATCAAGTTAAGAAAATAAGTTTTTTTTGTTCGAATTGAACGTTTGATTAAATCTACAAACTAAGTGGATCTAAGAAGAAGTGCCCAAGAAGAAGAACAAGGAGATCGAGTAGCAGAGAACAAGCTACAAAGAAGTGAGAAGAAGAAGAAGAGACTTGAGCCACAAGAAACAAAAAAGTGAAGAAGAAAGGTGAGTGTGAGAACAAAAACAGAGTAAGTGAGTAACCAAGAACAAAGAGAGTAACAGAGAATAAGCTACAAAGAAGTGAGAAGAAGAAGAGACTTGAGCCACGAGAAACAGAAAAGTGAAGAAGAAGTGTGAATGTGAGAACAAAAACAGAGAGTAAGTGAGTGAACAAGAGAAACAAAGATGATGGAGAGGCTGGGCTGGCCGAGAGTATTTGAGTTGAGTGGAGAGGTCTTTGTTATCTCTCCATAATTTTGTGAGAGGTCATCCTGATCTCTTGAAGAAGAAGCAGACCGAGACTTGCATTGCGAGGTTTAAGAAAATAAGAATAACAGCCAGAGCTATAAAGCCCAAGTAGAGGAACGCTTGCAACATTTACAAATCTGAATCACGCTATGGGTATATATGTTCTGCAAGCTTTATTTCTATCAATTGGTCACTAAAATATTGGTCCCAAAGAGAAGAGGAAGATTAACAGAAATCAGAGTGATATGGTAGTTTATCTCTAAGTGGATTCAATACAACGCTTGCAACGTTGGGTGATTCATGCACCACAACGTTGGGTGATTTACATTCTATTATATCATGTTCAACTTTTCTTGTTGAAATCTTATGTTCTTACTTTTAATATCTCACTCTCGCATGTTTTTTTTTTCTGTCGAAACTCAAACATGTTTGTTCCAACAAACCTGCCAATGTTCCAACGTCAACCTCTAGTGTTAATCTATATATTATTTTGTTTAGTTTGTTTTTGTTTCACCTGAGACTTGCATACGAGATTCATCCTGACTAGCGGGAACAGTTTCTTGACCATTTAAATGACTACTTCCCATTGCAACTATATAGAAAAATACAAACAATAGTTAAAAATTATTCTAGATAACATATAACCATGAGGAGTAAAACAAAAAGGTTCATACATCACGATTTGGCTTTATTTTTGTCTGAAATTGTGGGAATGATGAAAAATAAATTTAGATGTCCCCCATAACAAGCTAAGCAATAGAATGTCTCAATAATACCTTTGATTCATTCACTGGAACCCCACCAACGTGTATGACTTCATCAAAATTATTTTCTTTCTATAATTATTACTTATTGCAGAATAATTGTGACTTCAATGGTGTGGCAATAATCATTAGTTATTGATTTTTTTGTCACCATCAAAAATAAAGCAACAAAAGCATAGAATAACCTAATTGACTCAATCTCCCTATTGCTCATATATAAACGTGATAATCAGAATATCTAAAAGAAAATCAAATATGATCATACATAGACATGATTAAAGATCTAATAACTCTAGTTATACTTATAACTACACGATCAAGATATATATATATATATATATATAACAAACAATAATTAAACTTGGGGATAATTATGTTAATTGAGTGATGAAGTAGCTCAAACCTGCAAGTTACGTTAAGAATTATTTGGATGTTTTTGGGATAAAAAAGAAGAAGAAGCCGAAGAATGAAGAAGGAGAAATCAGATCAAAACTCTTAACGGAACCGTCATACGTTAATTCCTTTTTTTACAAAGCTATTTTTCATTTATTAAAAAACAATTAATATATTTTTTCTAGTAATCTTATGTGGCAGTTTAATTGGTTTAGGGAAGTGAGGTGAATTGTATAATTCACCTTAGAAGGTGAACCCAAGTTCTGTCCACATAATTATTAGGACAGAACAACGTCCCAAAGGAAATAAAGTTTGAAGAAGAGTTGATTGTTCTTTGAGCTTCATATGTAATAGCAAACCTGTCCTTTTCCTTACGCCTACTTGATCTCGATCTCTTACGATTTTCATATTTGGCTATCATCCATAAGATGAGACTCCAAACCTTACATCGTAACATAATTTCCATAAACACCAATTCCTCTTGTTGTATAACATCGGCCAACTTGCAATTTAGATCTAAAAATAACTTTCCGTAAAGAATCTAATATGTTGATTCTTTAGATAAAAATAGAAACTGAAGCTGCCAACTTTCAACGATTATACCAACATCGCTATGCAACAAAGGGAATGCATCTCCATTTCCAAACCATTGTCTTCTCCATAGTAATTGATCATAATTACATTAAAATATATTTAATATACTAAACTCCGGTCGGAAAAGCGATATATGACGTCAGCAGAGTTTGACTCCTCTGTTTCATCTTTTAAACCAAACCCCACGCACAGTCTATCCCTCTCTCTCTCTAACATACGCCACAGAGCTGGGAATTTGGGTCATTACCCGCGGGTCCCGCCCCGTTTGATCCGCTGCGAGACGGGTGCGGGTCAATCGATTTACAAATTTCAGCATGCGGGTGCGGGTGTGGATTGAGTCGATTTTTAGCAGGGTGGATGCGGGTCAACCAAATTTGAGTCGCGGGTACCCGCCGACCCGCAAAATAAAAAAAATTATTATTTTTTTTAAATTTTTTTAAAATAAATAAAAATAAAAATACAAATATGTAAAAATATATATAAATTAATGAAAAATATATAATTTAAATTATAAATGTATAATTTTTATTATAAAAAGTAATTAATTGATAATAAAAATAATTATTTATTAAATTTAATATTATCTGCGGGCCCCGCGGGTTACCGCAATCTTAGCGGGACGGGTGCGGGTGTACGATTTTTCTTTCGCGGGTTATGCGGGTCGGAATTTTGAGTTTAAAAAATAGAGTCGATCCGCGGGTTGGCGGGTCGCGGGGCGGGTTGACCAGCAAAGGCCAAGCAAAATGAGGAAAGATGATCTCTACATCGCCGTACCTACTTTCTTCCGATGTCCCATCTCTCTCGACGTCATGAAATCTCCGGTAAGTCTTTGCACCGGCGTTACCTACGACCGCGCCAGCATCCACGGTGGCTCGACGGCGGAAATAACACTTGTCCAGCGGCGATGCAGATTCTCCACAACAAAGATTTCACACCTAACCGGACTCTTCAGCGTCTCATCGAGATTTGGTCTGACTCTGTTCACCGCCGAGCTTGCGCTGAATCAGCTGCTCCGACGAGGAACTAGATCGCCGACGCGATCGATAGAGTGAAGATCGAGAAGGAAGAGCGGTATGACCGAGAGATTTTGTCGAATATTCTCCGATTCGCGAGAGAGTCCGGTGATAACAGAGCATTTCTCGCCGGAAAAGATGACTTCGTGCGTCTTCTCGTGGATCTGATAGATTTTTCAAAACTATCTCCGCCGCTAAATTACTGGTTGTTCTCGAACCAAAATCTCGGACCGGAGACGGTTTTCGAATCTGATTTTAAAACCCGGTCGAAAACGTTTAACGGTAATCGTCTCTTTGTTTCAAACCGGGAATGTCGAATTGAAAATCGACTGCGCCGGTTTACTTGAATTCATAACCGTGGACGGCGAATCAAAGCTGTTAATAGCCGAGAGAGACGGTTTAGTCACGGAGCTAACGAAATCGATGAACGGAGACTCCGATCCGAGATTAATCGAAGCATCGTTATCCTTCTTGATCGCAATCAGCTCACCGAAACGCGTGAAGCTCGATCTAATCCGAGAGAAAGTCATCACGAATCTCACGAAGTTGTTAACAGATGATGCGACGGCGTTTTCGGTGACGGAGAAATGTTTGAAGCTTCTCGAGAGTTTGGCATCCACCAAGGAAGGCAGATTGGTTATTTACGGCGGAGACGGTGAATGTTTGAAAACGGTGGTTAAGAAAGCTGATGAAAGTATCGACGGTGGCGACGGAGCATGCCGTGACGGTTGTTTGGAGCGTCTGTTATCTTTTTATGGAAGAGAAGGCGCTTGAAGCTGTTATGAGTACTAACGGCGTTACGAAGATTCTGTTACTACTGCAGAGTAATTGCTCTGCCGCGGTTAGGCGCATGTTAACGGATCTTCTTAAAGTCTTCAAGGTGTGTATTCAAGATCTTGCCTTGCAGCTTACGATACCAGAACGACACATATCGTGCCGTTTTGATTCATTTCTTTTACTCACTAGGGTTCTTTAGAAGTTGATTTGTTGAGGAACTATAATTGTAAACAAATTGAAATTCTGAATAGTGAATATAAACAAAAAAAAGAAGAAGATTAAATTGATTGCTCAACGAATGTGTAGTCTATAGTTCTATTATTAAAGTAAAATCAAATAATGATGTTCTTGAGTTCTCCAATCATATTGTGTTCGTATCACTGAGATATGAAATTGCTTTTTCTAAATACGAATTTTAACATATTCTGTTGGAAATAGGTCCAAACCTATGTCAAGAAGCTGAATACGTCATATAGTTCCACGGCTTGTAACGATGTTACATGTGATTTCAATTTCGACTTTAGAAGATTCGAATACATCACACACGACATAGACATAAAAGCCTATATAAGTCCTAATCATCTTTTTCTTCTCCCTCATCTCGTGATAATAATTTTATGCGTTGGATATTCCATACAAAATCTCAAAATACAACACCCACTATGAAAAACGTGATTATGGTTTGTTTACCATCAAGAGAGACTTCTAGAGACAATACGATATTGTGTATTTGACTATTACTTGTATGATACTATCTTATCAAAATGTAGGTAAGTTTAAAGGCTGTGAGGGTCTCGGGGAAGTTCCCGGGGGAACCCATGGCCATGGATAGCTAGTTGGCTCTATGGAATATAAAAAATAAACTATTTAGATTCACATTGTTAGATGTTGACTAACGTTTGTTAGTGTTGCTATTTTTATATGATTCCTACACCGATAGATATTAAAATGATGCAATTATTGTAAACTCTTAACTAGTCCAACTTTGAGACCTGACCTTTGACTCCTGTATTCCAATGAGACCAGCCAGAGTTGACAAACCGCCGACAATGTATGAAAACTTTTTCGATATCTGTTTTAATATTTTTCAATTGTTTGGGTCACAGGAAAAGTCGTGAACAGAGATTTTTAAATGCGTTGTGAAGCCGGCCAATTGAACATTGAACCATTTGGAATGTGACTGGTTGTAGCTTATAAGAAATACAGCAAGATTAAAAGTATGGCTTGGTTAAAACAGTCGACTATACATGATTATGATATATATCAAAATTTTCTAGTCATAACAAAAGTATTGTTTTTTCTTTCTGTTTGCATAACAGAAGTATTGTTTATACAATAGTTTTTGTTGTGAAAGAGAAATTAAAAATGGAATTTTATACCAATACAGTTTATACTCGAACACAATTCGATAAATCTAAAGCTTAAACAATTTATAAATACTACTAGATGTTGGCAATCTATTTTCACTTCGGTAATCTTCTATATCAAATAATAATTGTGCTGATAGTCTGATACCTTGCAGAGGAAAGCACACTTGCATGTTGCATCTAATAACTCAATACATGTAATTGCATTGGTTTTCTAGGTTTCTTAAAAACTTGTAATAGTTGACAATGCTTTATACTGGAACTTAGCCGACACAAGAAAACCACTTCAACCTGATGCAACCACTTGAACTGTTAGCATCCGATGTTGGAACTCGTTTTTGACAAAGTGGTGCAGACTATTTTTCGATGGATTTTTCAATAGAGACGTTTGTCGAAAAGACCGGAATTTGGGCACGATGTAATCATCACCGTGAACACTATGCGTTAGTGTATTTGTTGGTCAAAATCAGAGTTGTGTTGAATGAGAAATGGAGGTCCAAAGTGAATGATATGTAAAGCTTATAAAGTTTTAAATTTGGCTAAGTATAAAATATTTACCAAATGGATCACTTTGGATATTTGGGTTAGAATTTAATTTTAAATTTGTTAATGGGACATTATGTCAATTAACTTATTTAGTTAATTTTATTCTTGATAAACCCAAACAAAATATATTAAAATTTGGTGACTTGGTCAAAGTCACAATATTACTTTGCAAACTAACCTTCAAGATCAAGGAAAACAATTCCATAATTAGAATTGATATGTACGTTAGTTGACTCCTCTAATTTGCATAACGTGTACTATCACTTGTGCAGTTTTCTACGCACGGAGAAATAACAATTCTCCATATTTCTTTTTTCTTTTGATTTGTTATTTTGAGTCTGAGAGTATACACAAAACTAGTTTTGTCAGGCTTCTGATAGAGTGACACAAATCAGAATATTTTTTGCAGTTGTATCTTGGGATTCACTACGTTATTGAACCGTCGCACTACGAGCGTATTTTGAATTAAAGAAAGAGATAATATCTCGCCTCTGTAATTGAATCATCATTTTCTTAATCTTTGGTATAATCTTATCAAATTTATTCTGTACAATGTTCAGTTCTCCGTAGTTTTATATAATACGGTCTCATCATCCAAAACGTTCGTTATGTTTTTACAATCTCAATAGTAATTTTCTTGCCACAAAAAAAACTATGGACTTCAGACTGACGAGGAGCCACATATATACTAACAGGTTAAGAAAAATGGGCTTATACTTGTATTGGGCTCACAATTTAAATGCTCGGCCCATTTATAAGTTAAAAGGTCAACAACATACGAGAGCTGGGTTTTATTATTCTCCTTCGTAGGGTTCTTCTTCTTCATTCTCATTTTCCGATCGATTCGCCGTCGCAGAAATGACGAAGCTCAGGAAGCTCGGCCGGCACACGGGTCACCGTATGTCCATGCTCAGGTTTCTTCATTGTCGATCCTCTTGTTTTCTTAGCAACTTTCTTTAAACTTTTATCTGGATTGATCTAGAGCGTGGTTCTTTTTTTTTTTTTTTGGTTTCGTATCAAATTCTTATCAGGACGCTGGTATCCCAATTGGTGAAACACGAGCGAATCGAGACCACTATCACTAAGGTACTAATCTAATTTATTTATCTGGAGGTTTAGATCTGCACCAGTGGTGTTACTTACATTGGTTTCGCAGTGTGTCTTGTCCTTAAAAAACGTTTCTCGATTCTGTAGGCTAAAGAAGTTCGTCGTCTTGCTGATAACATGGTTCAACTAGGCAAAGAGGTAATTGATTCGTTATTTTCTTACAACTTAGCAATACATAATCGATGGGTACTTGGCTTTGGAACTGTAATCGAGGCTCAAGTGCTCACTAATCTTGGGTTTAACCTCTCATTGGGATAAAAGTGTTTTAGATGATTTCTTATTTGCTTGAGATAAAATGATTTGATTACAGGGCTCACTGGATGCAGCTAGGCGAGCTGCTGGGTTTGTTAGAGGAGACGATGTGATTCACAAGATCTTCACAGAGTTTGCTTATCGATACAAGTGAATCTTCGAAATATTGATTTTCTTTCTAATCTCTTCCTAAGTAGTCTGTTTCATGAGCTTTATCCTATGTGTTAAAAACAGAGATAGAGCTGGTGGGTACACGAGAATGCTTCGCACTCGCATACGAGTTGGCGATGCTGCCCCAATGGCCTATATCGAGTCAGTAAACAACTCTCTTTTCTTATTTTTGGAAACTTCACAGTGTGAGCTAACTTGTATTACTTTACAGGTTTATCGATAGAGAGAACGAGCTAAGACAATCAAACCCACCAACACCTCAACCGCCACAACGAGTGCCGCTTGACCCATGGGCTAGATCCCGTCTCATGAGGCAGTACGCACCACCAAAGGAGGAGAAAAATTCTGATTCCGATCTATAAACAATAACATCTCTTCTGCTCTGCTCTCACACACCAAGAGATCATGTTTTTGTTCCTCCTTCCCCATGCTGTCTCTCCTTGAACCCATACCTTGTTTGTTACACTATCATTCAATACATGTTTGACAATAATAACTTATTACCATTTTGGTTGAATGTAAGTTTCCTAAAACCGCCTTTACAACATCAAGCAGGCATCGAAGGCCATTCATCAGCCTGAATAAAATTGGCTATAGAGTAAACATCAACATGCTTCTCAGGTATCTCACTACTCCATGGAACCCTCTTCGACCTAACCGATCCCGTACCCGTGTTCATATACTCACCGTAATACAAAGTCTTCAGCGCGAAATCCCCGCTCCAAGGCATCCATCCATCAGGACTAACCAAAGACTCAAGGTCACAATTCACAAAAACTGTCCTCGAAAACTCCTTCCACGGCCTCCCCAAGTAGTTCTTATGCCCCTTAGGGTTAGCTTGAAACTCCTTCATGTACTCCTCGGTTCCGTTAACCGAACAGTTCGAGAACACGAACCCTGTGGACTGCGCCGCGTCGATCCTCCCGTGCGCTGTGATGACGTTATTTGCGCCCCCTCCTCCTAGTTTGGAATGTTTTGACGCGATTAAGATATCGCAATCTTGGAACACGGCAGCTGAGTTGCCGAATATGAAGTCTACGTTGCCTTGGATACGACATTGTTTGTAGAATTGGCGTAGAGAGTGTGCGTAAAGAGTGTCTTGGTTCCCAAGTAACTCGCAGTTTTCGAGTATTGAGAAATCGCTGTCTGACCTAAACGCAACCGCTTGGTGCGCGTCTGCTCCTGCCGTGTTCTCTATGGTTAAATCACGAGCCATGAATCCATCGCCAAGAACTCCTATACAAACGACCGAAAACATGTTAAGTCACGGGGTTCTGTCTCTAGTGGAACCAAGAACAGTCACATTCAATCAGTGACAGCTGGAATTTTAAAATTAAATATTATTTCCGTTTCAAATTGACATATATATTAAAACATATTAAATTATAATTATCACTGCATTATTTTTTATAATTGTTTTTCATAATTTTTTACCAATAGAAATTTAATAAACCCAATCTTTTTTTTTTGAAATTTATAATTTATTAAAAATAATGTATTGAATTATAAACATATTTTTTTGAAATGTTTTTTTTAAATGAATATTTGTGACGTGGCAGACCAAACTCGGTTACTACAAGAACAAAACTTGCGTTTGACTTTATTGTCCGAAAACAGTAACATTTATATTAACTCACCGACAGTTGCGGAGTTGTACGTTGTCATCCCTGGTTGCCCTACATTCAATGACCCTGTAATTACCGTTTTGCCCATCCCGTCACCGATGAAGACGACGTTCTTTTTCTCAAACGGAACCCTAACGGTTTCCTCATACACGCCTTCTCTAATCCCTATCACAAACTTAACGTCTCCGTTACTTTCCGGTGCTGCGTCAACGGCTTCCTGCACCGTCTTATAACCACACCCTTTCCCTCCGTCTTTACACACCGTAACGTCTTCCTTTAAACCGGACGGAAAACTCAAACCAGCCTCCTTAACCGGACCCAAACTCGGTTCAGTTTTCTCCCAAAACCCGTCTCGTTCCGTCGCTGGCTGGATCCACGAAACGACGTCGTCTCCGAAGTTATCGAAGGACACCATCATGCTCAAAGCGGCGCCGGTGAGTTTCACGAGATCGTTGAGGAACGTGATGGTGTCGACGACTTGCTTCGTGCCGTTGACGGTTTTGAGACCTGACCAGCAGTCGTACTGGTAAGCGAGAGCTGCGCTCATCCACGCACGTGCGTCTTTGATTCCCCCGCTCGTGACCGCGATGTCTGACGACTCCGTGCGGTGCTGGGAGTAAGAGAGTATCTCTAGGCATATGGTGGCGATGTTCGTGCGGTTTTTATCCCCTGCGGAGGAGTCTAGGATAGATTTGATCTGAGACTGGCCGGACTTGAGACTCTCGTAGGAGACTGAGATCGCGGAGTGGATGATCTGAACCGGTTTAGGATCTTGCGGGACCAGACCCGGTTTGGAGAGGGAGGAGAAGCAGTGGTCTGGGAAACGCGTGGCGTTACACGCGAGGCGGATCTGAGCGGTTGGAGGAGGGGGAGGTTGTTGTTGTGTGTTGTGACTGTTGTGGGAGGATTTGGAGACGGTGGCGTAGAGAATGAGGGTTAAGAGGAGGAGTAGAATGGCGGATACGGCGATGATGATGAGGATGTAAGTTCGGGGAGGGAGGTTTTTCCGGTGAGGTTTAACGGCGGAGGAAGCTAGTGGAGTTGAGGAGGAGGTGGAGAGAGAGTGCGGGAGTTTCGGAAAATCCATTGGAGGAAGAGAGAGATATATTTGTGTATATATATGTATGTAAATGCATGAATATTTATCATAATAATTAATATAGAGATGGTTAAATCACCCTTAAATCAATGCAGGACATTTTGGTATAGGTTTGGGTTGGATATTTCGGATAGAGGTTATTGGGATATCTATTTAGAAACTGAAAATTTTCATTTTAGATTGGTTGGGAACTTGGGATATTTTTGGATTCGGATAAAAAAATAGAAACCGCCTTTTTAACATAAAAATTATATAGAAACCTTATTTAGTTTCAGTTTAGTTATTTTGGATAGTTTAAAGAAAATACTTGATATTGTGTCTATGAGTTGATTTGGATAAAAACCAAGGTTAATTAGATTATTTTGAATATAATATTTGAATATTTTTGGATAGTTTAAATACTTTTTGATAATTTGGGGTTTTTTAATACTTTCAAATATTTTTAATAGATTTTTAAATTTTATATATATATATATTATATATATATGGGTATATTATATGGTTTCTATCCAGTTATTTCATATATAAAAATAAAAATATATATATATAAGAGCCTTGTCTGATTTTGGTTTTCGGTTCTTTTAATTTGGTGCCGGTTTTTGTTTTTTTTTGCTTATGCCTATTTTCTGGGTTTTGCCCTTTTTACTTTTACTAGGGGCGGATCCCTGCGCAAGCGCGGAGTTGTTGAGTTGAATATTTTTTTTTTACCATTTGTTGCGACAATTAGACTACTTGGATCGAATGCAAACTTTTTGCTAAGTTTTTGTCATAATTGTATGAATCATATCGTCTGAAACGATGATATATTGTTAGGCCGTAAAAGATTTTTAATTTAACATAAGGTTAAGATAAATGCATAGTTTAAATGAGCTTGGAGTTATAAAATCGGGCCATATATGTTCCTTTTCTCGGTGGTGAGGGAAATCGAATAACTGTTTATCTTTGACCAAAAAAATAGATGTTTCTTTTTCGAGCTTTTTAGTTGTCCGCTGTGAATCTGAAATGAAGGCGCCATTCCTGTTGTAGAATTATTTTTGTTTTTAGTAAAGAATCAGTACATGAAGGTGTTTTTATTGTAATTAAATGTTTATTTTGTTGCCTGGTATTGACGCAGATTAGGAATTGTTGGCGAAAGTCTCATCATCTTCGTTTAAACCTGCAAAAGTGAGTTTTGTAAAAAAGAGTGTTTTTTACCTTAATTTTGGTGAGGAGAAGAGAAGCAGAGCTGGTGTATGCAGTATTATATAATAAAAATCATGCATGTCTTTGCTAAAATAAAGCTTATGGTTATTGTTTGTGCAGCGTATTCATATAGACCATGATAATGTGAAGACAGTTCAAGTTTAAACCTAGGAGACACCTTAATACTAAACGGACAAAGCCACCTTATGTGCAGCTTGCTGCATGATTATGCAAATAAAAAAAAACTGATTCTTCATTTTAAGAAACATTTGGTGCCCAAAGTGGAGTGATGGTAGCTCAAGTTGAAGAATAAAGTGGAGTAAAACACTGGAACTTGAATATCCCACCAGTAAAAATCTACAGCCCTAAGTCCCTCATGAGTCTTCCAATATGAGAGTTGTCTTGGTGCTGGCATCCCCGCTTACATAAGTCGCACATACTCGCGACTTCAGAGATGAAGTGGTGTTAACATAACTTTCTTTGAAGGTGGTTGAGGGACTCGTACATAAGTTGATTATGCACCAATGAGTCAAAATTGTATTTATTCATTTGAGACAAACACTATACCATGATCTATAACCATTGTTTTCATGATGAAGAATAATCTTTCTAAATCACTTACAATAGTTAGGCATATATTTATATGTGCACAAATTCAAACATCTCACAGAGATGTGTGTGTGTGTGTATGTTCCCATAAGAAAGATATACATATATACTATTCTGGAGCAAATATGTTTAAGAGAAATGTCCAGCTGTTACTCTAGAGTCTAGAGTTCTCTTGCGCAATTGATTTTAAATCTTTTCCCACATAATGCCTGCAATGAATCAATATCATCCGCACTATTGTTAATCCCCAATGTTAAGTAAGAATTATTTATACATGTTCATTACTAAAATGTATTAGTACATTTGGTTCATCTTCAAAAGATCAACCCTAGCCTTAAGCTTGCTATATTCCATTGACCTATTCGTTTGTGTATACATAATTAATTCTCGGTTTGTAAGACAGTTTGATATTAAGATATAAACATACTTTGTGGGAATATGGAGCCTTTACCTGTTTCTCGGCGTATGATTGTCTCTCGCAACGTTTTAAAAACATGGAAAACAGTCTTTTACCTGGTTCATCTTGTTCATGTAAACATAAACCTTTTTTTAATGGAGATCATTTATAAAAATAATAAAGCAGTACGCAATATAGAGAAGAATATATAAGAATCACACCGTAAACTAAACAAAAAGTTTTAATTTCTAGATGCAAAAAGTCACCAGCAACATGGAAAAAAAAATCAAACTGGAGTACATAAATGATCGAGCAAAGCTATAAGAATTTGTTTGAATGTCCAACCTAAACTAAACCAAAAGAGTAACTTTTATAACGTATTGAACTGAAAGATACAGTCAGACCATATCAAAAGGTTTCAACTATCTCTAGATTGTGGTGAAGGGAAGAGCTCAAAATTGAAGAGTAAGTAAAGAATAATGATATACCGAGCGAGAGAGAGAAAGGATGGTTCCACGATTTCTAAGCTTTAAATAGTCTCTAGCTCCGCAAGAGGAGTCGTAGAAGAATGAAAATAACATCTCAACGGCTCTGTCGCAGGAGGAAGACAATCTTCTTCGTTGGTCACCATTTGATACCTCAAACAAAGATCTTTGAGAGGAAAAGATTATAAAAGAATCACAAAAATAATGTTCATGGACTTGTAAGAAAGTGAAACTAAAGCAACTCCAACGTGAATAAAGATATATTCTTTTCTCTTTTCATTCTCTGGTTTTACACATAGAAAATAATCAGGCTTTCACCAACTTGGAAGGTCACCAACAGATTACTCGAGTGACTTAATAAATATAATTATTATCTAATTGTACAGTTTCAAGAACACACTATTCTCCAAAGAGATTTGAATGAGAGAAGCACTAAAGATTAAACTTGTCATATATTTAAAAAAGAAGACAAAGATGATCAAAAGGTTTCTTTCTTCTAACTTTCTTACGCCTCAGCTTCAGCAACTTTCTCTGTCTCTCTCGCTCTTCTTCTTCTGCGATCAGCTTTGCTTCCATTTCATCTTCCTCCCTTGCGATTCTCGCACTGCATTTATCAAATCAAACACAAACCGTTGAGCAATATATATAAGAAGAAACAAATGATTGAAACTCATGATCAAGATATTGATGTTACCTTCGTCTCTCTTCCTTCATGATATCGTCAAAGCAGGCTTCCAGGTCTCGGTTATCATAGCCATGTCCAACATAACGATCAGTACTGACATTAAAACAATACAAAACTCATAAGTGCAGGAGAAAAAAACTAATGAAAATGTGATGGGTGTGAGCGTAGGAGAAAAGTTAGAAGCAGTGCTTGAACATTTGTCTAATCATGCTCAATTGAAGATGAGCAGCTCCCTCTCCAATTGAAGATAGAAGATAAACTGAGAACGTCTGTGAAGATCCATCCGGCTATCAACCTTCTCCAATTTATAAGGGTTGAAGTGAATTTTTCGGTTTCATTGTATCAGAAAGGGAGAAGGAGAGTTTAAGTAAATGGCTTCAATGAAAGAAAAACATTTATTCTAAAATTTAAGAGGTATACGTTGAATACAGGGAAAATAATTAATAGATATGAAAAGAGTTGGAAGGTAACGAGTTGATTAAGACTCGTTTTTTCACAGGATTAGGAAAAGCAGCAGGGCTGGTGAGATTGAAGGGTCGATGAAGAAGAAACCTCTGAAAACCTATTCGTTACTCGTTTAATGAATAAAAAACGGCACATTTTCCTCGACAAAAACATAAAACGTCAGACTTTTTTTCAAAATAGGCCATATAACTAAACATTGGCCAAATCGCCTTACACCTGACTTGGGCTTTTTATGGAACTTAAACCGAAATCATACGTGTACAGAGTAAACTCTCCTATCATAAATATATATTAGTTTCGGCCAGCAATGTACAAAGTATCATTTAGTTTAGTGGTATAAATGGTGGTGTTTATATCTCAATAACCCGGGTTCGAGCAACAGTCTTGACAATTTTCACACTTTTTAAAAGTGGGATCCACAGACCGCTGACGTGTCGCCTCAGGAATAATCCAAGGCGCGGAGTTTTTGCATTTTAATATATTTTTGTCTCTTGCTTACTAATCTAGCATTCAATTTTTCAATGCATTTTATCTTCACCATCTCCTCTTGTCTTGTTTACATTTGTTTTCACGTTCTGTCGTTTGATTTGTCTTAGTTTTGGCTTGTGTAATAACTTAACCCTGCTCATTCTTCTTTCATTCTGCATTGATTGATATTTTTATCTCGCTTAGCTCTGTGTTGCACTAATTTGCTCGAATCATTTTTCATCATCTGCTTCGTATTCTTTTAATATTCATTAACTATTGTCTCCAATCTCTTTAAATCTTAAAAATCCTACATGTTCTTTTGTTTATTAAATCACATATTAAATATTGTTGAAACTGTTTATTTATTCTAATAAATCCTTACGATTATAACTAAGATGATATGGATAAAAGACTGATTATAATTTAGTTGAAATTAAAGTCTAAAGTGAAAGTTATTAAACTTGCAATCCTTCTTTTTGTCATCCAAGATAACTTTAGTCAAATCAATTATATTGATTTAGAAAACTCATAAGCTATTTCAATCCTAAACAACAAAAAACAAGCGCATTTGTTATTGACGTTGCGGCGGGTTTCCTTTACTATAAATATAATTGTTTGTCACAACTGTTAATAAACCCAAATGTGTTTACAAATACTACTCATATAAGAGTTTCATACTCATTTCTCTTTCTCTAGTCATCTCCTATGTTAGTAGCTATCATAATACAATCATCAAACAAATGACATATCTCTTGGTTCCATATAGAATATGCAAAATGACTGTTTTCTGCAGACTCCATGATCACTGAGTATTATAAATATCAAACTCTGTCTATGGTCTATTTATATGTTGAGGAAATGCCTCGAAATGTAGCTTCCAAATAATGATTTCCAGGTCAACACATTGCATATTAACCTCCACAATGGGATCAACGGATCTGCAGATACCGCTACATGTCGAGTCGAACGCAGCTACACATATGTTCCCTGCTTGTGCCTTTCATTCACAATCTGCAATTCTCCCAAGAACCAATATCAATGTTAAATGAGGTAAAAAATTTAGAGTCACGACAGACTTTGTATAGCCAAGCCCAATAAACCAAGCACCCAACGTAACATTCTCACTTGCCTATTTGTGCAGAAAATGACTTGATCATTATATAGTAGCACTGAGAAGTTAGATGGAGAATGAGGTATGAATGCAAAGTAGACAAAACAGTTAAAATCTTACTGATTATGGGAAATATAAGAAATCAATTCTCTTGAAATGACGTATAACTGTCCAATACCATGATAGAAGTACTTGTTCCTATTCTCACCAAACTTCCAATTCTACATGTATATATAAATCTACTAGAGTTATTTACAGCGCTCTGTTGCAATATTTGTTAGCTAAAATAATCCATCCAACATAATAGGAAAAAGAAACCAATGAAATTGTAAAGCTAACCATCAGCTGAGATACTTTTGTTGTCCTGACACATTGCAAACTTAGTGATTTCACTGTCAAAAGCAACAAAATAAGCAGTCATATACATTCGAGACATTTATTTACAAACGGTTCCTAGCACAGAAAAAGCATATTATTATGTTACGGATGATAAGTTTGATGCACAAATACAGTTTAGAATTTTTTTCAACTGAACATTTGTGCCTACTGAATTACCTTACAACACCCACTGCATTGTGATTTTGGCATGTTAAAGCTGAGAATAAACATTGGAGCTTGCGTTAGCATTTGGAACATGAAATATAGCACCATCAATTTCCAGTGTTAATTCCATTGACAATAGCTGTGCAAAAGAACTCTGCTAGTAAGGTAATTGTGATTAGTAATTCTTTACATCTTAGTGTCGTACAATTTCAAAACGATAGACACTTACAATCGACGACTCTCAAAGATGGACCGCAAACCATCTAATGATATGCTTACCTCGTCGTATAAGTAATCCATGTCACTTCCCTCCCACGGGTAACGTTGCTGGGGAAGATCAATTCCCTCCACCTCTTTCTCATCATTAGGATGCTCTGCAATATACCCTCTGTAAGGTTCAAATTTATGTCGCTAGAATTATCAGAGAAAGAAATATAAAAACCCTCCAAATCTTCAGGAGCATCGACATTTTCTTTATTCAGTGATCTTCATTCAACCTAACAACCATCACAATAAAAAGAATGTGAGGCACATAATCTTCAAAATCCAAGTTTAATGAATTGAAAAAAAAAACTCAGGAAGACAGAAAATGTCAAACACTCACTGGCTTCTTCTTCTTTTACTTCTTGGCTCCCGTGAATGAACTGTCAAACCATCATTATTTGCAGGAAAAAATATTAAACAAAGCAACTAATGAAAAGAAACAAATATGTTTCACAGCACATAAACTCTTCTTGAACAATCAGGCAACGGATAGTATGTCTCCTGTGTGACTCAGCTGAGTCCTCGATGCCATCCTGAACGACAAATGTCTTCTTCTTCTTCTTGGTTAGATCAAAGGGTGTAAGCTAAGGATGACCAAAGAAAATTAAAACCACACAATCATGATTTATCAGGCAAAATAAAAGAACGGATGATGAATTTATTAAAGATGGGGAGATGTAGAGACTAAAGAAGAAAAACTGATTCATGAAACTCAAAGAGCCGATCTGTGTTTCTTAGATGAGTCATGAACCGATGATTAAAAATTGAAAGCCCTAAACTTTCATTTAAGAAAATGCTTACAGACCAAAGAGGTTTATTGGACTTTTTTTTTAACGAATCCCATTTCAAAACGTGAGTTATAAAGTATTTATTAAATCATTAGATAAAATAAATAAGTGTGAGTCCCACAGAGAAAACCGAATAAGCTAAGGTTTCCGACCTTCATGAATATATATTTGTTTCGGCCATCAATATACAAAGAATCATTTATCTCAGTGGTATAAATGTTGTTGTTTAGATCTTAATAACATGGGTTTGAGACACAGACTCGGAGAAAGAGGTTTGGAAGGAAACTAAAATTTGGGTAATTTTTGAGGTTTTCACCGGTGAAGAGAAAATTAGGCCTAATAGGTTTAAACGAGCCAAATCGAAATGAACCCAAAATCACTATATTAGATCGAAATGAACCCAAAACATCACTATATATCAGATCGAAATATAGTTTACGAGTCAAAGGACGATTTTGTCCACTGACGAACCCGGTTAAACCATACCGACCGAGTTATTATTATAAAATGGTTTAATTATTTAATGCTCTTTTCTGATATTCAGCTTACATTGACTCTTCTTCGAATTGGTTGGTATGTCAATGTAGTTCAATTATTAGTCACTTTTAGTAAGATAGGGAAGACTTTAGCCACAGTGACCTACGAAGACTTTCACATCAATAATTTATACTACATCCGTTTCCAAAAATAAGATGTTTTAAATTTTTTTCTTATTCCAGAAAGATAGAATTTCTATATTGTTAAAATATTTTTTATATTTTTGAAGAACATTAATTGAGAATATTTGAATTGATTAAATTTCATTGGTAGAAAGTTATTGGAAAGTGTATACTAAAATAAAAAATAAATTAAATTATAAATATTTATTAAATTTTTAATAAGTGTGCATACTTTAATAGTTTCAGGAGCAGAGGGAGCATTATGTTTCCACCTTAAACTAAGCTTTGTTTTATAAAATAAAAGACATGCGTCTTTTGCCGTTGATTTGCATATCAAAACCATTGTATTAGTCATTTATATCATAGTTCAATTATTAGTCATGCACATCATGTGTCCACCTAAGTTTGCTTTAATTTATAGTATGTTTCTATATTGTTCTGTTTAGCAATGTGAAAGTACGCAGAAAAAGTGAATAACAATAAAATATTAGGTAGTATTGAACTTACAATTTATAAATTAAATTAAATTTAACAAAGTTTTTCATTTGATAAAATACAACAATTAAAATAGTAGAATTGCAATCATTCAGCCAGCCGATCAAGAATCCCGGAGACGACAACACATATACTTCTCAAACTCACTTCACACCGACTAATCTCCGCCGGATAAACCAAACCCTTAGCTCGCCGGAAAATATTCCTGCAAACATTGGGATAATCCTGAGCCGCCAACACATGCATGTAAGCATAGTCATAAGCTTCATCATCAAGATCTTGAATCGTTAGCCGGAGAGAATCAGCTGCGAGAATATACTTGTCGGAGCAATCTTTTAAGACCTTCTTGAGGACGGTGTTGTTTGCAGTAGCGGTCAGATTTTTAGCGATATAACTGGCTGTGGCTGTGGCGTTTGTCATACCAACGCTAGCCATAATGGCGGCGAGACCTTTTGTGTCGGCTGTGGGGCTTCTTGGGTCGGACTTGAGAGCTGAGACGCAGAGGTCGTAGTAGTTTGTGGTTTTGCAAGTTGATTCGATGGTGGTTGTGTTAGATTTGACTGAGAGTAGGGTTGATGATAGGATAAGGAGGAGGAGAAAAATAGGAGAACTAGCCATTTGAAGAGGATGGGTATGAGCAACTGTTTATGGAGAGGTGTGGAAAGAAAGATGATTCTTGTCTTATATTATGAGCAGTTTCTTGAATTACTTATTAACAATAAATGAAAGAGAACATGTACTATTTGTTTTCAGTTGGTAATCCCGAAATTATAAAATTTTGCATGTTTAATAATTTTTCGTGGAATGGTAAAATAGTTATTTTCAACGTTAATATATAGTGTAGGCGGATAATTCCTTTTTTTGTTAGGTATACAACGCGTTAACATTTGAGAAAACTGAATATACAGGAATCGGTTTTATTCTTTCTTCATTTGAAGGCAAGTATAATATGAATCATTATCCAGGCAAAGAAAAAAACAGATATGCAGTTGATGAAAATATACTCTCTCCGTTTCATATCGTAAATAGTTTAAGAGAAATGTTTTTGTTTCAAAATGTAAGTAGTTTTCGTAGTTCTAGGTAACTTTTATATTTATTGAATATAGTGTGACCAATCAAATTAAATAGACTTATTTTTTATTAGTTTATTCTATTTATTATAAAATACTTTTTAAACACATAATAATTTTTTTAATCTTCGTGCTTTTAGCCAAAACTATTTATATTATGAAACGGAGGGAGTAGTAAATTGCTAGATAAAAATTGTAAATGTGCGAGTGCGAATTTCTTTTATCAACATGTTATGCGAATCTATCCGGCTATCCCATAACTTCAAAGACATTTTTACCAGAAAAAACTCCAAAGACAGGATGATTAATTGTGTGTGTTGGTCTCTGCTTCTTGGAACTTTGAATTGTGTGTTGGCTTTTACTTCTTGGAACTTTGCGAGGTGTTGATCTGTGAATCTCGTGATTAGTATGAATCATAAAGCCTTGTTTGGATGTTTCCCTTTCACGACAAAAACTCCCTCTGTCACTTTCTTTTGTTCTTGTATTTAAAACTATTTATCCTACGATTGCTTTATATTTATAGTTTTTACTTACATGGCATTACATTTCTACCACTGAAATTACTAAATCTGATCACTATAACAAAAAACTACAACTATTAATACTATTCATAAACAGATAACTTGAATTCCAAATTTATATAAGATAAACAAAGAAACTAATAGCATTTTGAATAAATATAGGGCTTTTTGCAGAATTGACCTATAACTTAAAGTCAAACACAAAACTAACCTCATTTTTTTTTGAAAATTGGTTTTGCCCTATTCACCCTACAAGTTCATATAATTTACGAAAATGCCATCAATTTTTTTTTTCTTTTTTTTTTCGAAAATGACATTTTTACTCTCTCACCCTCATCATCTTCAAGTAATTACAAGATTGCCATTGTCATCAATACCACAACCACCATGAACAACCAATTTGAAGCTCTTAATGCTCCCAAAATCGATTTACCCTTCTTCTTTTTCCATTCTTGTGAACTAAACACAACATATCTCTCACTTTCTCTCCACAATGAGCTAAAAAAACCCAAGATTTTGATTCTAAATTTTTTATGGTTCATATAGTCATAGAAGCTAACGATTCTGGGTGGGTTACTTTCGTTTGTGATTCTGTGTGCTTGGAGAAGCCTTATGTATGCTAAGGAACTTATCTCACCAATTTAAGGTATGACTTCGAGTTTTTTTCCAGATCTGTTCGTCAGACGACTTACTTGGGAAGTCGTCTGGCTGTAGACAACTTACCTGGAAGTCGTCTGGTCAACGCAGAGGTTATTTTTGCAATTGACTTTGAAATCTGTAACCTGAGACGACTGAAAGTTAAGTCGTCTGTTTTTGTTTGGTTTCAAAAAAAATTCCAAAGAACCTAGACGACTTACATTTCAGTCGTCATAGGTTAGTTTTGCATTTGACTGGATAATTTCAGAAGTTTGACTTCCCCAGACGACTTACATTTCAGTCGTCTGGCGAAAATTAAAATAATAATATTTTTTTAAAAGTAGACGACTTACAGTTAAGTCGTCATAGGTTAGTTTTGCAATTGAAAAAAAAAACTTCAAAATTTAATTATACACAGACGACTTATACTTCAGTCGTCCACGAGACGACTTACTTGTAAGTCGTCCAGGATTTTTTTCTGAGATCCTGGTCAAACCTCGTAAATCCTCGTAAATCCTGGACGACTTATACTTCAGTCGTCCACTTCAAAATTTAATTATACTTCAGTAACTTTACAACAAAGTTAAAAATAAGTGAGAATTTAGAAAAATAAAGACAAATAATTTCATGCTTATAGAACATGCGTATAAATATGTAAAATGATTACTCGCTCATCCATCAATACGGCTTCGATTGGTACTAAAAGAATAGAAAAAATAAACAAAATAAAAAATAAAATAGAATTTGAGGAATTGAAAAAATAAAAAATATAAATTTTGTTCATCTTGTTCTTCGTCAAAATTGCAGAAGAAAATTTTTCTTTATAAATTTATTCCTCCACGAAGAATTTAGAAGGAAAAAATGGAATCCACATTTCAGTAATTTGACTAAAATTCCAACATAACTGATATAAATTTTGAAGAACAAAGAATTACCAATTAGAGTTACACTACTTAATTAAAAATTAAAAATTAAAAATTAAAGACGCATTTCAATTTGATATATAATTATAATATCTTGCTTATTAATATATAATTTAACAGAATTATTTTAACATAAGCTATTGAAGTTATTCTCTGTAAACTCACATTTATAATTTTTACCACCGATAAAAGTGTTCATTTAAAATAGAAAGATAAAAGTGTTCATTTAAAATAGAAAGTATTACACTGAGAGGCAGTTTCAAGTTTTAATATTACACCTATAAGGCAGTTTTTTCTAATCAAACTCATTTTCTAGTCATAAACAAACTAAATAAAAGAATGTGGGTCTCATGTATCTTCTTCTTCGTTTCTTTCCCTTCAGTTTTTCATTTTTTTTTGTAAAATGAATGTTGTTTTTTCAGAACATTCTTTTAACAAAATATGTTTATAATCAGTATATTTATTATTCAATCTATCTTTTGAGATATGTCAAGTGATGTTTATTATACACCGCAAAACACAGCCACAACGAGCTCCACCGCCGCCGTCTCATTTCTTTTCCACGGGACTTATCTTTTGCGGTATCTCAAGTCCGGTGGGAGCTTCAACGTCATGCCCTATGTTACGTCTTTGCCGTGATCTTAGCCTCTCTCCGTGACCTCCGGTGGACTATAAAGCGAAGCCGCTGTTGCATGAGATGTTGATCGCCATTGTTGAACTTTGAGATGAAGTTTCTTTAATTTTCACTTTTGGTCCTTGTAATTTTAAATGATTCCATTGTTGTCTCAAAACATCCAGATTTGCATATAAGTCATGTTTAATTAACCCAAAACTTTCAAATGTGAACTTTAGACTTTGTCAAATGCAAATAAACAAAAATACACAAATATATGCACAAAATACCTCTAAATACATCCCAAAATTATTTAAATGAGGTAAATGCAAATGTTAAAACCTACTAAAATTATGAGTTATCAATGAACAACATATTTACATAAGTTGAGTAGGTCATATTGACTCAGTTTTTGTATCATATTGACAATACAAATAACGAAACTTGCAATATGTGTACAAAAATGATCTGGAGTTCATGTATTATTCTACAAATCAATTAATGTACATGCGAACTATTGTACACATGGATGAAAAATATTTGTGTACATAGTATAGTGTACACATAAAATAGCTTTTAAAGATACAATTTTTTACCATATAAATATTGTAATTTGCAAATGTACCAAACAAATTTATCAGGTGTACATTTGAATCCTTGCAAATAAATCTAAAATATTTTCTGGTGTCCATATATTATTGTACAAATTAATTGATGAACATGTGAATTATTGCACATGTGGATATAACAAAATTTGTGTACGTATTGCCTGGATTTTTCTATTGGTTATGTATGTCCACATGTACCCTGAATTTTCAATATCCATGTGCACGGAAAACCATATGTACACCTAAATCCGGTAAGAGACTGAGCTACCAAATCAATAGAAAGTGATAGAGAGTATCACAGATAGTATTGATGCTGGTTGTGAGTTATCCAAATCATGCTCTCATCATGTTTCAGAGCTTCTGACCAGTGTGTGTGTTTTCATGCTAGCTTCATGGTAGGTCTTAGCTTGATTAATTTCTGGTTGTTTTACATATATACACTATCATATTTAGCGTACACATGTACACATCCTTATTTATTGTACACAAAAACGCTTGTGCACGTGTACACCACACATGTTACATAGAGAAGGTAGGAAATATAATATCAACGCATATGGTATCAAGATCTAAACTAAGCTTCACTCAAAAATGAGAACTATTTCTATTCACGTAAACCACACTTCCTCATCCTTACACTTACAAAGATAAAATTCTCTCTTTCACATGTACACATGTACGCTGACATTATGTACTCGTGTACATGAATGACGTACATAAGCAAAGCAGAAAACACAATTGTTTATTTTGACAATATGGAGAAAAAATGAAAGCAAGCAAAAGATAAAAGACCATTCATGTAGTTATGATGAAAGGCTGAAATGAACAATCAAGAAGTTAGAGAATTAATTCGAGTAGACATCCGCACAATTAAAAGTTTGGGATCAAAACGCAATTATGTGAATCCTAAAGGACCAAACGCGCAAAAAACATAAAAATAGCCATTGGTGCTCTCGAACTTGTTCTGGCGGAGCCGTGACGGCGAGATGTGAGGCCATGACGTCGGAAAAGGGTATGAAAGAGTCTGATGCGATGCTAGTTTCGTTGGCCCAAAAAGACTAGAGCTTTGGTCGAAACTTCAAAAGAGTCTCTGGTGCGAAGATTGACGATGGATGAAATTCATGGCATAACTTGATTGAAACGGAATAACGCAGGAATTTGGGACTTTTGACAGTGTAGATTATAATGGATCTGAAGTATTTTGAGATTTTTGTGTCTTTTCTTCTTCTTGTTTGGGAAGATTGACAGATAATAAAATTTATAAATTTAATTTTTAGCTATAAAAAAAAAACAACGATAGAAGAAGAAGATTAAAAAGGAAAGAGATAATGATGGGTCCCACTAGTTGAAAAACCCACTTTTGGTTCCATTTTAGTTGAGATAAACCACCTCAGTAGCTGAAAGTGTCTTTGAGTGAAATAAAAACTGAGAAACTGCCTTTTAAGTGTAAATAACTCTTTAAAATATATCATAGGATAAAATTCTGAAAATATATGGCATTCCCTGTCACATATCTTCTTAAAGCCCATTAATAGAGATCTAGTCCATATTAGCTAACAAGCTATTAATGGGCCAACTTCCTTCGAGCTTACAGACTTAACTAGGTTTTTTTCTGCACCATGTGCAGTAAAATGTTTTTTAAATTTAATTTATATTTAAAAATAAATTCTATTAAATATTATAGATTTTACTATTTTCTTACTAACATTTAATATATATTTGATATATATTAAATCAATTTGTATAAAAATAATATAAAATTGTATAATTATCAAATATTTAACCTAAACAATATTATAAAATTTGTAGATATATAAGACTAATGATCTTACGATTAAATATTTAAATTTTAAAAAAATTGTAGAATTTTTGAAAACTTTAGTAATACAAATTGTATAAGTATACAAAATAATAATATTTCGAAATTTGAAATGTTATATATGAATATATCCCCTATACTATATTTACGAAGTGATTTTGCCACATGTCCTATCTACAATCATTTTTACAAAAAAAAATGATGACATGGCTTATAGTTAATATGACATGGACAATCACATTTATTACTGACATATATTTTTGGTACACTTTATACAATATGACAATAACTAATACATTACATGTAATGTTAATTTATATTTTTGTTAAACCTCTTAAAATATGGTAATAATTCATAAATCATCACTAAAATAAATATATTGAAATATGCATTATAAATTTCGAAATACATTATTTAATTGTATTTTTTTATGATTATACAATTTTTATTACTAATACTTTCAAAATTTTCTACACCTTTTTAAAAAAATTAATAAATTGTTAATCGTAATTTCATTAGTTTTTTTTAGATATCTACAAATTTTATAAATATTTTTTAGTTATAATTTTTAATAACTATACAATTTTTATATGATTATTAGTAATTTTATACAAGTTGATTTAATACATTTAACCAAAATAAATAGATAAAAAAATTATCTAAGATTTGAATTTTAAATATATTACATATATATTATTAAATGTAATTTAAAATAAACAAAATTATTTTTTTCTTAATTTTATGCTTAAATAATCAATTTTATATTAAATATTAGTTAAAAATAATAAAATAAATAATATTAATAAATTTTATTTTAAATATAATTTAACTTTTAAAAAATTTATCAATGCATATGGTGCAGGAAAACACCTAGTGTTCTATAAAGCATAAAACAAGGTATTTTGTACTGCATAGTCGATATATATTTTTACACGTTCCATCCACTCAACTCGGTGGATTACAACCACTCGAAGACTTAACCGAGTTTACCAGGCGCCAACAATCCGGTTCAAATACTTCAATCAGTTGACTAAAGAGAGTGGTCAAGTGAGCGAAATCGTACCAAACTAAAATAAAGTCTCCCTTTGTCTTGGAATCTTATAGACACTTTCAAAACAATTCTTTAAGACATTAACATGACATTAACGTAAGGAAATATTTTTATATTACGATATATGTTCTTTGATAATACCAGAAGTATATTTAAGGAAACAAGTTGGTAGATGATTAGAAATTCTGGTAAATTGTACTATTAAAGGTAGTTTTCTAAGAGCATAAAATGAACGCCAAAGAAAACCTCAAAACAAAACAACAGAAATATACCTAGAAAAAAATGCACAACAAATACACGAGGCAAAGACAAAGCCATTTTACCAATAAAGTTGGCAACGAAAAACGAAGTAGTCGCTCCATAAAGTCTCAATTCAAAACCCATAGCCATTTACTGAGAAAGTTTTGCAATTCAAATAAAGTCGAACCATAGCCATTTACCAAAAAGATTAGTGCTGCAACTGAAAAGGAATAAGGAAGAAGACTTTAACTCGTGCCCATGAATTTGAACATCCCAATTATTTCGTCTTGTAACATCTATAATTAAAAGCAATTGAACATCCCAATTATTTCGTCTTGTTACCGAACGAGATATGCATAAGTTAATTGTTTGCACGTCTTAAAAGATAGCATAGTTAATTTGATTGTAATGTTTAGCTTTTTCAACTAATAAATAAATTTCATTTCAATTAAAATATTTGCAGTTAATATATATTTATATCTAGCAACACTGCATTGTATTCACAGTCATTCCAAATTAAGCATATATTTTAATGCGTCATATTGGATACTTTTTGTCAACTTTCTTTTTCTATCATTAAATTTTAACCTATACCTATTGAACTATTTTATGTAGAGACTAGAGACTGACCAATTCCATTAATAACACTAACACTATACATTAAAGTAGACAAGTGTGCTTATCACCCAGTCAATTTTTTCTTAATTTTTTTTAAACGATTTTTTTTCTTAATCTTTAATGTTAAAATCATATAAGGAAATTTAAATAGACTCACAAATTAATAAATTTGTTAACTTATCCAACAATTAGTTAATCTGTCACATTCTACATCAGACATTTATCTTATCTCTAAAAACATCTTCAAAAGAAATTCTATAACTTCAAATATAAAATTTTTTCTCTCCAAAGAGGAATTATAAAACTTCAAATTTAGAGTTTTAAGTGAAACTTCGTATTTGAAGTTTCAATATTCAAAACTCCAAATTTAAAGTTTCATCTTTTTATTTACATTTTGGTCATTATAATTAATTACACATCATATTTATGATTCTTAAGTATTTTTCATTTATTATTTTAATCTTTAAAACTTTTGTATTTCATAAATATTTCAATTTTATATTTATAAATTCAAATTTTACACATATAATTAAATAAAATTTTTGAAAAGATTTATAATAGTTTTAAACTAGAATTAGACAACAAAAATATTACAAAATAAACTTTTTTTTTTTATAAAGATACATAAAAACATAATTATTGCACAAATTTAAATATTACAACAACATTAATAGTTTAGTAATTTTTTTCCGGAACCTCTATTTTGTCCAAACAAATTTTGTGTAATCGAAAACGGATCATTACGGAAATAATTTTATAGAATAATGTGATATTTTACTTGTACTTTCATATTTAATTATGTATTTCTATTTATAATTTTATATTTTAGTGTAAGAATTTATTAATTAATATTACCGTAATATTTTTATATATGTGGTACTTTGATATTTAAACATGGGACTCCGTCGCCGTCGAAATCAATAAACAAAAACTGATCGACGATCTGAAGAAACGTTTCTCCTGGAGACTTGAGGGAGGAACTGTCTTCGAGATCTCTTGACGAATTGAGAAAGAACTTGCGTATTGGTTATCTCAGCGTTCATGTCCTGAACTAGTACCATTGGCTTGAGCCTGAACAGAGGAGCCACAAGATGTGCTTGGCCTGAAGTCCTGTGAGTTGCTAGCTCTCTTATCAGCTGGTGGCTCTTCCACAACCTCCATTGGTTTCTGTCCTCTGTTCTCCATCGCTTTGATCTCTGGGCTAGATAGATGTTTTGTATTGCGAGATCTTTGATATGTTCTTTTTAAGAAAGCATGCAATTCAAATGTACCCCCCCCTGTATGCAGATTATACACGAGGGTACTTGCCATGCAAACCTCCACCATCAATCTTAATGCTAGCAAAATTTAATTTTCGAAACAACGAACACATGGTAATTGGATCTATTTTGCACACAACAGCAAGCAGTATGGTGATGACAAGATTAAGATGACAAAACACTTACATTGATAAATAAACTAGCAACTTAGGCTGGTTTTCAAGATAAACAACAACTCAAAAGCATACTGAAGTTTTGTTTTAAAATAAGTTGAGTATCTTAATTACTAGCTTTATATTTCACTCAGATTTGGGGTTCCTACTAAAGTTGATAACACTGAAGTTAGGAAAGACTTCCGAACATAGATGATTTTAACATTGTACTTTAATCGCCCTATGCGTAAGCCATTCTACATTGTACTAGACTTCGATTTTAATTGAATTGGTGTTCAAAAGAAAAAGAATGCAAACTGCAAAGTCATTCTTATGTATTGGTTACGTGGATCCTTTATAATAACCTTGAAATGTAGTCTCTTTACAAGGGAAATAATTGGTAAATATATTATTAGGGACATTATTGCATTTAAATCTTGTAATTTTGAATGTAAATTTTTCGTCTAAACAAAACAAGCTTAATTAGAGGTTTAGTTAGGGAGAGAATCAATGAGTTTGATACTGAAGTCCCAAAGTTTATCGGCGAGAGATTTGTCGGTGGCGAAATTGCTCGGAGTAGTGACGTTACAATCGGCGAAGTACTTTCCCGTGACGCCTTTCAGACTAGGATGAAGTGCTACGTAACATGTTGTTGCTGCTCCCTGAGGTATGTTCTTCCACAAGAAGAAACTCATAGCCTTGAAGACCGCTGAATTAACGTAAAAGATCGATGATTCAAAATCAAAATATAAATGTATTAACGAGAAAAATGTTGGAATGGAAGAATAGATAACCGGTACGTACACATTCCTAAACCGGAGTGGCGAAAGAGATTAGTGGTGACAAGTCCAGGGTGTACCGAGTTTACTGTGATGTTCACACCTTCTTCCTACACCCCCAAGACATATTAACTGTAACTAATTACTTATATTCATCATAATGTATTAACATCGCATCAAAAATTAATACCTGTAGTTTACGAGAGAGTGCATTAGAGTGCAATAAGTTTGCCAGTTTTGATTGTCCATAAGCCTTCTTCTCCGAATATCTAAAACAATGGTAAGCATAAAGTGAGATGTAACGCTAATTTAAATTTTCGTTACTTAACCAAAAAAAAAAAAATTAAGTAAAACATACGTATCAGGGTCGTTGATGCTGTCGAACTTGATACCTTCGGTGTAAGTATAAGTATGAGCAACAGATGACAGATTCACAATCCTTCCTTCAATTCCACTTTCTCTAGCACTACTCTTCATCTTGTCCAGCAGCAGATTCGTCAACAGAAAATGACCTGGAATTCCATTTTTAATGTATAGAGTGGTTTGTTTGATATAAAAGATTATTAATTAAATGCTTTACTAATCGCGCGCCTATATATTATACTATAGCATATTTCTTAAGAAAATCACCATGTTCTAACATGATGTTCTAGCATATAGCTACAGTTGTTTCTTTTACATTTTCTCGAAACTTGTTTGGTGACACAACACACAAGGTAGTACATATATAAGATTTTCCTAAGATAGTGACACACAATTGAAGTACATGTAAGCATATGATGATGTTTCCTAATAATTACCCTTTTAGAAATTCATGTAACTGTATATATGTTTGATTGGTAAAAAAAAATTATTTAACTAATTCACGTTTATATACATCTGATTTACCTTGAACTATATTATAGTATGCTTTTGTGGGACATCTTTAAAAAGCTTTGTATTTCAATATAGTTTTTCTATTAGAAATATAGAAAATGAAATCTTACCAATGTGGTTTGTTGCGAACTGCGACTCAATCCCATCTTCAGTGAGCTGGAAAGGACAAAACATAACACCTGCATTGTTTCTAAAATTTCATAGACAAACACAAATAAACATTAAAAACCTCGAAATCTTATTCAATGCAAAAGAACAAACTCAAAACTAAAATTCGTATACATACATGAGTATGTTGAGAGGGAGATTAAGGGCAAGAAACTGATGGACGAAGGATCTGACGGATTTGATGGAAGAGAGATCGAATTGAAGATAATCAATACGTGCATTAGGGTTCATCTTGAGAATCATCTCTTTAGATTCATTAGCTGCTTTTGTGTTTCTTGCAGCGATAATCACATGAGCACCTCTCATTCCTAACACTCTTGCTGCTTCCAATCCAATCCCACTTGTTCCACCTTTTTCATATTTTGTAACAATTAAAGATATTTAAAAAATATTAATAACTACATATTTAAATTCAATAAAAATATATTTCATTTTTTTTACAAAAGTCATATTTAAAGTAATTTTTTTATAATTTTAATATAATTCACTACAAATCTTATTTTGACTTACTTCTAAAATTACGGATACTCACGATAAAAGGAAATAATATCTTTGGTGTTTAATTTGTAGAACCGTTACATTTTGTATTAACTACGTTCCCGACTTTCTCGAAATTCAATTTTAATTAAATCGTCAAGTTGACTTTCTCTTCCACTCTAATCGTATTAACTACGTTCATTGAATTTATAGTAGATTTTACCTAATTTTTATTATTGGTATTATCTTTTTGGCATACAGTCTTCCACGACACCAAAAAAACGTAAGATAATTGATAATTCATTCTATTTAGCATTATCGCTTTCACGATTTGCAAAAAATGTAAGATGAGATTAGAAAGAAAAAAAAGAACCTGTAACGATGACAGTGAGATGATTGGCATCAATGGACTGAGTGACATCTTCAGCTGTTGAAGCTGATCCAAATCCACTCTTTCCCGCTTTTCCAGTCACCATTCCATATATTCCCATGATCTTTCTCTCTGTTAAACCCTCAAAATATTGCTGGTGAAGAAGAAGATGAACAATAAAATGGAGAAGCAGAGAAGATTGAGAGTTTTACAGGTGGATGGTAAGGAGCAAAGGAGAGCCTGTTTGGCTATAAATAGTGTCACGCGTGAGTAGATAGAAGAGTTGCTGTTGACAGGTCCACTAAGTTTATAGCCGACAGCTAATCAAATCAATGCTAAGATCTCGTTGAATAATTAGCAAAGTACATACATTAACCAATATAGTAAGAAATCGACATAAATCTCAAAATGCCTTATATAGTTTTCGGCATGTTACTTTCCAAATTCTAAAATTAAGGTTATGCGTGAGATAATGGTATATCGCGTATTCATGTTTTTACGTTTGATTTTTTACTAAAAACATGAATTTGATTTTTTTTTGTTATTTATAATTTTCATTAACTTTCTCATTTTTACGTTTTAAAAATTAATTTTAACACATACAACTATTAAGTTAAGATTAGACCGGGACATTTTTACCCCAACCCGAAGTATCTACCTAAACCCGAACCGGAAAAAACGAAATCGGATTCGAACTCTTATACAGAAATATCTGAACATGACTTATGAACTTAGTACTTTGGGGTTTGGTTATAAACCAAACCGAACCGAGATCCAAACTAGGATTTGAAGTAGGCCTGGGCAAAATAACCGGAACCGAAGAACTAAACCGGAACCGAACCGAAATACCCAGAACCGGAACCGGACCAATACCCTCAAATACCCGAACGGTTCCTACATTTTTATATCCGAAATAACCGAACCAAGCCGGAACCAAACCGAGAACCAAACGGGTATCCGAATATATAAAAATATTAATTATATATACATATAATATCATTAAATATATATTTTTAATTTAAAATTCTATTAAAAGTATCTGAAAATAGTTGGGGATAACTAAATTATTATAAAGTATCCAAACTACCCGAAAGTATCTGAAACTATCCGGATAGTTTTATCCGAAATATCCAAAGTAATCCGAAATATCCATTTTTTTTTTATCTAAACATCCTAATTATTTGATATTTTACCCTAAATAACCGATATTTTATCCAAATTATCCGAACTATCCGAACTATCCAAACCCGAACCGGATCCAAATAAGAACCAAACTTTTTCCGGATATTTTTCGGTTCCTACATTTACTTTCCGAACCGAACCGAACCCGAAACTATCCAAAGCGAACTGAAAATAAGTCAAGTACTAAATAGATCCTCTAGCCCCTATCCGAACTATCCGAAACCCGAAATACCCGAACCGAACCGATACCCGAAATGTTCAGGCCTAATTTGAAGATATCTGAATTTTTTTAAATATGTTAATGTTTTTATATATGTTATGATGATTTAGATATTTTAGAGTTTTCATAATATTTTTGTAGTTTGTTTTATTTATTATTTTGAATAATTTTTAGTCAATTTAAATAGTTTAACTAATTTTTAATTAGATTTGTGATTAAATTTTATATTTTGAATTTTTTTGTCAATTTTTGAGGTTTGGACAATATATTTTTGGCCGATTTCATATATCCAATCCAAACCGAACCCGGAAGGAACCAACCGAATCTAACCCTATTATTAATAAAATCCGGACGGAACTTATGAGCATAACATCGAAAACATCGAATCGAAACTGATAGGCGCCCGAACGTCCAGACCTAGATGATGTATAAACTATTATTTTATAGTATGAACTATTACCATATTTTTAAAAAGAGTTTACCAAAAAGAAATATCAATATTAAATATAATATATGAATTATTATCATATTCTAATAAGTTTGCCAAAAATATAAATCAACATTAAATGAAATTATTTTTGTCATATTTTTTTTGTAAGTTATATAGTCAATTTCAATAGTCAAATCATACGGCAAATATAGTATAGGGAGTAGGGATTACCCGCTGAGAGAAAAATCCACCCGGGAAATCTCCGACCCGATTGAAAACATGGGATCGTCTGCGAACACAGAGACAACGAATTTCAACGCCGCATCTCCGTCGTCGAACCACAATAATCCACCAACCACCGTCGCAGCTTCGAACCCGAATCACACTCCCTCGGAATTGGATTCGTCGAAGAAGAGAAGAACTGGGATGCTCCCGCTCGAGGTGGGAACTCGCGTGTCGTGTCTATGGAGGGACGGGAAGTATCATCCCGTGAAAGTCATCGAGCGCCGAAAGAATCATAGCGACGGGAACAATGAGTACGAGTATTACGTTCACTACACAGAGTGTATGTCATTCATCGTTTTCGTTCCAATTTTGTGATCTAGGGTTTAGGGATTGATTTTTTGATTAGGGATTGTTGACGTTGCAGTTAACAGAAGACTTGATGAATGGATTAGGCTTGATCAGCTTGATCTTGACTCTGTAGAGTGTGCTTTAGATGAGAAAGTTGAAGATAAGGTTAGCCATTCCTTAAAGTTTTGACCTTTGGTTGTTGTATTGAGCACTGAGTGGAACTGTGTGTTTGGTTATAGGTGACTAGCTTGAAGATGACACGTCACCAGAAACGGAAGATTGATGAGACACATGTAGAGGTAAAACGATTGTCTTAACTTTAGTGGAGGGGGCTATGTTCTGATATCTTTTGGTATATTTAGGGTCATGAAGAGCTGGATGCTGCGAGTTTGCGTGAACATGAGGAGTTCACGAAGGTGAAGAACATAGCAACGATTGAGCTTGGGAAGTATGAGATTGAGACTTGGTACTTCTCTCCGTTTCCACCTGAGTACAATGACTGCGTGAAGCTCTTTTTCTGTGAGTTTTGCCTCAATTTTATGAAGCGCAAAGAACAGCTTCAAAGACATATGGTGAGCAACTGGCACGTTTCTATCATTTGTATTCGCTGTTGTTGTATCCTTCTGTTAATTTTGAATGTTTTGAGCTATCTTGCGACTTTTTTTTATCTGTTATCTCTTTAATGGATCTCTTTGTATGCAGAGGAAATGTGATCTGAAGCATCCCCCTGGGGATGAAATCTATCGAAGCTCTACCTTGTCAATGTTTGAGGTAAGATCCTGAATATTTCCAAGATATATGGTCTGCTGTGATCTTTGAATTGATGCTGATATGTTTTATCGCAAGTTTTATATCTGGAAGCTACTAATTTTCTCTCACAATCAGAAATTAACTTTCATGACCTTTTGTGTATCTTACAGGTAGATGGTAAGAAGAACAAGGTCTATGCGCAGAACCTCTGCTATCTGGCAAAGTTATTTCTCGACCACAAGACTCTTTACTACGACGTCGATCTGTTCCTGTTCTATATTCTCTGTGAATGTGATGAACGGGGTTGCCACATGGTTGGATACTTCTCAAAGGTACCCATAGCCTTTTTATTTGTTTGTGGTACTGTTACCTAGAATATCTATGTTACAACTGGTAAGTGGCATTTAATTTGACAGGATTTTTATCGAGTACTTCTTACCGATTGTATTCTTATCACTCTTTGCCTCGTGATATGAGATACATCTAGAAATAAGTTTCGAAAATTAAAACAAGCATGAATTCAACCATTGATATATTGGCTATTGACGTACAGGAAAAGCATTCTGAAGAAGCGTACAACTTGGCTTGCATCCTTACTCTTCCTCCATATCAAAGGAAAGGCTATGGCAAATTCTTAATAGCCTTCTGTGAGCATTCTTTCCATCTAAATCTCGTGTTCTCCTCTCTCACATCTCTCTATAAAGTATACTCTTCTCTCTTTTTTTTTTTGTGAAGTTGATAACAACTTATCCATTCTCTTGTGTTATATATAGCCTATGAACTCTCAAAGAAAGAAGGCAAAGTGGGGACACCAGAAAGACCCCTCTCTGATCTAGGCTTAGTGAGTTACAGAGGTTACTGGACTCGGATTCTATTAGACATCTTGAAAAAGCACAAGGGAAACATATCTATCAAGGTATATCTATATACCCTTACTTATGCTTTTTTTACCTATCCATCAACAGATTGTTTCACATAATCCCAACATTTTCTCAAATGTAGGAGCTGAGCGACATGACAGCGATTAAAGCAGAAGATATACTAAGCACCCTTCAGAGCTTGGAACTGATACAGTACAGAAAAGGACAACATGTGATCTGTGCGGATCCTAAAGTTCTTGATCGACATTTGAAAGCCGCTGGCCGAGGCGGTCTTGATGTAGACGTTAGCAAAATGATATGGACTCCTTACAAAGAGCAGAGCTAACGAGTAAGAGCCATTACATTTCAAATGGTAATGGTGTTTTTTAGATGACTTTGCAGATCGTTTTAGAAGACTCGTGTGTAAAACTATTAACACGATTTTGTTCAGTCGAGCTTGTAACTTTAGAAATGTTTTGTCTGAATGGTATTTACCACTAAGTGTTTCATTCTTGTTTCCATTATGTTGGCAATAGTTTGAATAAAGGGTTTGATATTCGTTTATAAATACAAGGTTTAGTATTCGTTTATAAATATCGTTTGTAATTAAGTTGACACCAAAAAAGGTTCAAACTTTCACATAAAAAGGCAAAAATAAATAAAATCAATTAGGGTTCTTTGTGCTCCTTTGAACTGCAAATACACTCAGGGTATGGATTCTCATAAAAGGCTTCTTCAGTTCTAAACCTAGCACGTCCTTTAATCCCCTGTGCTGGTCCCTTCCTTCTCCTCGGTGCACCTTGCCTGCAAAACAGTTTATTGCATATTTAGTGACTTGTCTAAGAACCAAATGTGTATATGATTCTTTTAATCACCTGTCTTGATGCATTGCCTTTACAAGATTCGAAAATTTTGCTCCCTCTTTCATCTGTCCTCTCTCCACCTTATCGAACAGTTTCACTAGTCCTTTCCTGCATACGAAGACAAAACTAGTCAAGCACTATAACAAAATGAGTGAAAGACAAAAGCTCCTTGAAGTAATTAAAAAGGGCAAGAAGACTAAACCTGTCTGGAGTGATTGTCCTGCGATGTCCTAGAAACCTGCGGTGACCTTCAACTGCTCTCGCCATGTTTCCAGAATGTGAAGGAACAAACACATCACTCTCAACAGATATTATATAATCAAGAGCAGCCGTTTTAGTAGCATGGCCTGTGAAGCCTTCTAACTCTTCTTCCCCGGCAAGGGTTTCCTATAAACATTCAGTACATAATCAATCTTCAGATTCTCAGTAACATGAACGACTAAGAGAGAGAGAGGTGTGTGGTTGAACAAACCTTAAAGACTAGATTAGGGAAGCGTGATTTAAGGTCCAAGAGTCTATCATCACCCCCATAGATCTCCCCAGCTGCAATATAAATGACTGTTGACTCAGGATAACCAAGACCTTTCAGAAATATCCCCACTTCTTTTGGAGTCAATGGACATAGCCCTTCCACTCTCTGCTCCGTTGAGTTTATACTTTTGATCTTCCAATGGCTTGTACTCTCCCTGTGATCATTCAATAACATATTTTGAGCTAAAAAGACAACATCTTTTCATGTTTGTTGTGATAAGAATAGATGCACAAGAGAGTAGTAAACAATTACCGCATGACTCTGAGCTCTTCGGATTCAGCATCAGTAAGACCATAAGTACAGCCAGTGAAAGCCAACATGTCTTTCTCATATCTCAGATGCAAAGCAATGAATCTTCCAGCACGTGACTTGAGTCGTTCAACCAGCTTCTGTGGGTGTCACCGTCATGATTGCTCAGAACCCAAAGTCTACAGGAAGCCCCCATAGGACACCTCTTAAATGCATTAAAACTACCAATAGACTTATTCATTCTCCTAATAAAGGTCTCAAACACATCACAACATCTGTATTGCTATTCGGTTACTCTAAAGAGAACACAAGCTTGTGCGTATGCAAACGAATCATCTTTCACTACAACCTATATATGTTGTTGTGTACAAGAGAAGTAACAAACCTGTCCAAGGGTTTCAATAGGAGGAGAGAAGCGAAGACCACGGTACAGCACACGACATCTCAATCTCTGAATATCAATAGGCAGGTCGTTGTTTGCAAGGCGAGAATCTGATTTTGCAACATGGATGACCTTGTACTCCTTCCACAAGTGAGTCATTTCTTCGTAATATCCAACACTAGCCCATGAAGTGAAATGCTTCCTTGCCCTAGGTAGAGACTCCACTTCCTTTGGGAGCTTTTTGATAACCTTCACATCTCTCCCCAGAGACTTGATGAAATGCTCCTCGTCGAAAATATCTGAGAAAACACTGAGGCATATAGTGAAGTAAAAGTTAGCAACTGAACAAAACCTCATAACTAAGATCCAAAAAATAGAATAACCTTGAGTCTCTCCAAAACGACCGCTTGTCCAGCTCAGGAATCACTAAAGTTGCATTCATGATGTGTGCAACAGCCACCATATCCGCTATCTGTAAGAACAACAACAATGCTTATACTAAACAATAATCCTCTATAAAGCGGCTTATCGATTTGTTGAACATTGGTTTATAGTTTAGTGATTGCTTACACCAGTACGCATTTGATTCAGTCCACCATTACTTCTCACTGTTATATACCGATCTGATTCTATAAATTCTACAAAAAAAGTTCAAAAGAAGATTGTGTTTTAAGACCAATCCTGTAATGAAATCAAATCAAAGATTCTCAATTTCATAACAAAAACCTCTAATGTAGATCCAGCAGAGATTTAAAGACTGTACCTTTGTATCTAGAACTAGGTTTAACACAAGGATGCAAACCATAGCTAAAAGGAGGAGTCCACAGCTGAGAATCTAAATCTTCACTCCGTTTTTTCTGCAAATTCTGAAAGATCCAAAAAAAATAATCAAATCATAAGACACTTCATTTCTTCATCTAAATCAAAAACCCAGAAAAGTTTAGAATCATACCTTCCTCGAATCTCGATGTTGATGATTCTGCTGGTGATCTTGGGTTTGGTCATCGGTTTGTATGTTTCTGGAGGTGAAGACGAGGATCCAGATGGTGAAAGCGAAGATGAAGATCAAGTAGAGAGGTACAGCTTTTCTGGAGAAGAATCTAGCTGAAGAAGAAGATAAGCGAGATGAGCTTCTGTGTTTCACCATTTCTCTGAGGAAGAAGACAGATCTACAACGGTCTCTTTCACTCCGAACATCAACCTTCTTGCTCGTTCAAAACCGGTTCGGTGGCTGTATTACCGGAAATTTTAGAAATTGATTGTGTCCGGTTATTATCGTACCGGCTTTTTATTATTATAACGGTGACATTTCTTGGAACGGTCAACGAACGTGGCACGTCTCGAAGCGCGCACCGGTTTGTTATCAAATTGACTGCGATTCCGGAATTTCGAATTCGATAGTGTACCGGGGATGATCGTACCGGTACTCTTTGTTTAAAACGCACCGTTTCGATCGTCTCTTCAACGCATGGAAACTAGTGAATGAGTTTTGGGATAGAATAGGCTAAAGAGATCAAAACAGAAGCTGTGATTCAAGTTGAAGAAAAAACCTCAAATCTTTATGGCAACCTATTTATTTTAAATTAAAAATCATTGTTAATTAGTTGTATTCTACAACAAAAAGTGGTGCAGTTCATCCCACATTTAAAAATTTATCATATTGCATTTTCTTTGATTTTCCAGTACTTTGATTTACCGTTTTTAAGTGACTGAAATGGATGTCATCATCTATAATAGTGATGCAACTAATTGTTCTGTGTGTTGTGACTTGTGATTTGTTCTATCAACTGCTATATACGACTATATCATTGACTTGTGACTTGTGATTTTATTTTAGTAGATAGAAGGTACGTAGAGGTTGTTTTTGTTACTTGAGTAAAGGTGGAAATGAATTGACGCTGCGTTTTTCGGATTGAAATTTTTTTTTAAGGTGGAAATGAATGAACAAGTTGCTAGATTCCACGTGATCTATAACGAAAGGTATAAGTTTGATCAGTATATGGAAATAAATAAAAAGGATTATGAAAGGCAGAAAGAGGGAAAGAGAGCCCAAAGTGTTGAAAATATAAAAGATGCGAGGTTCGCTGCACTATTTACACAGTGAATTTATTTTCTATATAAACAATCGATTTCGATCATTTGTAACTCGCACCTCATCTCTCTTCTCCCTCTTTATAATAAGTATTTTCTCTAGCATATTTATCATATATCAGTGTTATTTTCTTTCTGCGGGTATAAAATTTTGCCCTACTTAAATTTTCGCGATACAATAAAATTCTGGTTCTTTTCATAACACGTTATCAACACGATCGTTCTCCAATTTAGTAAAATTTATTTGTATCATTTATACCTTGCTATAATGATCGGTATACCGCTTCTACTATTATTTATATCATGTTATAATGGCTGGAATACCGTTTATATTATTTATTAGTAATTTAATTAATTTATTGGTCGGCCGAGACGCTTTATATTATGTTTATTGTTAATTGGTCGGCCGAGCCACCTTATATTCTATTTATTGTTAATTGGTCGGCCGAGCCGCCGTATAATTTATTTATTACTCTGCATTGACCGGCTGAGCCGTTGCATGATTTGTTGTCATAACATAAATATTTCATTGCCATAATTTTTTACTTTTATTAATTTTTATGAAATTTTATAGATTTGATTGACTGTTTAATACGATATTTTCAGACTGATTTTAATGCACTCGATTTAACCCCAACGGTCACAAAGAAAAAATTTCAAAATTTTTCCCTTTTTCCAACGGTCATGAACAGTGATTTTCATCTATAAATACAACTCATTTTCACTCCATTTTCTCATCCAAAAAATTTCATCTTCTCTCAAATATTTTCAAATCGCTCTCCTCCGATTTTTTTATTTCAAGAAAGATGATTCGCGCATTTTTGATTTTATGTGCAATTTTTATTTGTGTTTCTATTTACGGTTTATTCGTTGGAAAATTTGCCCCGGGAGAATTTAAGATGAATATCAGTTTATTTTTCTTGACATTGTTTCTCTTTGTAATTGCTTGCATGATTAATGTAAACGGTTCATTTTAATATTAATAATATTCTAATAATTTTTATTTATGTGCTTAGAAATACAAATGGCAAAAATCGAGAAACTTCAGTTTCCGGCCTTGGAAGTAACAGGGCAAACTACACGGTATGGGTTACAAACATGGAGCTTCATCTAGATTCTGAGAAAATACTCGAAACAATAAAAGAAGGGAATATATCAACTTCTCATGAAAAGGCTAGGGCCGTGATATTTCTGAAAAGGCATTTGGATGAAAATCTTACGCGTGATTATGCGAGAACAAAAGATCCCTTAGATCTTTGGAAAGCTCTGAAGGAGAGGTTTGATAACCAAAAGAAAATTACTCTCCCCATGCACTCGATGAGTGGAAAATCTACGATTTGAAGATTTTGAAAAGGTGAAAACATACAATTCCGCTATATTGACGATAGCGGCGCAATTAGATTATTGCTGTAAGCCTGTGACGGAAGCAGAAATGCTCGAGAAAACTTACCAAACATTCCACAAAAATCATTATGTTCTACAAGAACAATACAGAAATTGTGGGTATACGAGGTTCTCTAAACTCGCTGTGGCGCTTATAATAACGGAGAGAAATAATGAACTCCTCATTAAAAACCACAATGCCCGACCCACGGGAACCAAAGCATTTCCTGAGGTAAATGCAACGGATGTAAAAAATCCGGAAAAGGAAATTATTCTTATCATGGTCGTGGTCGTGGTCGTGGCCATGGTCACAATCGTGGTTATGGTCGTGGTCGTGGTCGTCGATTTAATCGCAACCATGAAAGGAGTAACAACCCAAGAGGAAGGGGATCCGACACATGGAATCGATCTGATCGGGAAAAGGGAAAGAAACCCAAGAAAACCCTACTCATAAAAATGAGAACGTTTGTTACAGATGTGGATCGAAGGGACACTGGTTTCAAGTGTGTCGAACTCCTTGGCATCTATGCCAATTGTACCAAGAATCTATTAAAGGCAAGGCAAAGGAATTAAATCTCAATGAACACCTTGTGGGTACAACATCGACATACCTCGAATCCTCTGACTTTATGGGAGATTTTGACGAGACCACTCATCAAAATAATTGAAATGTTTGTACTGATCAAGCTTAATAATACCCAGTGATGCCATAAAATATTATTATGTATTTCACTTTCAGAATAATGTTGTATTTCAGAATAATTAATGTATAATTATTGTGTACTTGTTATTGATGCATAATATGTTTACTTATGAAAGTTTATTTTCTTTATTGATATTAACTGTGTGTTACAGAAATGGATAAGAAAGCAAATGGAACAACACCTAAGAAAATTGGTAGAGAAATTTGCATACCAGATAGTGGTACTACACACACTATACTGAAAGATAAAAGATATTTCTCTAACTTAGAGTCAGCAAAAATGATTGTTAACACGATATCAGGTCCTACAGACCTGATCGAAGGAATTGGCAAGAGAAACTTTATGCTACCGAATGGAACAAAGTTTTCCATAAATTATGCCTTATATTCTCCAAATTCTATGAGAAATTTGTTGAGTTTCAAAGATATATACCGTCAAGGGTATGACACTCAGTCTGCAACTGAGAATGAAAAGAAGTATTTGTATATAACTTCTGAAAAATCAGGCAAAGGCCTTGTACTGGAAAAATTTCCAGAACTTCCTTCTGGATTACATCACACTTATATGGATGCTATAGAATCACTTCTTGTGATCAAAAGAAATCCAGAAGATGTTACATTATGGCATGATCGTCTTGGTCACCCGTGCACTACAATGATGCGAAAAATCATTAAAAGCTCACATGGTCATTCAATAAAAACCCAAGTTATATACCAAAGTAATAAAATGACATGTGATGTGTGTGCTCTTGGAAAATTAATCATAAGACCATCACCAACCAAAATTGACAAAGAATCACCAAAGTTTTTGGAAAGAATCCAAGGTGATATTTGTGGACCAATACATCCACCGTGTGGACCATTCTACTACTTTATGGTATTAATCGATGCATCGAGTAGATGGTCACATGTTTGTTTGTTATCATCTCGAAATATGGCATTTGCAAGATTTCTAACTCAGATAATCAAATTAAGAGCACAGTTCTCGGATTATCCAATTAAAAGAGTTAGATTAGATAACGCTGGTGAATTCACATCCCAAGCTTTTAATGATTATTGTATGATATCATGGATTGAAGTAAAACATTATGTTGCTCATGTTCATACACAAAATGGTTGGGCAGAATCATTAATTAAACGGCTGCAACTAATTGCAAGGTCATTGATCATGAGATCAAAACTCCCAACCTCTGTATGGGGACATGCTGTTTTGCATGCATAAGCACTAATTCAGATAAGACCAAGTGCATACCATAGATATTCCCCATTACAGTTAGCATTTGGAAAAGAACCAAATATCTCTCATCTAAAAATCTTTGGTTGTGCGGTTTATATTCCAATAGCACCACCGCAACGTACAAAGATGGGACCGCAAAGACGGTTGGGAATATATATTGGCTAGGATTCTCCATCAATAATAAGATACATAAAACCACGAACTGGTGATGTGTTTACGGCACGATTTGCCGATTGTCATTTCAATGAGAAAGAATTCACAACTCTAGGGGTAGACAATAAGCAAATAGGAAAAGAAATCAAATGGAGTGTACCATCGTTATTACACCTTGATCCTCCTACGAAACAGTCAGAACTAGAAGTTTGACGTATCATGCATTTACAAAATATAGCAAATCAGTTACCTGATACATTTGCTGATACTAAAACGGTAACAAAATTACATATACCCACTGCAAATACTTCTGCTCGTATTAAAATACCACAAAACGGTGGAACAACAGTTGATACACGTGAATTAGGAACATGTTTGAAATGCGGTAGACCAATTGGTTCAAAGAACAAATATCCTAGAAAGCGAAAAGAAGCTGAAAGGCATGATACTCCCAAAATAGCGGAAAATATTTTGGAAGAGGCGAATTGTGAATCTAACGACAATATAGAGCATCATGAATCTGAAGGAAATCACGAGATTTCTATCAATTACATCCATAATGGAAAGATATGGAAACGAAATGAGATGGATGATATTGATGACGTTTTCTCATACCTTTTAGCAAAGGAAATAAATGAAGAAAACGAAGATCCAGAACCAAAGTCTGTATATGAATGTCAAAAGAGACATGACTGGATAAAATGGAAAGATGCAATTCAAGTCGAACTAGATTCGCTTAACAAACGAAATGTATTCAGACCTATTGTGCTCACAGCCAAAGATGTGAAACCTGTTGGATACAAATGGGTGTTTGTCCGAAAACGAAATGAGAAAAACGAGATTACAAGATACAAAGCTCATCTCGTAGCCCAAGGTTTTTCTCAAATGCAAGGAATTGATTATGAGGAAACTTATTCTCCTATTATGGACACAATCACATTTAGATTCCTGATGAGCCTAGTGGTCAATGAAAATTTAGAAATGCGTCTCGTGGATGTCGTAACAGCATATTTATATGGATCATTTGATACTGATATATGAGAATCCCAGATGGATTTAAAATGCCAGAAATGTTAAGTTCCAAACCTAAAGAGTTATGTACAATAAAATTGCAAAGATCATTATATGGGTTAAAACAATCTGGACGAATGTGGTATAATCGTCTCAGCGAACACTTAACAAAAGAAGGATACACCAATGATCCTATATGCCCTTGTGTTTTCATAAAGAAAACAACATCCGGATTTGTGATTATCACGGTGTACGTTGATGATCTTAACATTATCGGAACTCAAGAAGAAATACAAAAGGCATCAGACTTTCTGAAAGGAGAATTTGAGATGAAAGACCTCGGGCAGACAAAATATTGTCTAGGGTTACAAATTAAGCATTCTCAAAAGAGTATATTTGTACATCAGTCTACATATACCAAACGAGTATTGAAACACTTTAACATGGATAAAGCAACTCCTCTTAGCACCCCAATGGTCGTTAGGTCACTTAATATTGAAAGTGATCCATTTCGACCACCAGAGGAGAAAGAAGAGATACTTGGTCCGGAAGTACCATATCTAAGTGCAATTGGAGCGCTGATGTACCTTGCAAATTGTACACAGCCTGATATATCATTTGTTGTAAATCTTTTGGCAAGATTCAGCTCATCTCCAACTCGAAGACATTGGAATGGGATTAAACATGTTTTTCGTTACCTCCAAGGGACCATTGATTTAGGCTTGTTTTATCCTAAAAGTTCAAAAGGTCAAATGGTTGGTTTTGCAGATGCAAGATATCTTTCAGATCCACACAAATCCCGATCACAAACAGGATACGTTTTCACGATCGGAGGCACTGCTATATCTTGGCGTTCTCAGAAACAAACGCTCGTGGCTACTTGTTCAAATCATGCTGAGATCATTGCACTCCATGAAGCAAGTAGAGAATGTGTATGGCTAAGATCAATAAGCCGACACATCTGTTCAAGAAGCGGGATTGACGAAAATACGGAGCCAACTATTCTATATGAAGATAATGCAGCATGTGTTGCTCAAACAAAGGAGGGATATATCAAAAGCGATAGAACCAAACATATACCTCCGAAGTTCTTCTCATACACTCAAGAGCTCGAGAAGAATAAAGAGATTGAAGTAAGATATGTTCGATCATGCGACAATGCAGCCGACCTCTTCACAAAATCACTCATACCTCAGTATTCAGAAAACATGTCCATAACATTGGAATGCGCCATCAGAAGGATCTATGACTGCTCATTCGAGGGGGAGCTTACGTAGTTGTACTCTTTTTACCTTACTATGGTTTTTCTCATTGGGTTTTCCTAAAAAGGTTTTTAACGAGGCAACAAAGACGTTAAGCGAGAGTGGATAGTGACACCGGTCCCCAAGGGGAAGTGTTATGAAAGTGAGAAAGAGAGCCGAAAGTGTTGAAAATATAAAAGATGTGGGGTCCGCTGCACTATTTACACAGTGAATTTATTTTCTATATAAACGATCGATTTCGATCATTTGTAACTCGCACCTCATCTCTTTTCTCCCTCTTTATAATAAGTATTCTCTCTCGCATATTTATCATATATCAATGTTATCTTTTTTCTGCATATATAAAATTTTGCCCCGCTTAAATTTTCGCCATGCAACCCTATGTTCATTTATTTTGCTGCGAACGGGGTCCATGGGCCTATCTTTTGCTATATTTTTCTTCACTCAAACATATCGACAAGAATGTCTTGTTACTGCATGTTTGTACACCATGTACATTAGCAGGGGCGAACGCAGAGATCTTTTTTACTGGGTGCACAATTAATTTTAAAAAAAATAAAACTATGTAAAGTATCGAACCTGGGTAAATTGTGGGTGCACCAGAATATTATAACCACTTTATCTAACAGAATTACATTGATTTTGCCTACAATGGTTTAATATCAATATTTTTATGGGTGCACCTGGACCTCTAACTCATAGTGTGGCTTCACCCCTGTACATTAGTATTAAAATAAATGGAGACCTGTGAGATCAGATTTTGAAGGTCATTTGTTTGGCAATTGATGTTACCAGACGGTCCATTATCGATATTCAAATTCAACAAAAAAATCTAACTAATTTGAACATCTACATCAAGCCATAATGATTATCATCTAACTAAATTACTGAGCAACCAACTAGTGAAGAACATGGTTACCTATAGTAAACCCACTACAGTGTTATTGTGTTAATGAAGTTTTTAGTACTTGGTATCATCCATTAATCATCTAATCTATTAAAATTAAAGTACAAATTTAGACTAACCTTTAAACTTGCACAATATTTACAATCGAATGCCACTGAAAATTAAATAAACTTATATTTAAATAATGTATTTACATGTTTCTATTTTTTGATCGGTTTTATTCGGTTTATTCGGTTTTATCGGTTATATACCGAACCATATCCAAATCCTACGGTTTTTTAAAAATCATATTCATTCGGTTTGTATGGTATATACCAAATCCAAACCATATTATCTATTTCGGTTTGGTTCGGTTCGGTACGGTTCGGTTTTGCCATATTGAACAGCCCTAAACACAATATTCAAACTTTCAACTATGAAGTCTTACCATTTCCTATTTTTTGGTTTCACCATAACCACTAAACATGATATTCTCGATATTAAAGGTGGTTAAGATATTTCCTTTACGCTAGGATTTCGTATCTCCACTATATATTGTTTCACATTTACTCTCATATGAGATACATTCTTTTCCATTGCACATTCCACAAACATGTCTAATAAGATTTTTGGTTCGGTTCTTCGGTTTCAGATAAATGTGTCCAGACTTATACACTATCCTATATAGAAATTCATATAAATTTTTATTAGTTTCGAAAATAAGCTTGCGCTTTACAAGCGCGGATCAAAATCTAGTTATATATTATGTCTATAATTACTATTATCATTATCATTATTGCATTAGTTGAAATTTGAAACTAACATATAATTTTATTGAGTGGGTATATGATTCTTTTTGATTTGTGGCACATATAATAATACTAACACAATAGCTTTATGTATTGTTAACTAACATGGTTGCCAACTTTTCTTGGATATATGACCAAACGTGGATAATACTTGATATTTAATGTAAGGATGGAAACTCGGAAGCAAATACTCTCGAACTCTTCGGACATAAGGAACTTCATGTTAACCAGGTGAGTAATCGATGCCATGTCCTAATGGGGCCATAGATGATACGAAAAGAATTATCTCCATGGCGATCAAATTATGATATATATATTGAATGATTAGTATTAGATGTTTGGAAAGTCTTATATGTTAATCAAGTTAATTTTGTCCAGTTATGATCAAGTTTCCTCCATACTGCCTATTGTATTTTAGGAGTATTTTAGGAGTATTTTTTGGGGTTTTGAAATATGAATAATACAATAGTTGACCATAGTTATATGTTCATCGATCGTCAACACTAGATATATATCTACCTAATGTATATAATTCAAAGAGTAGGTCAAAAGGTTTATGTAATTAATAATAAAAAATTATATTGAAGAAACTATATCCAAATTTTTATTTAAAAAGTATATAACTATAAGAAACGAAAGTAGTTTCCGACAAGTTAAGATTCTAGTGGTTGACGTATATATGTGGAATATTGAAAAGGTACAATTATGCACAATAAAATGGTAAAATAATAAATAAAACTTCGATCACCAGATGATGACTGGTGCTAATAACAACAGTATATGTGTTCCGTTTTTTTTTCTGTGGGTGTAACAGTATGTGTTCCGTTGTTAAAAAGGAAAATAAAGAATATTTAATTTGTTTCGGTATAATATATACTCCTTTCTTTTTCTTTGGGCAAAAGTATATGTACTCTTTTTTCAAAAAACTTATATACTCGTTTCCTTGTAATATAAAAATACATATATCTATATATAATAGTTGTGAAATAAGATATTCATTTCAAAAACAATTATATGGAGAAAAATCAGAAACATTTGGCTTATATCCAGAGCCGTGCCTTCCATCGTCAAGGACATCAGTTTTTAAGAAATTAACAGGGCATCTTTTCTTAGTTCATCAGGGCAACTTTCATATGTTATTATTTTGATTAAATCATTTATTATAAATGTTATTGTTTTAATCATAAATCATAGATGTTGATTGTTATGGTTATAATGGTCTAATGGCTACCTAATGATATTCTCCTAGTTTTAATAGTAAAATAACTAAAATAAATAAATAGAAAATTGTTAATCTTATTAAACTTAAGATAAAAAAAAAGATTAAGTAATTTTGGTTAATTTTGCACTGAAAAAATGATTCAAAAACATTTGAATTTTTTTTATTAATTTTACAGAAAAGAAAAATTTAGATTTAGAACTTCAAAATGAACATTTTAATTGTTGATGTTTTTAAAAAAATTGCTATGTAACAGTGGTATTTTGTAACTGTAATCTAAAATTTTGGACATTTTATTCTAACCATGCTTCTATTAATCAGGAGTGTTTACGGCTCTGCTTATATCATATATGATTGAGACCTTGTCGTAACGTAGTTGAGATGTAAAACCCTAATTTGGTTTAAGGTACACATGCATTGGATGTTGATGTTCACGTTGATGTGGAATTTGATGGCTTGTATATATCTGATAGATATTTTATAAAAATAAAAGAACTAGTTCTCTATAATGTTGAAATTTTTGAATTTTCCTCAGTATTTTTTGATAGAGTGGATTACTTATAAATATGTGTTTCTTTGACCGTAGTGTAGATTAAAATTCAAATTCGACATAGCTTCTTCAGTCTCGTATTTTTTGGCAAAGTTGGTTATATTTTAAGTTAATAACATCTTATAAACGTGTCAAACAAATATTACTTTTTAGTTAGGACTCCTAAAAACTTAATTAGGAGGGAGTTATTAATGTCCATAATTAATCGCATCCATTTTTTTCAGATGACTAAAATATTTCAAACAGACAATCAAACTAACCTCTAGATTTTCTAATCTTTTTGTAAATGTTTTTTTTTTTTTTTTGATAACTCTGGTATCTGGGCAGCCACATTCCCAACTATTTCTCCGTAGGGGGTCCAGCGCCCCAACGGAAAGGATGTTAAATCCGCTGTGGCCAGAGTTCGAAGTCGTGATGGCGGACACCTCAGCCGAGGTTACTTTTTGTAAATGTTGCCATTGACAAGAAACGCGTTTACCGAAAACCCGATCAACTATACCATACACCCAAATGATAATACCATCACTTCATCCATAAAAATCATATTCATTACTCAAATACACGTTAAGTTGAATCCAAGTGGTTCTTATTTTTATTTTCTTTTCTAAAAAAGTAGCACAAACATTTGCCTTCATTATATAAATTTTTGTTTTTGGTAAAAATGCAAAAATATTATTACTAGGCTTTAATGTTTTTGACAAAATTACAAAGGAAACAAATAGCAGATAAATAATAAAAAAAAACTAAACACAAACTCTACAATGCCTAACCAGTGGCAAACACAACAACCCATCTGAAGGTTCAACTAAGCTAGAACCAACCGCTTGCCGCAGAGGAATGAACCAAATTCAACCGAAAGTCGGAATCCAATAATTTTGGTTTCTCCGATGATCCGCTCTTAAAGATAATAACCCATCCAGAACATCTTGCCGAGGACTTCCCAAACACCTGCCCCATAAACACACAGCAAGGGAGATGTCACACACACCCGCCTCAACCAGACCGAGCATTTATTTGTCTGGACATGGCATGTACACTATGCCGCTCCGAGCATAGAATCACTAATAAAGACTGATTTGAGACGAAAGTTGCTTTGAAATCCTTGAGACTCTTAGAACCTGCACAAACTGAAAAGGAAACCACTTACCAGCTGAAAGACCAATGTTGGTACATGGATGCGATAATCCTAACGAATGGAGCACTGAGAAACCGTGTAACCGGAGAACAACCCGACTACGCCAGCTCCACACCATAAGCCTATCTTTGAGAACCGAAGCGCAGATCAGAAACAATGACCGTGAGAAACCCCTCTGGTGCCAGTGAAGAGGAAAGAAGATGAGCCCAAGAGTCAAATGCCGCAGAGGAAGTGAAACTTCTGAGAGGACAATAAGGATACCAAAACACTTGTAGAGCTTTAAGGAAGAGAGGACAATCGATGGAGCTAAGAACGCCTAGCCATAGATGATAAGGCAAAACGAAGCTCGACGACTCGTCACATGCCGGAATCAGAGACCACGCGCCACCACACAACAACACACATTCTTGCACGCGCCACCGAGTATACGAACCTCCGGTGCACTCTTTGACGAAGAATGTAACTGAAGGACCGTAAATCGGGAAGGATCACTTTAGCTGGGTGTTGGATATGATCCGAGAAGGCAAACAACACTTCTGGAACTGAGATGGAATGAAATGATCGTCAAGAGATACGGAATGGCTCTTGATATACCCACGATCTAAGGCTAACCACCCAAGAAAGAATGAATGTGTTGGATAACCACTAAAAAACACACAAAGATGAATTGGCTGACCACCAAATCAACAAGCCAGTTCAAACCGAAGAACTAGCTAAGAACTCTCTCTCTCACTCAGAGAAAAGAAGAATTGAAAATAAACAACCAAAACTAAACTGATTTTATTCATCAAAGGGACTACATATTTATAGTATTTTGTAGTCAAAGACAATTAAAGAAAATGTGGGAAAACAATGCATAGAAAATACAAATTTGACTAGATCTAGTCAAGGCACGGAAAATGGAGAAGACTAGATCTGATCAAGGCACGGAAAATGGAGAAGACTAGATCTGCTCAAGGCATGGAAAATGGAGAAGACTAGATCTGGTCAAGGCCCGGAAAATGGAGAAGACTAGTCAAGATGTCCAGGTTCATCCGAACCAGATGGATGCAGGGGGTAAAGATAAGAACGCTTGAGGGACTGTCCGGATGGTTCGCCGGATAAGAATGCATGTATGTCTTTGGTTTCTTCACGACCCAAGCTAAGTCTAGCTCGACCGTGGGTCTTAGAATGTCGAGTTTGTCGAGGAAGACGGGCTGTGGTTCGGTCGGTTCGGTCTTCTGGACGTGGTTCCAGCCGAAGCTGCAATCGGGACGCACGCGGGACGGCTCGGTTAGTCTTATCGGTACGGTCGGATGAACGAACCTCGGTCAAATTGATCAGAACGTCCTGATCTCCATACTGGTCGGCTCCAATGGACTGATCCACGAACCGGGGCACATCATTCCCTTCCTCTTCAAAATGATTTGTCGTCAAATCTGAAACAATAAAAGGAAAAGGATTATAAGCAAAAGAACCATAATCAGAACGTTGCTCACCTTGAGTTCAGTCCGGTTTGTGAATGGAAGAAGATCCTTCTTGATGACCACAGTTTTGCTCTCCACCTGACCCTTCCTTTGGTTCACGTGCATAGTCATCGAAAATTGGCAAAGGGTATTCCTTTTCTGGCTCTGTTTCAACTTTCTCCAAAGTCACCAACGTTTTCTGTTTTTGGCACTTGTTGGCATAATGACCGATCCTATGGCATTTGAAGCACCTGGTAGAAAGAGCCTTGCTTGTGGTTTTCACAGCTTTGATTTTATCAAAAGAAAATACATTAGTTTTCAAATCAGAATTTGAAAGAGAAGAAGAATTACTTTGCTGTTTTGGTGCAGAAGAAGTGTTGGTGTTTCTCTTCTTTTTGAGTTTCCGGACAACATGATTCGCCTTATGCAACATCCTTTCCCAGCTGGCATAAGTCTGAAGCTCGTTCTGATCAGGCACATCACGGTTACTTCTCTTGGCTTTGGTGAAGGGACTATCACCACTTCTGACCCACTTCTCATCATCACACCAATTTTGTCGCTTCCTTTGTTTCTGCACAAAGTCAAACCCATTAGAAGCAAATTGTTTCTTATCAAAAATCAATTGCTCCTTTTCAAAAATAGTTTTAAAGGGAAAGTAGACGTCTTGTTGTGGTTTTGATTTCTTGAAAAGTCCAAACATCCTGAAAACACTTAACAAAGTTAGCAAATAAAAATCCTCACACTCTCACGTGTTTAGCTCACGATTTTTAGATGGTCACTCAGAGTTCTTTCACTGGTTCAAAGGATGATAGGCAGTCAAAATTCAGCAATCAAAACCCAAAACAAACTTTTGTGGCAAAAAGAAAAGAGAAAGAAAGATGAAGAGATTTTTGATATGGATCCACCTTAACTGTCCTAAGGCTAGGTTTCTCTTCAGCCAGCAGGGTTTCTCTTCCACCACTCCCCCTGGATTTCTCTTCAGAAATGATTCAAGCCAAAAAAAAAAATTTTATCGATTTTTTTTTTATAATAGGCGACCACAAGGGAGTAAAGGAACAGCCCGAATCCAAGAAATAAGAAAAGAAAAACGTGGAGAGATGAGAAGATGAAAGATGAAAGAAAACAAATCAGACAAAGTGGCTCTGATACCACTTGAAGGACCCTAAATGGTGAAGGATCACTTTAGCTGGGTGTTGGATATGATTCGAGAAGGCAAACGGCACTTCTGGAACTGAGTTAGAATGAAAGGATCGCCAAGAGATGTGGAATGGCTCTTAATATACCCACGATATAAGGCTAACCACCCAAGAAAGAATGAATGTGTTGGCTAACCACCAAACAACACACAAAGATGAATTGGCTGACCACCAAATCAACAAGCCGGTTCAAACCAATGAACTAGCTAAGAACTCTCTCTCTCACTCAGAGAAAAGAAGAATCAAAAATAAACAACCAAAACTGAACTGATTTTATTCATCAAAAGGACTACATATTTATAGTATTTTGTAGTCAAAGACAATTAAAGAAAAGGTGGGAAAACAATGCATAGAAAATACAAATTTGACTAAATCTAGTCAAGGCACAGAAAATGGAGAAGACTAGATCTGGTCAAGGCACGGAAAATGGAGAAGACTATTCAAGATGTCCAGGTTCATCTGAACCAGATGGATGCACGGGGTAAAGATAAGAACGCTTACGACTGTCCGGATGGTCCGCCGGATAAGAATGCATGTCTGTCTTCAGTTTCTTCACGACCCAAGCTAAGTCTAGCTCGACCGTGGGTCTTAGAATGTCGAGTTGGTAGAGGAAGACGGGCTGTGGTCGGTCGGTTCGGTCGTCTGGACGTGGTTCCAGCCGAAGCTGCAATCGGGAGGCACGCGGGATGGCTCGGTTAGTCTGATCGGTACGGTCGGATGAACGAACCTCGGTCAAATTGTTCAGAACATCCTGATCTCCATGCTGGTCGGCTCCAATGGACTGATCCACGAACCGGGGCACATCAGTAACCACCCACCGACCCAAGTCTCCTCGGAACGACTTCAACACCTACCCCTCGCCACTTGTCTCCACCACAACAAGAAACCCGGTCACCCACAAGGAGAAAAAAGTTGAAAACGCTAGCGCGAAGACCTCAGTAGAGACATAGCAACAGAACTCTGCCGCTTGCTTCCGTCAAAAGACCAGATCTGGCGATGAAAATAGATCTGGCACGAAACCCTAAAAGCTGACTCCACCTACTAACGCCGTCAACCCACCTCGCCGTGCCTCCAGGGAAGGAATTTATCACCGGATCTGCGAACCTCTGACTAATCCCTTCGTCAGAGCCAAGAGCATATCGAAGGGAGAGAGCAGAAGAGCGCAAAGCAGAAACTGGAAAAGAGAAAAGGAGTGCCTCCGGTACCGGCTCAAGACACCGGCCACCGGAACTGAGTAAGGTTCTGTGATTTTGTGGTCAAGATATGTTTTGATTCTTAGAAAGATATGAAAGAATAAGGAGAGAAAAAAACCTCGCCACCTCTTTTAAGTATTTTTTCTCTCGCCTTCATCGTATGTTTTCAGTCAAATAAACTTCTTAGCTTGTTTGATTTAGATTGAGATATTTTTGAAATTTGAAATCGAATACTATCACCAAATTAACTAAACACACACAGAGGCTTTCTAAAGTTAATCTTGATGTGAATGAAGTAATATAATGCTAGTGAATCACGCGCATGAGAGAGCCTTAATAAAGAATAAAGAGACAGCCTGTCATGCAAATAGAAACAAGTGTGGGAAACCATTAAGATTCACGGGCTCGAAACAGAGAAGGCAAGCAACTTGCACTATGAAGCTCGACAAACTCTACCATTTGGTAAATAATACGACACCGTCACGGGTCACTACCAAACACTCTTTGCTTATTGGGATCCACGATTCCTTTCTCACGTTTCTTTTCTCCTTTGAGAGAAATATTATTCACAACCTTAAGAACATGATTAACCTGGAATTCTTATCTTTAGCGGAAGTTAAGAAACAGTTTATTAACTTTCGGTAAGAATCCTGGGTTAATCATGATGTAATAACCGCTAATTAGAAAGTATTTATACGGTCATGCAGAAAAAAAGAACAAAAACAGTTTTTTTTATACGTTGAATATTCTTTGTGCACTTATGTATAAAGCTAAAAGTTAAAAAAAACCACTCGCATGCAAGATTCGTTATATTAAAAAGTTAACAAAGATGAAAGAACAGAGGTCATAAATACTAACACTATCCACATTAGACCGTATGGTCCGAATCATTATTTCTTTCCTCGAACACCGTATCAACTTTTTCACATAATCTCAGTTTTAATAGGACCAAAAGATATATATTCAAAGTAATAATACACGCCTAGATTACTTATACAAACCTCACTGAGCGTAGTAGCTCATTACTATATAAATAGTATCACTAAACGCAAAAATAATATCCCCTACCAACATTCGAAACATAACAACACAATGGGCTCTTCTTCTCCACTAACAAGGCGAAACAGAGCACCATCCTCTGTTCTTCTTATCTTCTTAGGTTTCATTCTCTGTTTCTCACATTCATCTAACGCTCAATCCAAGCCGGCTTTTGCCTGCGATGTCGACACAAACCCATCTTTGGCAGCTTATGGATTCTGCAACACCGATTTGAAGATGGAGTACCGAGTCGCTGATCTTGTAGCGAGGCTCACGTTACAAGAAAAGATAGGGTTTTTAGTGAATAAAGCTAACGGCGTGACGCGGCTTGGTATTCCGACGTATGAATGGTGGTCAGAAGCACTTCACGGCGTTTCTTACGTAGGACCCGGTACACATTTCTCCGGCCTAGTTCCCGGCGCAACGAGCTTTCCGCAGGTCATACTCACCGCCGCTTCTTTTAACGTATCTCTGTTTCAAGCCATTGGCAAGGTAAATAATTTTTTATCCATTTTCACTTCTTTATACACATTTATACTACAAAAATGATATTTTTCATTTGTTCACACATATTAAAAACAGTTTAAAAATGACCGCATTATTTTATGTGATTATCAATTTTCATAGAATTAAACCAATAGTAATTCAATAACAATTATTTTTTTTGTAAAAATAAATTTATTATTAGTAAATAATATAAAGTTTATAAAACAAACATACAAAATTTATCTCTTTATTAAACAATTTTTCAAAACTTTTATTTTCGTAATATTATCGTCGTCCTTGCTTTTGTTTCTCTTTTTGGATAATGTAGAAATATCTCACTTGTTAATGCAACTAGACCTCTAGTTTTTCTCTTACGTGTGATACAAGTAACCACTTTTCAACAAGTTCGTTTTCGTACATTTTAAACCAGTCCGGCTAGGCTAAACCGGAGTGAACACACAAATATTTGTTGGATGACATTGTTTATTACTCATTTGTTAAGGTTGTCTCGACGGAGGCGAGGGCAATGTACAACGTTGGATTAGCTGGTTTAACGTACTGGTCACCGAATGTGAACATATTTCGAGATCCAAGATGGGGAAGAGGACAAGAGACTCCCGGAGAAGATCCATTGCTTTCTAGCAAGTATGCTTCAGGATACGTTAAGGGTCTCCAAGAAACTGACTGTGGAGATGCTAACCGCCTCAAAGTTGCTGCATGCTGCAAACACTACACAGCTTACGACGTCGATAATTGGAAAGGCGTAGAACGATACAATTTCAACGCCGTGGTGATGACTCAAAACCGTAAATCTAATGACAAAAAGAAATACATTTTAAGTGTTTTGTATTTGTTTTTGTCACATTTTTACTAACCGTTTTTGTGTTTGTTTGTTTGTTGGAGTAGGTGAATCAACAAGACATGGACGATACATATCAACCACCGTTCAAGAGTTGTGTGGTTGATGGGAATGTGGCTAGTGTTATGTGTTCTTATAATCAAGTTAACGGTAAACCAACATGCGCTGATCCGGATCTACTTGCTGGTGTTATACGCGGCGAGTGGAAGTTAAACGGGTAATTATCTGACATAAGCAGCGGGTTTAGAACTTTAAGAAAAAAAATGGAGGTTCTAGGTCAAATTCTATAACCTCCATAGTTATGAAACCACAAAATGTAATATTAATTTCATCTTAAACGTTATTCGACCTTGGGTTTAAATTAAACGTTTTTGACTATCTGATTTTTGTTTTTGTTTTTGTTTTTAATAGGTACATTGTTTCAGATTGTGATTCAGTAGATGTGTTGTATAAGAACCAACACTATACCAAAACTCCAGAGGAAGCTGCAGCTATATCTATCAATGCAGGTTTGGACTTGAACTGTGGTTCGTTCTTGGGTCAACACACAGAAGCTGCTGTTAAAGCCGGTTTAGTAAGTGAGGCAGCTATCAACAAAGCCATTTCAAACAACTTCCTGACCCTTATGCGGTTAGGCTTCTTCGACGGAGATCCAAAGAAGCAAATCTACGGCGGGCTAGGTCCTAAAGATGTTTGCACGCCGGCGAACCAAGAGCTAGCCGCGGAAGCAGCGAGACAAGGCATTGTCCTGCTGAAAAACACCGGATGCTTACCGCTTTCTCCTACATCGATCAAATCGCTAGCCGTGATTGGACCGAACGCTAATGTCACCAAAACAATGATCGGAAACTACGAAGGCACGCCGTGCAAATATACAACGCCGCTTCAAGGATTGGCCGGGACCGTGCCAACGACGTATCTACAAGGATGTTCCAATGTGGCTTGCACGGTGGCGGATGTAGCAGGCGCCACGAAGCTAGCCGCGGAGGCGGATGTCACGGTGTTAGTTATGGGTGCAGATCAGTCTATAGAGGCAGAGAGCCGTGATAGAGTTGATTTGAATCTTCCCGGACAACAACAAGAGCTGGTGACACAAGTGGCTAAAGCTTCTAAAGGACCTGTCTTGCTTGTGATCATGTCCGGTGGAGGTTTCGACATTACTTTCGCTAAGAACGATGCGAAGATCGCCGGAATCTTGTGGGTTGGTTATCCCGGAGAAGCTGGTGGTATAGCCATCGCTGACGTCATATTTGGCCGTTACAACCCAAGTAAGACTTTTTTTTTTGTAATTGCAAATTCGGTTAGATTAAACCGGTGATAACCGGTGGGATTCTGTTTTTAATAGGTGGAAGATTACCGATGACGTGGTATCCACAATCCTACGTGGAGAAAGTTCCGATGACGAATATGAACATGAGACCCGATACATCAAACGGGTATCCGGGTCGGACTTACCGGTTCTACACCGGAGAAACGGTTTACGCCTTCGGAGATGGACTCAGCTACACCAAGTTCAGCCACAGCTTAGTCAAAGCTCCACGTGTCGTCTCTCTCCGTCTTGGAGAGAATCACGTTTGCCGATCATCGGAGTGTCAATCGCTTGACGCGGTTGGACCGCACTGCGAGAACACTGTCTCCGGTTTCGAGGTTCAGGTTAAGGTGCGGAACGGTGGAGATAGAGAAGGGATTCACACGGTGTTTTTGTTCACGACGCCACCGGAGGTTCATGGATCGCCGAGGAAGCATCTTTTGGGGTTTGAGAAGATTCGTTTGGGGAAGATGGAAGAAGCGGTGGTTAAGTTTAAGGTAGATGTCTGTAAAGATCTGAATGTTGTTGATGAGATCGGGAAGAGGAAGATTGGTTTGGGTCAGCATCTTCTTCATGTGGGGGACTTGAAACATTCTTTGAGCATTAGAATCTGATTCTAGTGGATTTTAGCTTTTTAATTAAAATGAAAAAAAATTGTAAACATGCTTAAGCTTATGCAAGTTGGAATAAAACTGAAATTGTGAATTTTCGTTTTTTTTTTTTTAGTTTCTTTCATTAAATAACCGGGTTTTTTTGTCAACATATTAACGGTTTATTTCGGTTAGCTTTGGTTTGATTTGGGAAAAGAAAAAAACAGAATTAAAGTAATCACGTTTTCGATTTAATCTGAAACTGTTAAAACTCTCCTTCCGGGCAAAAAAACCAAACCTACCAGAAAAGCTCGAAAAGGAAAATCTTTTTAATGAAAAAGGAGGAGCAGACAAGACCAAGATTCGCTTTAGGGTTTTGTCTCCTCCTCCGTCGAATTCGTATGATCAAATAAGGTTTGATTCTCTCTCTCTCTCTCTCTCTCTCTCTCTCTCTCTCTTTTATTTACGGTGGTTGAATTTTACCCAGACGGCGTGGAGGAAGTGGGACGGTGAGGAACTGTGTGTGCGTTTGAAGAGATGGCGCATAATAGCGTTAACGTGGTTGCTACGAAGACGAAGCCTCAATCGTCGCGGAGCTGGGTTAGTATAGTTGCGACGGGAGAGAGTGAGGCGCTAGATGTTGATAAGTATGCTATTATGCACCGCGTCCAGATCCACGCTCGTGATCTTCGGATTCTTGACCCGAATTTATCTTACCCGTCTACTATTCTTGGCCGTGAGAGAGCCATTGTGCTCAATTTGGAGGTGAGGATTGTTCGGTACTTTCATTCTAATTTGTTCTTCAGACTTTCGTTTTCTCTGTTTTTTGGTTTTACGGTGTGATTAATTGTGCGTGTGGTGTGGTGATGCAGCATATCAAGGCGATTATCACTTCCGAAGAGGTTGGTTTTCTTCTTGATTCCTTTGTATCAAATGTTCAAGAAAATTGCTAGACTCTAATTACGATTAGCTTTTAAGACGGGCATTAGATTATGACTGATTGTATCAATGTTCAAAAAATTGCTAGGCGGTAATTAGGCTCCGTAGCTTATGACCGATTTTATCAATTTAGGCAGTGATTAGGCTCTTTATAGAGGATTAGCTTAGAGACGTGCATTTATGCGCAGCTTACGACCGATTGTATTATCAATGTTCAAGAAATTGCTAGACCGTGATTAGGCTCTTTATAGAGGATTAGCTTAGAGACGTGCATTTATGCGCAGCTTACGATATTTTATCAACGTTGACTAAATTGTTAGGCGGTAATTAGGCTTTTTATAGCGGATTAGTCTTAAGACGGGCATTTATGGTCAGCCTATGACTCTTTTTATCAGTGTTGACGAAATTGATAGGCGGTAATTAGGCTCTTTATAACTTTAAGGCTGGCATCTATGGTCTGACCAATTTTATCAGTGTTAAAGAAATTGCTAGGAGGTAATTAGGCTCGTTATAGAGGATTAACTTCAAGGCGAGCATTTATGCACAGCTTATGACCGATTTGCTGCCTAGACCGATCTTTAGAACACTGAATTGAAGATAAACCTTATCACATATCTTGCATTAGTAACTTGATTTCATTTACAGGTTTTGCTACGGGATCCGTCAGATGAACATGTTATTCCAGTTGTGAAGGAGCTCGAAAGACGCTTACCTGTTGGCAACGAAGAACACCATGGTCAAGGAGATGGTAAAGAGAGCTCAAATGCACATAACGACCCTGATGCTGGCGAAGAAGATGGTATCTTTACTATCCCCCACAGGCTCTAACCTTTTCAAAACACTTGTAATCCTGTTTTAATTTATTAAAATCTCTGCTTGCTTGTTGCATTATAGAATCCCCGTTTGAGTTTCGGGCGCTTGAAGTTTTCTTGGAAGCAATCTGCAGCTTCTTAGCTGCAAGAACAACAGAGTTGGAAACAGCTGCTTATCCTGCTTTGGATGAGCTTACCTCAAAGGTAAGGTACACTCAATGTTTAAGTATCAACACTGTTCCAGTTCTTAACCGTGTTTTTTTTTTTTACATTCATCTTTGTAGATTAGTAGCCGTAACTTGGATAGAGTTCGGAAGCTGAAGAGTGCCATGACTCGGTTAACAGCTCGTGTTCAAAAGGTAAGAGATGAGCTGGAACAGTTGCTGGATGATGATGATGACATGGCTGATCTTTACCTTTCGAGGAAACTCTTCAGCGCTTCCTCAGCGTCCACTAGTCCAAATTACTATCTCACTTCCCCAACAATAGGCTCCAAGATCTCGAGAGCGAGCAGAGCGAGTCTAGCCACAGTTCGTGGGGATGAAAACGATGTTGAAGAGCTTGAAATGTTGCTCGAGGCATACTTCATGCAAATCGACAGCACTTTGAACAGATTAACAACAGTTATCTCCTTGCTCCTTCATGTCTCCTTTTTGATTCTTTATAAACTGTTGTTCCAGCTCTCAACTTTTTGATTTTTGATGCAGCTACGTGAGTATATCGATGACACAGAGGATTACATCAACATACAGCTAGACAATCATCGTAATCAGCTGATCCAGGTAAATGAATGTTGGATTTTTCTATGATCTATCATGAGTTTCTCTTCTTGATCATCTTTTAAAACCTTGCAGCTGGAGCTTGTGTTGAGTTCTGGAACCGTTTGCTCATCGTTTTACTCTCTGGTCGCTGGAATATTTGGGATGAACATTCCATACACATGGAACAATGACCATGGATACATGTTCAAATATGTATGTAACCAAGTTCTTGATTTTTTGCTTGATAAAGATACATTAATTAATAAATCTCAGGACTAATGTAAATCCGGTTTTGTTGTTGCAGGTTGTGATTGGTACGGGGATGTGTTGTGTAATCTTGTTTGTGTTCATAATGTCGCATGCTCGGTACAAAGGGCTTGTGGGAAGTTAAAGAGATACTGCAGAAAGCATTGAGACTTGTAATTGTAAAGATGAGCGTGACTCTTTAACCGCACCAATGATAGGTTTTAGCTATCTGTAACTCTCAGATCTGTATAAACTCTCACTCTTTTGTATTGAATAATGAAAGAAGTAATAAAACTTTGAAGTACGATTACAGTTAAGCTCTCATGGCGAACTCAACGGCAATCAGCGACTGTAGAGTTATGACTCATAACGTCAATAACAAACAACAACAAAGCGTAACTGACAAATACAACTTTACTCTTATTTATACTGCTTCACTCCGAAGTAGCAAACCCTCCTTTTGACTCCAAGTCTTTCCCATATCTTCACTTCAAATTTTCTAACGGCATTTCCCTCTCTCCACTTGTCTCACCCTCCACTTCATTAAGCTTCAGCGACTTCTTCTTCTTTCGATAATAAGCCTGATGATACTTATCACTCTTCTCTACATACATCATTTCCTTACAAATTATAAACCAAAGTCTTTTTTTAATTTTTTTTAATAAGCCAACAAAGCTTCTGGCCCAAGTTAGCATTCAAGAATCATGGCTTATGTTATTTAGTTTGTATTTTAGTCTCTTCTTTGTGTTATTTATGTGTTCCACAGAAGTAGAATACTTCAAGTTCAAGCTTCCAAAATTTTGTTTGAATTGAGTTTTGGGTTCTCCTCTTTGCTTCTTCTCTATTAGTTTTCGGCTTCCAGTAGACATAAAAGAAGGTAAGTGGGCTTGGGCTTATACTGGACCTGAGGCTGTTGTTATTTATTTCCCAAATAAATATTTGTAAAATCCAACTAGTATCTCAGCCAATAATTAAGAGCTCTGAAATAAAAATGTATGAATGCTAATGACCTAAACGTTGTCTAAAGATAATGCAACAATCAATGCTTTCGTGTTTCCACACACACAGTTTATCAGATTTTATAATTTTAAACAATATAAAAGTAAGAAAAGTATTAAGTATTGTTGACGTCATCATTCGCGTGGAGAATTGAGCCCGAGGCTGGAATCGTCGTCGACTCAACAATAAAATAGTAAGATTCTATTTATTTTTGTACAGTTTCGTAAATTTATTAAATTTGATTAGCTAAATAAACGCAAATCTCCAAAATAGCATCTTTCTAAGTTTATATCATAAAAATAGCACTCAAAAACTAAAATGACCAAACTAGCACATTTCTAAGTTTATCCTTTGAAAATTTTAATTTTTTTATTTTTCAAAATTTGAAATCTTATCCTCAAAACCTCATTTCTCAACTCTAAACCCTAAACCTTAAACCCTAAATCCTAAACTCTAAACCCTAAACCCTAAACCCTAAACTCCAAACCCTAAACCCTAAACCCTAAACTCTAAACCCTAAACTCTAAACCCTAAACCCTAAACCCTAAACCCTAAACCCTAAATCCTAAACCCCACCCTTTAACTCTAAACTCTAAGTTTGTGACTTTTGATAAAACATTAAGTGCTATTTTTGTGACTTTTGACCTTGAGTGCTAGTTTGGGAACAAAAACTTGATTTAGTGCTATTTTTGTTTTTTTCTCATAAACTTAAGATGAAAATATCTTATATATTAAAACATAAAAATATAAGTAAATTGGTATGATTAAAATAATACGATAGATTCTTCCACTCTGCAAGGAGCCTCATTGACTGACGGCTGACAAATATATCAACTACTAGAAGGGTGTCCGCGCTTCGCGCGAAGCACGGGATATTGTTTTATTGCTGTTAGATATAATTTTTTGGATGATGTAATTAAGTGGTCTTTCTTATTTGTAAAGAGAATTATTTGATGTTTTATTGTGTTATGTAGTATTAGGTAATATGTTAATATATTATGTGTTTGTTTTTTAATAATGTGTTGTTGTGTGTATAATAGTAATTGTGTGGTGAAGTGAGCTTTTAATGTAAATTATATTGAATTTTAATAACTTTGCATTTAGGCATTTGTTAATTTTAAGATTGATGGTTTTAGCGTCAGAATTGTATTTTAATTTGTCGCATTTTTGAACATTACTCTTTTAAAATGTTTTTTGTCCACTCTCCATATTTTGACCCTGAGCCGTCCTCATCTATGTAATTCGTTTACCTTTCCGGTGTGCTGTGCTTCTCGCCATCACTGAGAAAAGACTCACCTTTGTGTTCTTGTTTTTCCTCACATTCATCTCTTGTGATATTATCTGGTATTTGTTATAGATCATGCTTACAAATTCTCAATTGTGCGGTTGTTTTTCACTGTGTTGTAGGTTGTTTTGGTCAATATTGGTCCTCTTCTTTTTTAGATTTTGGCTAATTTTAGGAACTACATCTTGTTGGGTTGGGTCAGAGTTCAGTTGTCTTTGATGTTGTCTTCCTCTCTTTGACTTGCCGTCGATAGTCTCTGCTCGTCTTGGTTTTCAAGATCTGGGTTTTGGTGATCTGACTTCTATGCTCTTTTTCATATCTCGAGGATGGCTCCACGGTTTGATGATTTTGTTTCGTCTCCTTTTCTATCTTTGTTCTCTCATCTTGTTGCACCTTTCATTGCTGCTCGCTTCTCTGGTGACTCTTTTTTCGCCATATTTGCTACTCCAGGTTTGGATAGTGTTTTCTTCTGTGTATGCTTTATGTGCTTGGAAGGTTATCTCTAGTCTAAAGTTTGAGCTCTTGTTTTTCGGTGGTAGGCTTCCATTCTCCCTCCCCCAGGTTGTTTCTTTTCTTCTCTTACTTTCCTTGGTGTAGGTGTGCGGAGTTAGTCTTTGGAGCTTTGGTCTCTTCTACTTAGAGCTTTGTGGTTCTTCGCTGGCATGAACGTCTTGTATGTGCTTGTTTAGTTTGTGAGGTGCTTCTTACCTTTTAGCTGGTGGTTGTGATTCCGGTGCTTGTGGCATGTGTCTTCTTGTTTCGTGGTGACTCTGGTCTCCTGATGATTATTCTTTCTCTGACCTTTTGGTTTTTTGGGTTTTTTGGGTTGGTGCTTGATCACGCTCCTTTGAGCTCGGAGGAATGTTTTGTCTTATATTTTACTCCCTCTGTTCCAAAATATATGATGTTTTAGAAAAGTTATGATGTTTCAAAATAGATGATGTTTTGATATTTTATATTAATTTAAATTTTATTGAAAACTGTGTGACCAGTGATGTTTTATATTTATTTTTAAGGATTGGATGAATTAATTTTGGTTTATATTTTTAATGTTTCTTTTAGAAAAAAGTGTATACCTTAATTCTTGTTCATACACACAAAACATCAAATATTTTGGAACAGAAGGAATATTCTTTTATCTTTTCTAACATCTGCTTGTTCTATCCATGATATTATTGGTAAGATGAGGTAAGTTAGTTTTCTTTGTTGATCTTTTTCCGGCTCCAAACTTTTATTGAGTTAGTGTTACTATAGTATAATTGGTTTTTTCTTTTGGTTGTGGAAGTTGTAGGTTTAGATTATGCGTTGTATTCTAGTTTTTTCTTATTAGTTTGGTTATTTGTGGAAGTTGTAGGGCAGTTCTGAGCGAAGTGACCTATCTTATCACATCGGTAACACTCAACCTTTGATGTGTCTCTCTCTTGCCTATAATATATGTTTTGTTGATATCCAAATCTACCACGACCTCTTCCTCGATATCCATACCGACCGCCTCTTCCCGAATCATACATATCATGTTGTGAGAGTCTGCATACATAAGTTTATCTTGGTTTTGCTCGTCATGCTTCTCTTCTTCCTCATCATGAATCCTCTCATCATAAAATAATAGAAAATGGTAAAATAACAAAAATGATAGAAAATATTTAAAATTATTTATTTATTTATTTTATTTTTTTTTTATTCATCTTGAATTTTAGTGACCAATAAAATAAATTATCAAATTTTATACAAAGATGGTTAATATTAAAAGAGTAAATAATGCATAATTAGAAAGTACTTCGCTAAATTGAAATAATCTATAAGAAAAAGGACTTAAAATGTAAAAAAAAAAATATGAAAGACACATGTCATCAAACCCCCTTGCCACTTGTCATAAGAAGAAAAAAAACTAACTTTATATATAAAGATTGGCTGACATAGTAGGAATTGCTTGCCTCTTGGAACAACCCAAACATCAAATTTCATTTATTATAAATATTTTAATAAATATTTCTTTTTTATTATTTGAGTAGCATTGTATATAAGTAACATTTCATTCATGTATTTATTACATGTGTATCATTTCTTACGTATCAGCACCATAAGCTTTTTCACCTCATATATTCAAAAACTCTTTCTTAACTAGCCTAATTACAAAATTTGCCATTGAACATTACATTAAAAATTGGGTATATACTATAAACTTATTGACTAACAAAAAAAATAAATCTGCGCTCTGCTTGCTACGGTTCAATTACAAACGGTTGGATCTTTAAATACGCAGATATTTTATTGCCATAACCTGAGATTCTTCATAATGATCGATTTCGTTATATAGCCTGACTTAAATATTAATATCTTTCTATATAGTTAGACTACATAAAATCCATTGTCTACGTATGTATCTACATATCTACTTATATATATGTTGCTGCAACTCTTCTCCATATTAGATAAAGATACCAATCACAATTGCAATGTTCAAGAATTACTACATAACGGCAAAATGTAATAGATATATACATACACTTTTTTTTTAAATGACATAAAACGATCCAATATATTATATTTTTAAGAGCTAATAATAATTTCAAATCTCCTCCATTGCATGTTAACCATGTTTATTGTTTCCATAATTATCAAAGCAACTATAGTCCACAATCATTTTATGATAGTTTAGATTCAAGGCAACACAATTTAATACATTACCAATTTGATTTTTCCCATAATATATGATTCAAATTTGAATTGTCAATCACATGATCAAATAGATTATTGTCAACGGCAATGTTAGCGTGATAATGAAAACAAAAATGACGTGAAAAGAGGAGTTTCCTATATAAGGGATTTAACGGATATCGCATCGTTGTTATTTGAATACGGTTTCATCACGTCAAAGTTATTACGAATACATGATTGTCCATCGTTGATTTATACATATTTTTTGCAACGGATGATATTTTTACATTAAATTTGAGTGACCAAATCATATATTGCTTTTAAAAAAATATATATAACAGATTTATGAAGTGAACAATATTTTTAATTCAATACACTTTTTCAAAATACTGTGACAAATATTCGTTGAAGAGATCGTTTGATTTTGTGACAGACTAAGTGCAACCGTTTTACATCATATTCGAAAAAATAATTCTCAAACATGTAATATATTGCTTTAAAAATATTTATAACAAAGCTATGAAGTGAAAAATATTAAACTAAGAATTCTTTAAAATCAATTTGTTTTTTTTTAAATATTTTAATACTTCGAAGATCATGATCAAATTATGCATAAATCTATGCAATATTTCGACCAATCATAAAACTATGCAATATTTGAAACTACATATATGTTCAAAATTATTAATCTTAGTTAGAAAAACAATTAAAATCGACAGTAATTTAGGAAAATACATTAAATTTTCGTAAACAATTCATAATATTTGATTATGTCTTTCTTCCGATGATTAATTATCATTTCCGTAAACAATGCATAATTGATACAATCAAATTATTAATTATCAAAATCATCGGAAGAAAATCAAGGATTTGGCTAGTTTAGATTTTACAAACGCATCAATCAGATCTTAAATTTTGGAGTCAAGTGTGTAATCAATTCATAGTTGATTTTCTTCCGATGATTTTGAAAATCAAGTCAATATTTTTTCCTTGGCCTACAAACAGTTTAATGCTTAGATTGACAAAGTTTACTTCCTCAGATTTTCTTATATGGTTTGAATTAATTCTTTATTTATGGTATAAATATTTGTAATTTATAAGCTATAGGGAATGTGAATATTTCGTTATATACTACAAACATATTAATGTCATCGGCTAACTTTATTTCCTCAGATTTCCTTATTTTACAAATTAAATTTATTTGGGATTACCTAAGAATATGGATACTGAATATTCTCTTTCGCCATAATGCAAACCTTGCTGTACAATACTATTTATCAAGCTTATAATCAATTCATAATCTTCACTAAATGAATTTTTAAAACCATCAAGTAATTTACCTCAATTATAGTCGTTGAGAAACACGTTTCCATATACGATTCAATATCCAAATTTTGCCTAATTTGAGAGCTGCGCTTTTTAAAACAACATGTGAAAAGACCAGTTTTAAAGTAAATTGTACGGCAAGTATGGAAATATTAATTAGTAAATATTTGCTACTATAATTTTGGCTATTTGTTTTCATCATCAAAACTCTATATAAATACGCAGTGTCAACACAACTCCTCACCACATCACTATTTCTGAATCATCATTAACAAAATCAGAAGTACACCAATGGCGGACTTTATAGAATTGTAAACGAAGAGTTTTGAAGATACTTTTCACAGCAGTCATAGTTTTCTTAGTTTTTTTTATTTATTTTGTTTCCTTATTATATAGGATATGTTTTCACATTTTATTTTATTTTATCGCCTATGTTTCGTTTTATCTTATATTCATATTTTATTTTCTGAAAGCAATAATTATAATGCATATATTTCGTTTTATCTTTCTTTCATAATTAATTTTATATAAGTTTTTGTTTACTCTTATAGATTCATTTTCACGAAATATACTTCAATCACACAAAACAAATAACACAAGTTTTAAAAAACTTTGAAGCTTACATTATTTACATATCTACAATTTCGTTGAATCCGTTAACATAAATAACATGTAATATTTGTGTCTATCACTTTTACATTTCTAATATCTATATATTCAAACTTATAATTTCTTTAAGTTTTCTCACCCTGTGCAAGTCGCAGGTGATGACCTGGTTCTTTTATATAGTGTGGTCCGTCGCGTCACAACATTTTTTTTTGCCATCTATAATTGATATAAAGCAAGCGTCCATACTACAATATAAATCAATTGATATAAATAAACAAATTAGCACATCTAACATTTTCTTCCCTGTTGAGAATCGATTCCCGATTCCACCTGTATCAAGTACATCAATCTACTTCAAGCAATAAGCATAACAATTGATCGATATCCATAACCGGTCCGATCTATTAGAAACCCAAACCGCAGGAGAAAGAGAGAAGAGAGAGAGTTGGTCGAGTATGAGAGAGAGGCGGCCAAGAGACTCTTTATTCTTCTAGTTTTCATAATTTACTTATGTTTATGATTTGTAATCTTTCCTATTCTTATATTTCCATTTATTTCTCTTGTAACTCTTATAAAAAGGGAACACTTATTCATTAATAATATACAAAAACTTACAGTTCTAAATCCTAAGTTTCACAACACGTTATCAGCACGAAAGTTTAACACCCTGAGCCTAAAACCTAATCGATAAAACCCTAAACCTAAACCTAACCGGCAATCGCATCTAACCCTATCCCCGATCGCGTCTCTTGTTCCAACAAGGCGTTCCAGCTCGTGTCCACCTGATCAGCTCCAGCCCCAAGGCGTTCCTGATCCTAGACGACCTCAGCTTCCCGTTCACATCAGAGCCGCTCGCGATCCCGACTGCAACAGCTCGCGTTCCCCGATCAGTCGCTCGTAACCTCAACACCGTTTGCGACCCGATAGGAAGCAGCCAGCTCGCGTCCGTTCCAGTTCGCTGTCCAGCTCGAGGTTGTCTCTTGGTGGTCTGGTTTCTACAATCTATTAACCTAAGGTAATTCGAATTCTAAGAACATGAATCGAATCTGGTTGATTGTAAAGAATGAAACTCTAAAATATAATCTCTAAGATAAAGCCATAGGACAATAGATCAAAACCCTAGATGAGTAAATCGAAGCTCTAAAAGTTCGATGAGTAAATCGAAGCTCTATAAGTTCGATCCCCAAACCCTAAAAACGAGATTGATCCATTGATCAATTAAAATAAAAACCTTAAAGGTTTTGAATCTCAAATCAAATCCCTTTGATCAATGATCAAAGATCAAATTTTCAAAAATTCCTAAACCCTAATTCGAAAAATATTGATTGATTAAAACTTACTGATTGATTGAAATTGAATTGATCATCCTGAATTTGAAATTGCTTGTTAGATTATTTTTGAAATCGAATCTGAATTGTGGATGTGTGGCCTTGTTGCATTCTAGGTTAATTGTTCTATATCTGATCATACTCGTGGCCGTGTAGCCTTGTTGCATTCATACCATAAAAATCTGATCATATTGATTGATTGCAATTGCACTTAGAACTTATTCTAAGAATGATATTGAATCAAACCAAATAGCCGTGTGGCTTGTTCTGTTTCTTGGCCGAGAGGTCTCTTGTTTTGTTTGCATCTCGTATGAACTGATAGAAACCATGTTAGGATTGCAATTACATGTTAAACTAAATGCATAAGAGTTAAACCGATTGCATAGCCGTGAGGCTTGACTCGGCCGTGAGGCATAGATCTTGGCCGTGAGGCATTGATTGATTGTTTAAACCTAAAACCCTAATCGTTTAATTTTATAACTATTACTAAAAGATCTAAAATACTAATCCATGATTTCAGATGTCGAAAATCAATAACCTGGATTTTGCTGCCCTAAATCTATCTGAAGATATTTTCAGTGGGCGCTTGATGCTAAGATCATCCTGAAATCCAAGGGTCTCGGTGAATGTATCACCGAGAACAATAATGCCGATGAAAAGGATCGTTACAGAGCCATCTTGATCATTCGTCATCATCTAGCTGAGAGTTTCAAGGATCAATATCAAACCATTGAGAATTCACTAGATCTTTGGACTGAATTGAAATCGAGATATGATCACCAGTGAACGGTGATCTTACCAAAAGTTCGGTTTGATTGGACGAATCTCAGGATCCAAGACTATAAGTATGTGGACGAGTATAACTCTTGCATTGTTTAAGATCGTTTCTAAAATGAAACTGTGTGGTGAAAGTATTATGGATCATGATATGCTTGAGAAAACCTTTTCCACTTTCCACACAAGCAATGTATTGTTACAACAACAATACCGTGAGAAAGGTTTCAAAACCTATGTTGATCTTATTTCCTGTTTCTTGCTCTCTGAGCAGAACAATGAATTACTAATGAGAAACAGTCAGATGAGACCTCTTGGATCGGCTCCACTACCTGAAGCACACACGACAGAGGACAATAAAGAATCCCATCACGTCCAAGGAAATGGCCATAATGGCCGTGGTCGAGGAAAGTGGATCGGACGTGGAAATGGCCGAAACTCCTTTGGCCGCGGGCGAGGGAATCAACATAGTAGAGACCATGGGTGTGACCGTGGCTCATTTGGAAGAGGTCATGGTCGCGGCCGTGGATCTTCATTCAAACCTCAACACTCGACCAACTCAAGCAAATCAGTGTGTCATAGGTGTGGAATGGGAAATCATTGGGCTAAGACTTGTAGGACTCCCAAGCATTTAGTTGATCTCTATCAAGAGAGTTTGAAAAATCGGGTTGTCTGATTTTTCTTTGGAACCATGAGTTAGATACCTCCGTGGGTATATCTTTTGGATTTTAGATCTTGTGAGTTCTGGTGCAAATTCATCCCTCATGACTTTCTTAAGATCTCTCCACGTTTTGATAGCTGGCTCCTTGTAAAACCATCTATCATCTTCTTCTTGTACCCACCATTTAAAGGCATTACCTCTTAGCTGATCAATGGCATAAGATAGTCTCTCTTCTTTCAGAATGTTGTTGTAGTGAAACCATTCATCAAGGTTCCTCTCCCAAAATAGGTAACTTCTTCCTCCTGAAAATGTAAAGAGTTCAATTTTATCAGCAAAAGATTTGTGATCAAACCGAGAATTAGCAACATGATGAGTATGGGTTTGAGAAGTTGGATGTTGATTGATCCTTGAAGGATCTGGTGGCTTGGGCTCGACATAGACAGCCTCTGGTGAGTCTCCAAATCTCCTTTCTCCTTGCTGTGGACGTTGGCCTCGGGCCTTGTTTCTTTTCCTCAACTGAGCAATCCGATCATTGATCTCTTGCAAAGCTGTCAACTGTTGGTTCTGTTTGACCATCTGACATTGGCCGTGTGTTTTTCCTACCATGGCTTCCTGAAATCAATCTCAAAGAACAAGTGAAAGTATGGGAAGTTTTGGTAGAACCAAAATAAAACAAATGCAATGATGCAATTTAACTAAACCGAGAAAATATGCAAATATGAACCGATATGAAATAACTATGCAATAAATAATTTTTTTTTTCTTTTGGTTTTCTGAATGTAAACTCGAAATTAAACTATATGGTATGATAAGAACCACAAATGGAAAGAAAATATGTAAACAAACTAACAAGGATATTTTTTTTGAATTTTCTTAGGATGAAATGCAAAAAAAAACCGGAAATGGAAACTAAAATGTATTCTTGGACCAAAATGATATAAGCTAAGCTGAATGATTTTTTTTTAATGCAAATAAGAAACTTATGAAACAACTATGGTATGCACGAAATTAAAAAAAAAATGCTATGCCTTTTTATTTTTATTTTTATGCAAGATTCAAACAAGAAACAAATATGGAATGTAGATTTTTTTTTTCTTAAATGAATGCACAAAATCTTAAAATGGAAAGTGGAGCTGGGGAATGAATGCAAACACAATATGAGATTTCTTTTTCAATTTTCGTGAATCAAATGCAAGAAACTTCTTCTCTATTTTTTTTTTTTTTTTTTAAGAACAATAACAATGCAAAAAAACTGTTTTTTTTTTTTTAAAGAAAACAAATGCAAACAAATATGAATGATGTAAGGATAGAGTGACCTGATTCAGGAGCTTCAGCTCTGATACCAAATGTTGCAGGCTGGAAGCTGGGTCGCCCAAATGGTTGTTGGAGGTTCAAATCGGGTCAACCAAAGATGTGACCGGTTGGTCGATATGGTCTGAAATCGATTGTAAAACCTGAAACAAATGAAAGATGAATGAGATACGAATGCTATGAAGAATAAACTAAGATAAATAAACAAAGAAAAATGATAGATATGGCGGAATCAAGCTGCTGGATGTGTATCACTCTCAGCTTGATCAAAAGATGGATTGAAGTGGATTAGCGAAGGAGGTTTTGATTGAATCTCTCAATCGGATGGAATGGTGGGACGATGTGATTGACTCTCTCAATCTGTGTACTGAGCTTATTTATTTGCACAAATAAACTAGACTCACGAAATCAATAGAACAACAAAGAATCTCTCTTTGAATCCTAAAGACCGATATTTTATACAAAGAACAATCTTTGATAAAAACTGAATAACTTTTTATTAACTTGGTGATTAAGGGTGATCTTTACAATGGACGTCTAGGAGCTTATATAATGCTCAGAGACAAAGGTCCTAACGTTCTAAAACAAATAGAAAAGGAAACAAATCAAAACTAAGAAAGAAATCGAAAACTAGCTGTTGGAGCCTTTTGTGGGATTTTGGCTCCAAGTAAAGAATCTGATTTTTCTTGAACCTGGATGGTTTAAGGGGATAAGAGAGCTTTCTTGGGACCTTCTTGAATGCTTGATAGATGCTTATATCGTCCTTGCCTTGGTAGAAAAAGAGCTGTTGGAGTTTGAATGCAAGAGACTCCAAATAAGGCAGTTCGGTGATAATGGGGATCTTCTTATTCCTATGTGGGCTGGTGCATGGTATGAAGTTGTAGAACTCTTCTGGATCGTGTATAATGTCTACTGGATGTCTTGGTTTAGTCTGGATGTCGTCTGGTTCTCCTGGTTGGATTGGAATTGCTTGGAAGGGATCAAACCGAAAGATTGTCCAATCTTTCCAGAAATAGCTCCGGTTTGATTTAAGTGATTCTCCATTGAACCGACTGATCTCCTGGGTTCTGGTGCAGCTAAGGACTTCTGGAATACCTCCTGATTGGTTAAGATGATCTCGTGGTTCCCATAAATAGCTCTGGGTCAAACCAAGTTGAATTGGTTGAAGACTTTCCATAGATGACGTCGGTTTGGCCGGTTCTGGGGAATTGATCATAACTCCTAATTTCCGTGGCCATTTCTCCTGATCTTGGGCTTTCTGGAAAGATGATAAACTTCTCTTGACTCCTATGATGGGCTTTGCTTCAGACCGCTCCTTAATTGATCTTGAATCTTCTTCTAAAGTCGGATACTCGCAGGTGGACGGGCTGGAAAACCTCTGACTTGTGAAATTCATAACTTCTTTCTCCGTGAATATTTTGGCTTGATTCCAATTGGGATGGACTCCTACTTGAGTGTAGAATCCAATAAAATTGGTTTCATGTTGAAAGTCTTTCTGGTTGTATAGATATACGCCTTGGACTGAACCTTGGTCGCTGGTACCTCCTAGATGGCCGGTTTAGACGGTTTGGTGAGGCTCTGGTTGAACCATGGATTTCGTGACCACAACATTGGGACACCAAGATTCATGGTACTGATGGTGCAGATAATAATGAGATCTCAATAAACTATGTCTCGTCTGGAAAACAATGGAACAGAAAACATGTCGACATGGATGTATTTGCTTATGAAGTAGCACTTGAACTTATGGATAATGAGGATAATGAACCCACGTCTATATATGAATGCATGCAACGACCAGATTGGCTTAAATGGAAAGAAGCCATAAACATGGAGTTAGGATCATTGAGAAAAAGAGGTGTATTTGGCCAAATAATCCGGACACCTCACGATATCAAACCAGTTGGATACAAATGGGTTTTTGTGAGAAAGATAAATGAGAATGGTGAATTCGTGAGGTATAAAGCCCAACTTGTTGCACAAAGATTCTCACAAAGACCAGGAATAAACTATGAGGAGACATAGCCGTGAGAGAAGGTCTAGATTTACGGTTAATGGATTTTGTAACCGCATACCTATATGGTCCACTGGATAATGAAATTTACATGAAAGTCCCAGAAGGTATCGAATTGAAAAACAAAGAGAGTTCTCGAGAACAACATTGTATTAAGTTGAATAAATCTCTTTATGGACTGAAACAATCCGGACGGATGTGGTACAATAAACTAAGTGAGTACCTAGTGAAAGAGGGATATAGAAATGACCCTATCAGTCCATGTATTTTCATTAAGAAATTCGAAAATAAAGGATTCGTGATCATAGCAGTGTATGTTGATGACCTGAACATCCTTGGAACCTCTGGAGAGATTTCCCAAACGGTTGAATACCTTAAGAAAGAATTCGAGATGAAAGATCTCGGGAAAACAAAATTCTGTTTGGGATTACAACTTGAGTACATAAATGATGGTATCCTTGTGCATCAAATGACATATACAGAAAATGTACTCAAGAGGTTTAATATTGCTGATTGCCATCCTCTGACCAGTCCCATGGTCGTGAGATCTCTCGGTCTGGACACTGATCCATTTCGTCCCAAAATGGACGATGAGGATGTCCTTGGTCCCGAAATGTCATATCTCAGTGCCATAGGAGCTTTAATGTACTTGGCAACTCACACGGCCCGATATAGCCTTTGTCTTGAACCTACTATCTAGGTTTAGCTCATGTCCGACCCAATGGCACTGGAACGGGATAAAACATGTTCTTCGTTACCTGCAAGGAACGAAGGACTTGGGTCTATATTATACTAACCATAACAAAGATGGTTTAGTTGGCTTTGCTGATGCAAGATATCTATCAGATCCACATCATGCTCGATCACGGACAGGATATGTCTTTACACATAGAGGTACGGCCATTTCATGGTGTTCCATGAAACAAACCATCGCGGCCACATCATCTAATCACTCGAAAATCTTGGCCATTCATGAGGCCAGCCGCGAGTGTGTTTGGTTGAGGTCGATGACCCAACATGTCCGAGCTGATTGCGGGATGTCTGAGGACAAAGAGCCAACAGTGATGTATGAGTACAATGTTGCATGCATTGCTCAGCTCAAGGACGGTTACATCAAAGGAGACAGGACGAAGCACATATTACCTAAGTTCTTTTTCACGCACGAGCTTCAGAAAGCCGGCGAAGTCCTGGTCGTCCAAGTAAGGTCCAACGACAATTTAGCTGAGCTATTCACTAAGGCACTTCCGACCTGCACGTTCAGGAAGCTCACGCATCAGATTGGGATGCGTAGGCTGAAAGACCTCCACTGACGTTCACACCAGAGGGAGAAGTGCGTGTTGTACTCTTTTTCCTTCATCATGGTTTTGTCCCACTGGGTTTTCCTGATAAGGTTTTAATGAGGCAACATTAAGCGTATTACAATCTCTGTATGGTTATGGCATCCAAAGGGGAGTGTTATAAGTCAATTGATGGATGTCCATAACCGGTCCGATCTATTCGAGACCCAAACCGCAGGAGAGAGAGAGAGAGAGGAGAGAGAGAGAGGAGAGAGAGTCGTCCGAGTACGAGAGAGAGGCGGCCAAGAGACTTTTCATTCTTCTAATTTTCCTAATTTACTTATGTTTATGATTTGTAATCTTTTCTATTCTTGTATTTCCATTTATCTTTCTTGTAACCCTTATATAAAGGGAGCACTCTTGTAACATTTGATCAAAAAAAAAAAAGAACACTCATTCATCAATAATATACAGAAATTTACAGTTTTAAATCCTAAGTTTCACGACAGAAACTGTAAATTTTACGATGTCGTCGTAAATTATGGAGTGGGATCAGTTTTATTTTATATAAGAAATTCAGAAGTGACTTGTCGCAGTATCACTACCCCACTCGAGTCAACAGAAATTCAGAAGTGCTTTGTCCCTCAAAACGGCGTCGCTTTCATAGAAAAGCGTTTTTGTAATTTTCCAAAATAGGGCAGTATCTCATCCAATCAGAACCGACGAAGATAGAGGGTATTTTGGGTAATTTGGCTCGATCTCTCGTTTATAAACGAGGACATGAACCGCTCGTAATAATATCTCCTTTCTCTCTCTTCTGCCTCGATAATATGTTTTCAGTCTGTCTTTTTCTTCTTCCCTAAATAAGTAAATATTTTTGAGACGAGGAGATTTTTTTAGTTTCCTAAGTTTTTTTGTTTTTTTGCTTAAGGAATCTGTCTCCCTATCTTATAGATCCATCAGGTTCTTATTTGGCTCCTTTTAGTTATTTTTTGTTTCTTTTTCTTACTGATCTATGGAGTAATAAATGATGCATCAGAATGAATGGCTTATAAACACTTTCTTGCCGGTTTATTTTCAGCTAGTTTCTGTTATTGTCTCTTGCTCCTTTTAGGGTTTGTTTTAAAATTAGGGTTTTGATTTTTTGATGTTTCACCTTCAAGAGTATGATATGAATTATTTATCTTAGTCTCTTTTTCTTTTACTTTGATGTGGGTTTAATTAGTTTTTTCCCCCAAAAAAATTTAAACTAATTTTTTTTGTTAAGTGTCCATATGTTTAAACTTTAAACAAGTTTTGGTTGGGAGAGGAGAGGTTATTCCGAAAAACATTTCTCTTGGACAGTGGTTTGCATGGAAAGTTATAAACTAGTTAAAACATAAGAATCTTCCATGGTGTTTTCTTTTAGATTTTGTTTTTATTTGCGAGAAAACAATGATTCCCTTGATTAGATCTTGTTTGGGAAATCCACATTGTTGTAATCACTTAATCAAACAAAACAAGCTGAATTTCCAAGTTATGATGATACAAGTGTGTTGAACAAAAAGATGATACAAGTGTTATCAAGTATAAATGATCTCTCAAACAATTCAGAATTTTTTAGTTGTTCAAGTAAAAAAAAAGTACAATCAGATTTTTGTTTTTTCGAGGCCACAAAAAATGTTTTTACAAACTAACCATAAGTCATTTTGGTTGGTACTTTTGTCCTTCTCAACCACAGTTTTTAGTACCCAATTATTGGTCTGTACTTTGAATCTCTTAACTCCATTAAAACTGCAATCTGTATTTCACTATTACCTCCAATGCAGTTTTTATTATTATAAGTCTTATGTCATTGCTTTTCTACTACTGACATAGAGTTTGTAACTGCTGCAGAAAGGTTCTTGCTCTTGCTCATTCTTGAAGATGGACATGGTAGACACAAGTGGATTTGTCAGTGGTGGGAGATGTTTATATCTCAAGTTGCTTTTATGTTTATAGTTTTACAAATTGTTCTAAGTATTCTTGTTTTTTTGGCCATTTTATTTCCTCTTCTGTCTTTCTTCATATGGATCTGAACTGTATTTTTTGGCAAACCTAGACAATCTCAAAGATACTGCTCTCACCTTGAAATGCCCTGGAAGCAGCTCAGGGAGATTAATGGGGAGCTCTCACCACCACCATAACCTTTGTTGTGATGTAACTACTTGTCCTGATGGTGGTTGCCGGTTGGTTCTCGGTTTAGGTCCACCACCTCCCTCGTACTATTACAATGTCAGTGTTAATAACAACAACAACAAAGTCTCAGCTTCTTCTGGGACTGTTCATGAACTCTCATCAGAGGATAACTCAATCTTGAAACTAGGTCCTCCTTCTGTGACCATGGACAGTTTCAGCGGGCTTGATTGTTCCTCACTGACATATACACACACTAATGCTTATAATTCACAGCTGAGCCATCATGAGTCAGAGTTCTCTCTAGGTACTTCTTTCTCTTACAAGACAGCATCTGCCACATCTTCTCATAACAGGACGACCTGTCCAAAGAAGTGCAGATTCATAGGATGTGCCAAGGGAGCTAGAGGAGCATCAGGGCTCTGCATTGGCCATGGAGGTGGGCAGAGATGTAAAAAGCCAGGCTGCAACAAAGGTGCTGAGAGCACAACCACTTTCTGCAAAGCACACGGTGGAGGAAAGAGATGCCAACACTTGGGATGCACAAAAAGCGCTGAAGGGAAAACAGACTTCTGCATATCTCATGGAGGTGGAAGAAGGTGTGGGTTCCCTGAAGGATGTGGTAAGGCTGCACGTGACAAATCAGGACTCTGCATCAAGCACGGTGGTGGCAAAAGGTGTAGGGTTGAAGGATGTAAGCGAAGTGCTGAGGGACAAGCTGGTCTTTGTATATCACATGGTGGTGGTAGGCGTTGTCAGTCTTTAGACTGTACTAAAGGTGCTCAAGGGAGTACCAACTACTGCAAAGGTCATGGCGGTGGGAAACGTTGTATCTTTGGTGGATGTACTAAAGGAGCTGAAGGTAGTACTCCTCTGTGTAAAGCACACGGTGGAGGGAAACGATGTATGTTTGATGGAGGTGGGATATGTTCTAAAAGCGTGCATGGTGCGACGAGTTTCTGTGTAGCTCATGGTGGTGGGAAGAGATGTGTGGCGGTGGGGTGTACTAAGAGCGCTCGTGGAAAGACTGATTGTTGTGTGAAGCATGGTGGTGGGAAACGGTGCAAGTGCTTAGGGTGTGAGAAGAGTGTACAAGGTAGTACTGAGTTGTGTAAGGCTCATGGTGGAGGTAAAAGATGCTCCTGGGGTGGAGGTCTGGTATGTGAGAAGTTTGCTAGAGGGAAGAGTGGTTTATGCGCTGCGCATGATAGTATGTCTAAGGACAAAGCTGGAAGCAAAATTGGTTTGATTGGACCAGGACTTTTTAGTGGTCTTGTCTCTACCACCACTGATTATTCTCTGTCTGAAGTCAGTGCGGTCTCTGATTGCACTGACTCGATTGACCGCTATCCGCAGCAGTATCTTGAGAAAAAGACAGAAGGTGATGATACCAATGCAGGTTCTTGTGCCTCCATCTATGAAATCTTTAAGCTTCTCAAACACTGAGAGACCTGAAACAGACAATAAGAGTAGCAATAGCAATGGGAGGAACATGTTTGACTTATGATTCATGAGGAGAGAGTTCATGGTGGTGGGCTTATGTCTCTACTTAATGGCAGCCTGAAGCAGACACTAAAAAGGTAGAATCTATGTAAAGCTTATGTAATATGTATAGTGTTGTGGGTTTTTTTTTGTTTCCTTTTTCTCTTTGGTCCTTTGTATATTCATGGTTCTCTCTGTTTTGTATTGTGTTATCTTGAGTCTTGACCATCTATAGTCGATGGCTCGAACCCAAGTCTTTGTTTCTTTTTAATATTGATTTGGAATGTTGCAATGTAGTAGAAGTGTTCTCGTTGTTTTGTTACTTGTGTAAGAAGCAGAGCTTGTTACTTTTGTATATGATCATTGAAGTTTTATAGTTATGTATCGTAAAAAAAAAAGGTTTTATAGTTATGAGCATGTTATTCCAAAAACAACAAAACCATGTGCAGTACCCTTTTTACGAAATGCTATGAAAATTGGAAATAAGATAGCAATATTTAAATGATAGTATTAACTTAAATATAGGTCTTTTTATGATAAAACAAAATTAATTATAATTAAAATAATTAAAATTAAACTGAAAATTACTTTATAATTAAAAATAAAATAAATTTATCCATAAATTAAAATTGTTTTATAAATAAATTTCGGTTTACAAAACTAAACCAGAAATTAAAAAATAAAGTAAACCACCACAATTTCTCCAATTAGGTTTACAATAAACCAAAAAACCCTAAAAAAAAAAAAAACACTAAACCTAAAATACAAAGGAACACTCCAGCCGCCTCCTCCAACAGTGATGCGCCTGGCCTCCTCCAGCCTTGACAGGAGACGTCGTCGTCTCTGCTTCCGGCCTCAGGGTCTCCTCCACTACAGTTTTCGCGCCTTCTCCGACGCAGCTTCCGAGGCTTCACCATCTCCGCGTCCATTGAAGTCAAAGGAGAGTCGAGATGAAGCGAGGAGAGTCTAGCAGAGGCGAGGTGGTGAACTTCATGGCAGGGAGCTTGAGACGATGTGAACTTCATGGCAGGGAGAAGCAATTCGATCTGGAAAAAAAAAACAGAGAGCAGAGAAATTAGATTTAAAAAACTGCATAATGAGAGAAAAAAGAGAAAGAGAGATCGATTGAGAGACCAGATTTTTCACGGAAAGAGGGAAGAGGAGGAGATAGAAGAACAAATTGGGGGTTTTAATCTTTGTGCATTTGTGTCCGTTAGATTAACTTTCATCAATGGTTGTGGTTACACAATGAATGATCTGCACCTTTTCACGTGATTGGCCACATTATGTTGACCTATCATATATTTTTGTAATTGTTTCTTTGTATCAATTGTTTTCCTATACATTTTTCTGTGTGCTTAATATATAAATATTATGATAAATTTTCGAAAATAAAAATTATTTTGGGAAAAACCTAAGATTTAGATTTCACAATTTACAAATTTTGATTTAAATTTTAAAAGTTCAACTTTGTGATTGGTATTTAGGTATTAGAAAATAGAGTTAAGAGTTTATGAAATATAGTTTAGCATTTAAATTTAAAATTTGAAGTTTTGAAAACAGATGTAAAATTTAAATTTAAAATTTAGATTTAAAATAAATTTTGATTATATCGTTTTTTTTAATATATAGACACTTTCTTAACCAACAACATGCTCATCATATCTTCTAAACTTTTACAAATTTTTTTTGTTAATTGATTTTTTTAACTTTGGGAAAGTTATATAAAATTTTGATTTATAGTTATATTTAATTTATATCTTGGATAATACAAAATTTATATATCAAGCTTTTGAATTTTTTAACATAGAAATTAAAATATTAATTTAAATTGAGTAAATATGATACTGACGTGTTTGATTTTTATATAAAGTTAAAATATATTAAAGTTTGGATATAGTGTATGAAGTTAAGGTTTTTTGAAAATTTTGAAAAATTATAAACTTAATAAGGGCTTGAACCTTTTAATATTTTGTTACTTTTGTAAGTACGAGTTAGAACATAATTAGGGTTAGAAGCTCGGATATAGGGTTTGAAATTTAAAATAAACTTAGTGTTTTATGATATAAGTTATATAAATAAAGTTTAGTGTTGTAAAGCAAATTTTATTGTTTTATGATATAAGGTTTGAAGTTTATGTTTAGAGTATTGAAATTATAGTTTATGTTTGAAGTTAGAATTTAGGATATAGAGTTTTATTAAAGATTTGTAATTAGGAAATTATAGTTTACGATTAAAAAGATTAAATTTTGAGTTTAATTTTAAGATTTGAAATTATAATATGAAAAGATAGTTTAAGGGTTGTCTTTAGAGTTTAGAGTTTAAAACCATGTTTAGGGTTTAGAGATTCGAATAGCATTTTTTAGCGTTAGAAAAATGCTATTACATGTTTTTGATAACATTACTGAAACCGCTTAAATAATGTTTTTGGTACTTAATTATAATTTCCCGCTAATTATTGGCATAATCAGTGGTTTTATTTTTCCGTTCACTTAATTTTAAAAATAACATTAATTAAATGTTATTTTAGAATTCATCATATCATAGCGTTTATCTAATGATATTATATAAGACATAAATTTCAAACTCATCCACGATACCAGTTCAGTAAAACGTGCTATAACAATGTGCTATAAGGTGGAATTTTTTTTTTTGGTGAATGATTTGAATCGCATCGCACTCTTTGCCAACTTAAAATATTTTCTGTTTTATTGCTTTTTATTATTAATTACTTATATGTGCAAGGTGCTTGCATCATACATGAGTCAGTGCTTGTTAAGCAAGCACCCATTAAAATAAAAAAATGAAAATATAAAATAGATGAAGAAAGAATGTTTCTTGGCTCGGCAACACAAGACAACTACTAAACCTAATCAAAGATCTATAGAGATAGAGAGAGGCTATAACTTGGAGAAAAAGGCTCTCGATTGCTAAACTCATAAATAATTAACACAACACCAATCCTACTACTTGAAACCGGATCAGGTTTAGGCCACACGTACATATAAAAATGTAAATGTCACACTATGTACTTCAACATAATTTGCTTGTAATATTGAATTTTGTTATCTTAAAACCTTTTTGTTGCCTTTAAGAACTTAGGACTGTTAATTATCACCATATATAAACATTGTTTTCCAAGCTGCCTGTCTCTTCCATCTGTAAAAAGAGAAATTTATTCTTATATATTTGTTGAGTTATAAATTATAAATCATATAAACTTTCAAGAAAGAAAGAACAAACGAAAAAAGTTAGTTTGGTCTCTATAACTTTTTAAACACACTATAAGCATTTCCCCATGATTATTTGCCAACATGGGGGGCTTTTTTTTTTAAGTCTCATTTGCATGCATCCAGTGGTAACATAATCATTACTATTTCCCACTTCTTAATACAAAAACGTTCTAATGCTTTGGATCTTGTTAGTCAAAACTCTAATCGTTTCTACCAGTAAAAATATATTTAAGTTATAATATTGTTTTTTGATAAAAAAGTTATAATATTGTTCAAATGATGCAAAGTATGCTGCAAATTCATCCCAAACTAGTAGATGAGGCTTTCCTCCTAACCTTAGGTATATTAGGCAAAAAGACGATATATATATATATTAATTTAAATTGTATTGGTAATCTACAGTAACCAATAACTTAAGGGTTGTGATTGAACTGACCATAAATCTATTATTTATTTTCACCATATTGTTTCATTGGTTCATATAACATATTTTCGTGAATTATTGTTGTGGTTATCGTAAGGAGAATTATTAATTCAAATCAAAGATAACTAATTCAGTATTTTTCTTTTTGGAATACTAGGGAATTCGGGGAACTAATTCAGTATTGAAGTGTACATATATTTGAATATTTATTAAAAAAAATACAACAAGACTAGATATTCTTCCCTTTTGTTTTGCTTCTTGCTTGCAAATTGGGATTACTAATCTTACAACACATAACTTGTAAGAATGATGTCATTCTCATTCTCCTTTTCCATTTTTTTCTTTTTGATACAAAGATTTTAGAAATAATTGCCCACTAAACCTTTTCTTTTTGGGTGCTTCTGTCCTCATTACGGTAAGCTTACTTCGTCAAGATCATCTAAAGACAAAAACACTTCATCCAAACATGAGAGTTCTGCCCCATCATCATCCTCTTCTTCACTGGAATTTTGTTCATACACTCTGCATATTACCCACTTGCTATAATCCTGTTAACAAATATCCATGCCACGTGGAGATCAATTTTGTTAACTAGAAAACTTAAAATTAAAGCAAGATCGACCCTGAAATTTTGGGAGCTTTAACCAGTTTATTAAGAATTTTATATGTCTAGATATAGTTTTGTTTTACAAATTCTAAGGTTTATGTTTATTTAAATTATTTTAAATTTTTTGGCACAATAAGTCAATGTTTCACTTGCTTAAGTTTATGACCGGTCCTAAGTTTATGTTAGCTTATGAAACAATATAGGGAGCTTACTGGTTTATGACTAGAACTAGTAGAACCACGGCTTGATCTCTTAGAAGATCGACCAGATGAAGAAGAGGAATCTGGGAGAGAATATTCTTGCATGACCCAGTTACTCTGAGAATCCCCGAGATAGAAAGTCAGATACTTTTTTATACCCACTCTCTTGTGTGTGGAGCTTGTGAAAACTGGCTCGTCTATTCCCATTGATTCCCAATACCCATTGCTTGTCACTCTTTCTTGCGTCTTTCTACTGTAGAAGTACCATTGCCTCCCTTCTCCCAAAGCTTTCCCTATAATCATACGTAAACAAAGTTAGTGTAAGAAAAATTGTCAGTACCAAAGTTTAGCCAAAAAAAGAAGATAAATTGTCAGTACGTAGTATATTAATTACATGTGTATTTGTTGTTATATATGTCCACGTACATGTTTTGGTGTGTATATGATTGATTGTGTTTGTGTATCATGAGATTGAATGATTAAATCGGTGCGTATGTATGAATATGAAGAAAGCAATATTAATAATTACAGTTCACCAATTAATAGATTCCTTCCAAAAGAATTAAAAGGAAACTTATCAGGTAGAGATTGGCATTATTGGTATTTGTGTGTATGGTAAGATTTTGAAAACAAAAACAATCCTTAAAAAGAGCAACCCAACAAAAGTCTACTGCTAAAGAAAAGACAGATTAGTTACTTAAGTTGGTGACTTGGTGACAACGATCAACATATTGTCAACTAAACATATAACATACATGATACACACTCACATGCATGCATGCATACATAGATAGAGTCAATTATAAAAAAAAAAAATTCGTAAAAAAGGCTTTCAATTATAAATATGTTGCATGATACGTATATGGAGAGGGATATCAGATATGCATGTGAGTGTACATACCGGGAAGGTCCCAAGGATCGTAAGGGTAAAGATCGAGATCAGGGATGACGTCAGGATGACAAGGCAAGAGTGAAGCTCTGCGGTGGAGGAAGTGGACGACGAGCTCTTCGTCCGTGGGAAAGAATCTGAATCCCGGTGGTAAATTCATTGATAACGATATTGATCTCAGTATCTGCTTTACATGTACATGTGGCTGCGTGTGTGTGTGTAGAAGAAGATTAAATAAGGAGAGTAGATATACAGAGAAGATGATGTGGAACCGGAGAAAGTGTGTAGGAAACTGAGGTATATATAGGAGATATGAAAAGAAGATTAAGGAGAAAGTGGAACCAGGAATTTTTTTTTTCTTTTCATAAAGGGCTTTGGAACTAGGAAGTTGGCTTCTTTAATTCACTTGCGCACACCACGCACATTAAATTAACATCTTTAATTTTATTATAAAATATTTAAATAATAAAGAAACACATAGGAGAATAATGGTAACATGGAAGCAAGTAAGTGCAATGGAAGTAATCGATGTCAAAGGGGTATTTGAAAGCTTATTTTACGGCTTAAGTGGATCTTACAATTTTAGCTGCTGTTTTTCTTTTTTCATTTTGTTTTGATTTGATTATTTATATGTTTTCTAGTAACTAAACATAGATACAGAAAACTACAAACAAAAATATACAATTCCACAACGTAGCAGAGCTTTGAAACGGAATAGATATCTGACTTTTCTAAAATTTGGTCAGATTGAACCAAATATTACACATGTGAAATTCGGTAATTAGTTAATATTTAAGAACTAAAAGTCGAGAGAAAGAGGCAGGCGGAAACGAGAGGTGGGAAGGATTGGATACTTCCACGCAAAAGGGTATCTTCTTTTTTTTCCTCCTCGGATACTTCCGATCATGTTATTAATTCGAGGTTCTTAATTTTTGATTTGACAGTTTTTTTTGTTTTAATTAAACTAAGAACCGACAGTTTTTTTTTTTTTTTTTTTCATAATTAGTAAAGGATCCTTTGGGTGGAGTTCTTACCGGAATATAAGACCATGATTAATCCGGGTTTTTAGGCTGGGGTTCTTAGCTTTGGTTAAGAACCATTTCCTAGCTTTTAACTAAGAAAAACTAAAAACCTGCTTTCAAAAAATAGATATAAGAGCCGGTTCTTAGTCGAAAAGTGTAAAAAAAAAAAATATATAACAAAAAACGTCAAATCATGAGTTAAGAACCTCACCCTAAGAACCCGAGTTAATCATGCTCTTAAGAAACAATTAAGCATGTTTATTGGGGCAACCCCTAAGAGGGCTCTTAGTGATTTTTTTAGTATTAAAGTGAAATTAAGAACTTTTGTTAAGAAACTCTTAATTTTAGTGTTCCATTGGTAGTTTCTTAATTAGGAGTTCTTAAAAAAAATTTATTAAACATTATTTTATTGACGATAAAATTTATTTAAAAAAACAAAGTTAAACATAAACATTTGAAACATAGATTTTTAAATAAAAACATAAAAACAAAGATTACAAAAATAAACGATAATAATTTCAAAGAGGCATCCAAGCTTCAGTTGTTGTTTTGATCACGTCCAAATTTACGCCATATATGTTCAACCAAATCACATTTCAGTTGTTGATGCACTTATCTATCACGAATTCTAGTTCGAACACCCATCATATTGACGATATTTGTAGGGATATCTGTAGAATATGTGAAATCGACATGTGAACTTCCGCTGTCTTCTCCTTGTTGGAAATGCGAAACATTAAATTAAGTGTATTCATTATGTTCGTCTTCTACTATCATATTATGGAGTATGATACATGCTCTCATAATCTGCCCAATTTTGACTTTATCCCCAAAAAGTGCTGGATTTTTAAAAATGACAGATCGAGCTTGCAAGACTCCGAAAGCACGTTCGACATCTTTTCGGACAGCTTCTTGACATTGCGCAAATAAAACTGCTTCCGGCCCTTATGGAATTGGAATAGATTGGATAAAAGTTGCCCATTTTGGATAAATACCATCGGTGAGATAATAAGCCAAATGGTACTCTCGTCCGTTGACCGAGAAATTCACTTGCGGGGCTTGACCATTTATTATGTTATCAAAAACAGGTGAGCGATCAAGAACATTAATATCATTTAAGGTACCTGGAGGTCCAAAAAACGTATGCCATATCCAGAGATCATATGAAGCAACCGCCTCTAAAACGATTGTGGGTTTTCCCGAACCACGAGAATATTGCCCTTTCCAAGCGGTGAGACAATTCTTCCACTCCCAATGCATACAATCGATGATTCCGATCATCCTGGAAAATCCACGAAGCTCTCCAATATGAAGTAGACGCTGAAGATCACCCGGTGTTGATCGTCTTAGGTACTCATCGCCAAACAAATTTATTTTTGCTTCCACAAAATTTTCCACACATAACAGAGTAGTGGTTGAACCGAGCCTGAGGTATTCGTCGACCGCATCAAGCGCAGAACCATATGCCAACACACGAATAGTTGTTGTACACTTTTGAAGTGTAGAGAGACCAAGCCTTCCGAGACCGTCTTTTTTTTGTCGAAAGAATGAAACTTCATTGGAGAGTCGATCAACAATATGCATGAACAATGGCTTGTTCATTCTAAATCGTCGCCGGAAAAGATTTCCAAGATATGTTGGAGTTTCACTGAAATAATCATTTCATAAACGCATATGGTCTTCTTCACGATTTTTTTCGATAAAAACTCGTTTTTTCTTGTCCTCCTTTCATCTTCTTGATCAATGATCAGATTCTCGAACGTCTATTCAAAATATTGATCGAAAGTTTCATCAAACGAGTCTTCAAAATCGTTATGAGAAGAAGATGCCGTGAGATAGAATTGTTTTAGAAAGAGAATGAAAAGAATGGAGAGAGATGAGAGAATACAAAATAGAATTGTTTTAGAAAAAGTATGGAGTCAAGAACATGAGATAGAATTCTTTTATGGAGAGAATTGAGAGAAATGAGAGAATACAAGACAATTCATAAAAGGCAAATAATTTCAATTCATTTTACACACTCGTGAAACAAGAGGCAAATAATATAACAAAAGACAACTAATAGAACAAGACCCAAAGATTCTTTTGTGTGTGTGATTACACTTGTGTCTGTGATGCAAAAATACAAAACTCGTGATACAAGAGGCAAATAATACAAGAATTAACAACAACATCGTGACAACTACAAGACAAGAAACAAGACACCACCTCTCCACTCATGACAACAACAGCGTGACAAGAAACTGATCTTCTGATCTGACCTCTCTCAACAGCTTTCAGTCAATGACCTGACCTCTTTCTCGTCTACTCTCTCATGTTCTGATCTTCTGATCTTTCAGTCAATGACCTAACCTCTGTCTCATGTTCTGATCTTTGCTCTCAACAGCTTTCAGTTAATGATTCTCTCACATGCATTAACAAGAACAAGAACTGGTTAGCATTAACAAGAACAAAAACATTGTAAACATAACAAGAACTGCGACAAGAACAAGAAATTTAACAACAAGAAACATAACAACATTTAGACGCCTAGATGTTGCCAGAACAAGATTGTTTTCAAACAAGAACAAACATCAGAACTAGTTAAACAAGACACTTTCATTGTCAGAAACAGAACAACATACATAAACTTAAACTCGACGACAGAAACATAAACTCCAAGACAACAAACAACAAACAAAGGAACTCAAGCAGAGGACACAAACATAAACTTAAACAGACCACAGAACACATAAACTTAAACAGCCAACAAGTCATTAATCAGCTTCTTCTTTAGAGCTTTTTCGCACTCATACAGTGGCTCTTTTTTTGCAATAAGACTGTCAAGCAGAGACATCTTGGACAACATTTCTTTCATGGCTAGATCCTGCTGTTTAATGGATCACATTGACTGAAACTCAGACAGTCCATTCCCCTCTACCGTCTTCTTACCACGCGCCTTAGATGCTTTAACACCCGGTGGACGAGTGTTGCCTTCATCAGCTTCAGAAGTCTTGCTTTTAGACAAGTGAGAGGCTGATGATTGTGCACCATCGTCCAACTTCCTCTTTTTTGAGCTTCCACCATGTTTTGAACTTGAAAGCTCACACCACTTCTGGTCATTGCGCAACTTCATCTACGCATGCTCAAGGTTAAACTTCTTTTTATGGTTGTTGTAGAAGATCTCATGCGCTTTTTTGAGAACATCTGTCTCATTTTGTCCACCGGTCTTCTCCCTGGTTGCAGCCTCGTACGAGCCATAGAACTTGCACATGATGTCGTTGATCTTCTGCCACCACTGCTTACAGTGCATCAGCTCTCTCCTGTCGCAGCCTTCAACCTTCTGGCTTGCCGCAAAGTAGGCGGCAATGCGAGACCAGAAAGCGCCTAATCTTTGCTCATTGCCCACTACTGGATCTTTGCTCGTGTTAAGCCATGAGATGATGAGCAAAATGTCATATGAGAGCGTTCATTTCCTGTGTTCTCGTCGCTCTACAAGACTCTCTGCACCGAGGTTGCTATCCAGGGTCTGTTGAGTTCCAAATACATGAACTTCTGATGAACCAAAAACAATTTGTTGACTATGAAGAAGATCAACAAAGTTTGACCCACTCGTATATGGATTAAAATCCATATTTGAATGTGTGAAAGACGGAAGAAACATAAGAACAAGAGGAGAAGAGAAGAACAAGATGGAAGAGAAGATCAAAGAGAAAGTGTTTATGAGAAAAACAGAAGGAGCAATGCATTTAATAGAGGGAAGAGGACTTGACATTTTCTAAACACATTCATCATAACCCATAGACTTGACATATAGCTAACACATTTATCACCCTCTTCCATAACATCTATTTATTACTAACACAACCGTAATTTAACCCAAACCAAAACATTTATTACACACGCTTCAAGTCTAACAAGAATCAAAAGACATTAAGCTCAGTTGTTAAGATGAAAGAGAAACGTTTACATGTACTGTTATGAGAAATCCTTTTGCTTTCTTAACCTTCCTTATGTCTCCTTATCGTGTTTCCTTATCATGTCTCCTTATCCATCAGACACAAAGACATGGACGAATAAAAAAAATCACAGGAAGAAAATATTTAATTGATCAAAAATGTTCTTCATTCTCAAGATTCTAGATCATGACACCAAGCCACCTAACGAGAATCACCTAAACCAATACAATCAAGAAGTCCTAGACATGATTTTCAGTGTAGAAATTTTTTACATTCACTCAAACAATCAAGGAAACTATCAATACATTGCAAAAGTTCTCCATCAACAACGAAAATTGTATACAGAACCGAGAAGATTGTCTCTCCAGAGAATAAATGATTGTCTCTTCAATGGAACTTCAATCTGCAATTGAAGAAATCAGATTACTGACTAAACATCAAAAAAGAACAAGAAGGACCAAAATCAAACACATGCAAAATTGAGGAATTGAAAAATAAAAACAAAATTACTTAGCTTTGCTCATCGATTACACTCAGCATCAACCGACGATTCTCTTTGTAAAGGAGAGCCACTGAGACTCGCTGTCGCTGAGAGCAACCGAGATTCTTCGTCGAGGAGAGCAACGGACATCTCTTCGTCGACGAGACCGACGAGATTCTTCAATGGGAGAGCCACCACCACCGAGATTCTTCGTCGTCGAAATCAACCCACCAGATTCTTCGCGGAGCCGACCACCGATCGTCTTCTTCGATGAATAGAAAGAGGCGTTTTGTTTCTTTTCCTGTTTTTTTTTCTTTTTTCTTTTCCTCTCAAAATCACAAACCCAATACATCTTAAACACGTGGCTATCAAGAGCCGATTCTTCCAGTCTTTATTTAAGACTTGTTGCTTACCTAATTACGTTTTTTTTCTTTTCTTTTTAATTACAAATTAGTTAAGAATTACACTTAAGCAACTGCAATAAACATGTTCTTATATCTCTTATTTAAGAGACAATTCTTAGTTTTTTTTTTAGTTAAAAGCTAAGAAACGGTTCTTAGCCGAAACTAAGAACCTCATCCTAAAAACCCAGGTTAATCATGGTCCAAGAAAAAAGTTCTTATCCATTTATTCTTATTATGTTACCATATCGTTAACATCTACTAAACATAAATTCAATATTTTCATGTTTGTTTTACAAATATTCGTTAGAAATTATAAATACAAGAGACCTATTCTTTTCAAATAGACCCCCTTTCAAATACTCACTAATTTTTTTTAAATGTATTTTTTGTGTTTCACATATTTTAAAGAAAACTTTTAATTTTGATTATAAATATATTATGGGCTTTTTGCAGAATTGACCTATAACTTAAAGTCAAATACAAAACTAACCTCTTTTTTTTTTGAAAATTGGTTTTGCCCTATTCACCCCACAAGTTCATATAATTTACGAAAATGCCATCAATTTTTCTTTTCTTTCTTTTTTCGAAAATGACATTTTTACTCTCTCACCCTCATCATTTTCAAGTAATTACAGGATTGCCATTGTCATCAATACCACAACCACCATGAACAACTAATTTGAAGCTCTTAATGCTCCCAAAATCGATTTACACTTTTTCTTTTTCCATTCTTGTGAACTAAACACAACATATCTCTCACTTTCTCTCCACAATGAGCTAAAAAAACCCAAGATTTTGATTCTAAATTTTTTATGGTTCATAGAGTCATAGAAGCTAACGATTCTGGGTGGGTTACTTTCATTTGTGATTCTGTGTGCTTGGAGAAGCCTTATGTATGCTAAGGAACTTATCTCACCAATTTAAGGTATGACATCGAGTTTTTTTCCAGATCTGTTCGTCAGACGACTTACTTGGGAAGTCGTCTGGCTGTAGACAACTTACCTGGAAGTCGTCTGGTCAACGCAGAGGTTATTTTTGCAATTAACTTTGAAATCTGTAACCTGAGACGACTGAAAGTTAAGTCGTCTGTTTTTGTTTGGTTTCAAAAAAATTTCCAAAGAACCTAGACGACTTACATTTCAGTCGTCATAGGTTAGTTTTGCATTTGACTGGATAATTTCAGAAGTTTGACTTCCCCAGACGACTTACATTTCAGTCGTCTGGCGAAAATTAAAATAACAATATTTTTTTAAAAGTAGACGACTTACAGTTAAGTCGTCATAGGTTAGTTTTGCAATTGAAAAAAAAATTTCAAAATTTAATTATACACAGACGACTTATAATTCAGTCGTCCACGAGACGACTTACTTGTAAGTCGTCCAGGATTTTTTTCCGAGATTCTGGTCAAACCTCGTAAATCCTAGACGACTTACATTTCAGTCGTCTCGTGGACGACTGAATTATAAGTCGTCTGTATATAATTAAATCTTGAAGTTTTTCTTTTCAATTGCAAAACTAACCTATGACGACTTAACTGTAAGTCGTCTACTTTAAAAAAAATATTGCTATTTTAATTTTCGCCAGACGACTGAAATGTAAGTCGTCTAGGGAAGTCAAACTTCTGAAATTATCCAGTCAAATGCAAAACTAACCTATGACGACTGAAATGTAAGTCGTCTAGCTTTTTTGGAGTTTTTTTTTAGCCAAACAATAGTTGACGACTTATTTTTCAGTCGTCCGAAATAACAGATTTCAAAGTCAATTGCAAAAATAACCTCTGCGTTGACCAGACGACATATATTTTAGTCGTCTGGACTACTTAGATTGAAGTCGTCCGCTTCGATCTTTAATAAACTTTCGTTTTCTTTGTTCTAAGTTTGCTAATGTGTTTTATTTTGACTTTTTTAGATGATGCATCAGTTACATGCAGTGTATGGAGAATGGTTGTTGAAAGATGGATGTTGGAATTTTGTGGTTGATCATTTCAAAGGAGCGAGAATGTTATTTTTGAATGAAGGTTCGACACATGCTGATCTTGTTGCAATGGCTCAAGAAGATTATACCTGGACATGAACACAGAGTCTGTGGAGCTAACCTACTCATTACAACAGATGGCTCCAGACCTTCCTCCTATTCATGTTACAAGTGATAGACAAGTTCGAACTTGCTCGAGATAACTAAAACGCATGAAGTACGTCTTTGTGTATCAAGCTTTAGCAAGATGAGAACGGTTTCAGAGGAAAGGGATGAAGCTGAGGAGGGGGATGAAGCTGAGGAGGGGGATGAAGCTGATGTGAGCGATGAAGATGAAGAGGGGGATGAAGCTGAGGAGGGGCATGAAGCTGAAGAGGGGGATGAAGCTGAGGATCATGATGGGGAGGAGGATGCTGACATCCCTGTTGTCGCTGATGCTGAGGATTATAGTGAGTATGGAAAGGTTAAAGATGAGGATGAGGAAGAAGATGATGAAATCTGTTTTGATGATTACAAAGGGGCATATGGTTGTGAAGGAGAAGGATCATCTGCAGACAGAATCTATGTCAACCAGAGTTTTGCTAGTAAGGATGCACTGCTTTCAGAGTTGCGGTTGACAGCGGTGAGGCGTAGGTTCTCCTTCAGAATATTCAAGTCAACGAAAACTCTGTTTGTGGCAACATGTCGTGTTAGTGGTTGTCAATGGAAGGTCCGAGCAAGTGTGAAACATGGGACTAAAACGTTTTGGGTAACCAAGTATTTGGCAACTCATACATGTTCCATCCCAGACAGAATCGCTCAGCGGAAACGTTGTACTCCGAAGTACATTGGTCGACTTTTCATAGATCGAGTGGGAATCATTGATGGGTTGAATCCGCAGCATATCAAAGATGCAATGAAGAACATGTTTGGCATGACACTTGATTACACCACTTCATACAGAGCATTGTTATATGCGCAAGAAATGGTGAGAGGATCAGCGGAAGACGGGTATGAGTGACTGCCTTCATATTTGGAGCAAATCAAGGCAGCAAATCCGGGTTCTATCACAGCTATAGAACTTGATTCTCTGAATAGATTTAAGTATCTATTTCTTGCTTTTGGAGCTTCGATCAGAGGATTTAAGTATCAGAGAAGGGTCATTGTGGTAGATGGGACTCACCTAAGTGGGAAGTATGGGGGTACTATGTTGGTTGCAACCGCACAAGACGGTAATTTTCAGATATATTGGCTTTTGGGATCGTAGATGGTGAGAATGATGAATCTTGGGAATGGTTTTTCACAAAATTGGCGAGCTGTGTATCTGATGAGTATCCTCTGGTGATAGTCTCCGACAGGCACGCCTCCATTATAAATGCGTGTGAAAAGGTGTTTCCTTGGGCAACCCGAGGAATATGTTATTATCACCTTCAAGAGAATATTGTCAAAAAGTATAAAGGGAAGCATCTCTTGTACTTGGTGAAAGGTGCTGCTTATGCTCATACACTTTACGATTTTGATCGGTACATGGATGAGATATGGAGTGCAAATCCGGATCTTGCTGATTATCTGGAGGAAGCCGATGTGACCCTATGGTCTAGGGTTCATTGTCAGGGAGACAGGTACAACTTAAAAACGAGCAATATCGCTGAATCAATTAACTCCGCACTGAAGCGAGCAAGAGGATTTCCTATTCAGTTCCTGCTGGAGTTCATAAGGGAGAAGCTAGGAAGGTGGTACTGGAAAAGGAGAGGAGATGCTTTGAGTCTTACAACTCAACATAGTCGGGGTGTTGAACACTTGCTTGCTGTCCGAGAGGAGAACGCGTATACTCTGAGAGTCCAACAAATTGATGGATGGAAGTTCTTTGTGAAAGGTGGCAATAGGGACTGTAATGTTGATCTGGAACTTCAAAAGTGTGATTGTGGTGTCTATCAAGTCGAGAAAATACCTTGCTCTCATGCTATAGCAGCTGGAACAGCAGCTGGTGTGCATATCTCCACACTTGTGTGGCCGGTCTACTCAAAGGATACTTTGTTTGCTGGATACTCAGAGAATATATATCCTTGTGTTGGACAACTTGTTGAGGCACGCACATGCTTTCCTCCGGAAGTAAAGCGTGGTCCGGGGAGACAGAAGAAATCAAGATGGCAATCTTGGTTGGAGCTATCCAGGATGAGAGGACGCAAACCCCGGAAGCAACACAGGGTTTATAGGTGCTCAGTCTGCAAAGAAACTGGCCATAAGCGTCCACAATGTAAGAACTGACGTGGAAGACCTTTAAGTAAGTCGTCCAGAAGACCTTTTGGTTAGTCGTCCAACGTCTTAACTAGAATTTTCTTCTGGTTAGTCGTCCAGAAGACCTTTAAGTAAGTCATCCAGTAGACCTTCTGGTTAGTCGTCCAACGTCTTAACTAGAATTTTCTTCTGGTTAGTCGTCCAGAAGACCTTTAAGTAAGTCGTCCACAATGATTTTCTATGTTTTATGAACTTCTCTGTAATCGTCCACAATGATTTTCTATGTTTTATGAACTTCTCTGTAGACTCTATGTTATGAATTTATATGTTTTATGAACTTTTCTTTGTAGACCTTCTAGGTTAAATCGTCCAAACTAATTCCAACAGTGCAATTTAAAAAAGACAAGTTTTACATTACATATTCCGAAAGGTTACTGCACTACCAAACTAATTTCCTACGGAATTCTAGTTTGGTATGAGGATAGGTTACAAAAAACATCATCCTATCCTGACCCTGTTAACATCCCCTAATCTACCAAACAACAGTACACAAAAGCATCAAGTTCAAATACAATCGCAACAGCACACAATAACACATCCAATATCTAATCATACGTTGCCAGGTTCTCATCATTGTCTTGGTTTTCCCATTCATGGCACATAGGAAGCTCTCGAAATATATCCAGCGCCATCTTCTCCCTGATGGTCTTCCCGTGTTTTTTGTCAAACGCGCTGGGAAATTCTATCCCAAGAGCATGACATTCGATGTACTTCAGAGTGAAGGGGCCACAATCACCAGCTCGGCACTGAGGTACTCCAACGGTTTGTCTCGCATATGTGTATGGCTCCAATGTGTATTGAACCTTTTGTTCGTCAGAGAGCGCGCACTCAACAAGCAGATAAGGGACCATTGTGACAAAAGGCTCCATTACCTCATCGAGTTCTTCAGGGCTAATATGAGAGACAATGCTGTCCCAGACGACGATGTGCCTCTTAGGGATCGATATCCATATAGCAATCCAATGCTGGTTCTTGAAGTTCACTGGTGCATAGATATCATCCACATCCACCCCCCAAACCTTCTTCGATTGGCAAAAAGAAGGTATCACGCCTGCATGATAATTCCACGCCCCACCCGGGAGTCTTCTTCCTAAACCGTTGGCATCAGGAGTGTCGCTCTTAAAATCAGGGTAGGAGGCCCTCCACTGCCGAGAAAATATAAAAGCATCCATTTGCTGCATATAAAACAATACAAGTCAAAAAAACTTACAGACGACTTAGAGACGACTAACAGAAGACTTAGAGAAGAATTAGAGACGACTTAGAGAAGACTTAGAGACGACTTACAGATGACTTACGTAAGATAACTACCAGACGACTTACAGACGACTTAGAGACGACTTAGAGACAACTTACAGACGACTTACGTAAGATAACTACCAGACGACTTATAGACAACTTACAGACGACTCACAGACAACTTATAGACGACTTACGTAAGATAACTACCAGACGACTTACGTAAGATAACTACCAGACGACTTATATACAACTTACAGACGACTCACAGACAACTTATAGACGACTTACGTAAGATAACTACCAGACGACTTATAGACGACTCACAGACGACTCACAGACGACTCACAGACGACTTATACAAATCAGAAAAGTACCAGATAACTACCAGACGACTTATATAAGAGTAAGAAAATAACAGAAGACTTACATGGTCGGTCAGCCATTCTAAGGGGGTTCGGAGGACCTGATAAAGTCGACTTGGACATCTACGTGGTTTTTTTTTCAGAGGCAGTTTATAAGAACTGCAAACACAAAATGTAAATAATCAAATGGAAGCTTTTTTTAATCAAATATAAATAAGCATATTTTTAACAGCAACTTACGGATCTTTTTGCACCCAAGCAGTGAGCTCCTTCGACTTCATCTTGTCATAGGGTGCAAAAGGATCATAGCCTCCGCCAACCTGTTTGTTTGGAATGATCTGTTTGGCAGTGTTGTTTCCCTTAAAAGGAGTTTGCTGTGTGGGAGCAAGCTTCCTTTCTCGCACACTTTTTTTACGGAGATTCACCAAAGCAGTCTCCTTCTTTGTCTGCCTTCTAGCTTCTTCAACGAGTAAATCTGTAGCGGTGGGAACTTGTTTGTCCAATATAAGAAGGCTAGGATCATCACTCGGTAAGTCGACTGCAGGACTCACAAGACAGAGCTCTCTCGAGGAACTCGGTTCTGTAGTAAGACTCGGTTCTTTGGCTTCCTTCCGTCCTGCTTTCGCCCCATTCACACTTTCACTCTGCAATTTCGAGTTCACAGTGTTTAAAAACTATTAACAAAAGCCCTTACAGCAAAGATCAAATTCACACTAGAAACAAAGCACACATGTTCAGAATCAAGGCATACAGTGGTTCATCAAAGCACACTAGAAACAAAGCACATCAGTCCTGACTCTTCCTAACACTTTGCCTAGTGACTCTCTTCTCTGCAATTTTGGGAGAGGTTTTGGTACTAACCCCGGGTTCGTCAGCAGGTTTTGGTGGATTTGAAGTGGTTGTAAGTTGACGATCATCAGATGAACCCCCTCTGTTGGTGATTCCCACCTTCTTCTCCACAGCTACCATCCTATCCGCCAGTAACTTGAGCTCCTTAAGGCACGTCCCAAAGCCAAGATTAATGGCATCAGATATGTCCTTCAAGGACTTTTCAATCTGCTGATGCGTCATCCCTTCACTACCCGCCGCAGGTGTCTCAGCAGAAACAGAAGACCCTTTACGAGCTTTCTTCCGAGGTCTGCTACTTTCTTCCTTCACAACACTCTCTGACTTCACGGGACTTACTTCATTATTCACTGGACTCACTTCCATCTTCACAATCTTGCGAGTACCGGTTACTGGCCAGCATTCCATGGTCCACTCCCATCCAGGATCATTAAACATGACTTTAATTATGTTATCCGCGGCGGGGTCATCTACGTCTCCATCCCATTTTGGAAACATTTCATCAAAATCCTTCTGAACGAGGTTCTTCACGATAATCTGCAATAAATAAAAGATATAAACTTAGTTAAGTCGTCTGAGAAGAATTTTGTTCTCAGACTACTTAAAGTTAAGTCGTCTGAGAAGTATTTTGTTCTCAGACGACTTAAAGTTAAGTCGTCTGGAAGTCTTCCAACAAAAAGACCACTCAAACGACTTAAAAGTAAGTCGTCTGAGTGGTCTTTTGTTGGAGGACGATCCACACGACTTAACTTCAAGTCGTCTGAGAAGTCTTAGGAGTGAAGTTAAGTACCTGTTTATTGATAGCAGCCTTAAAACATTTGCGTTGTCTTTTGCCACCCCTGTAAGCCAGCAACAGTGGAGACGGTCTGTTTGGTATGGGAGACCCATAATTAGCACCCAATTCTGGCATAGCATAGTACGCCCACACTTGGAGCACTTGTATGAACCCATCAACAGTGTAACCAGTTTGCGTCAAGTCTTTTGCCTTCAGAGAATCCATCAGCACCTTAAACGCCACTCTCCCCCATGGATAATTCTCAAATTTTTCTAAATCCATCACTAGCCTTGCAAGACTAGCTGATGTAGCGGATGAGAACTTTTTCCCTTCGATGTATCCTGCGTAGATGGCAAGGTATCCCAGCCGCATGCGATCGTCCGGAGACCACTCGTCGCAGTTGTAAAATGCTTCTGTTATCTGTTCAATACTTGGCCCAGTATCGATATCAACACGCATCTTCTCCCAGAAAGCAGCCATCTCCGACGTAACCTCACACCTTGGATTTTCCAGGTCCTTGATGTAATCGCAGTTCAGCCCAGTGAGGTGTTCAAACTCTATCAGTGAAAACCTCACAGGTTGTGAAACGACAAGACTCCAGAGCTCAAACTTCTTCTTGATGTCCAGCTGGAAACAGAGCAAAAAATGTACCAGCCTTGAAGTCCAACCAAAGTCAAGCTCCTTGAATTTGATGAACACTCTTAACTTCGACGCCTTCAGATCGTCATATTCGTCAGCTGTGAGACAATCACATAGAGCTTTAAACAACTTCGTGTCATCAGAATGATACGAAATGCTCCTGATTGCATCGGGCTCTTCTCCTAATGTAAACATCCTCGGCGGGAGTTCTGGTAAATCCATTTTAAGGCCTGCAAATAATCACAAACAACCATCTCAAACACATAGGTTGCGCACTATGCTAAATGCTATAGAAGACTTGCAGACGGCTTCCATGAAGTGAGAAGACTACTCAGACGACTTTCAGGAAGTGAGAAGACTACTTGGACGACTTCCAGGAAGTCTTCTACGATGTCTTACTCTCTGGACGACTTACTTGTTAGTCGTCTGGAAGGCTTCTGGGACGACTTACTTGTTAGTCGTCTGGAAGTCGTCTGGAAGTCGTCTGAAAGACGTCTGGAAGTCGTCCTTAAAGTCGTCTGGACTTCCTGTAAAGTCATCTGGAAGTCGTCTGAACTTCCTGTAAAGTCGTCTGGAAGTCTTCTGACAAAGTCGTCTGACAAAAACTTCCAGACGGCTTCCATGAAGTGAGAAGACTACTCAGACGACTTACATGTAAGTCGAGAGTAAGACATCGTAGAAGACTTCCTGGAAGTCGTCCAAGTAGTCTTCTCACTTCCTGGAAGTCGTCTGAGTAATCAATACTAAAATATTTAGGGTTTTCCGGCGGCTAAACGCCTTAATACATGAGAAATAACATACCGGCAGCGGAGTTTGGCAAACGAGATTTCAGATCTGAAAAATAAGAAGCGGACGGTCGGTTTAAACTACGAAAATACTCTACGGCATGATGGAGAAACGAGATTCGTCGTAATCGGAGAGATTACCGGCGAAGATAACGGCGGAACACGACCACGGTAGGGTTTTCGTCTTATCGCCTTCGAAATCGCCGTTGGAGAGAATCGGCGCTAGGGTTTCGTAAAGTTGTGAAATAGTGAAAAAAATAGCTTTTATATGTCCGGTAAATGATCCGGTTTGGTTAAAACGTACATTGGTAAATTAACGGTTCGGTACGATGTGGACGACTGAATATTACGTCGTCCGTGTAAATTATTCAACAGACAACTGAAATATAAGTCGTCCACACCCTAAACATAACCCCTAAACTTAATTATCTAATTAAACACTTCATAAAATCAAATCAAACTTGAAAGGTGTTTACTATACACAGAAATAAACACATATAGGTGAAAACTAATATTTGAAAAAAACATTTTAGTTTTCCAAGATCTAACCCTAACAATACATACAATACTACAACATATGTTTGCCAAACTCCTAAACCAAAGAATATCATGATTCAATACTTCCACTCATCTATCTTCAAAACAAATCAATTTTATCATATCTTAATTTATATCACTTAAAACTGTTTATAATCACCTGATTTTTATTTTTCACGCATCAAAATATTTTTTTACAAGATTTATAAATTATTTTTAAAATAAACTGGTACCAGACGACTTAAACTTCAGTCGTCCAGAAGACTTAAACTTCAGTCGTCCAGAAGACTTAAACTTCAGTCGTCCAGACGACTGCCAACATCTCAGACGACTCAGACGACTTACTGGGGCTATATTCGTAAAAATGGCTTCTATTTTTTTGTTTGTTCACAAGGGGCTGAGCTGTAATTTCACTAGGCTTTTAGGTTAGTTCTGCATTTGATTCAAGTTTGGGTATAGGTTTGGGGTTAAAATCAAGTTGTGGGTTAGTTTTGGTAAAAACCCCATATATTATTTTGTGATTCTCCATTTCCCATCATTTAAACTAATAATATTTCAAAAACATTATTTTAGTGAGATTTTTATACTAAATCATCTTCAATGGCACTCTAAAAATCACACTATTTTAGTGCAACAGTAAAATTTGGGGAAAATCGTATTTTAAACCCTGAAGGTGACACATTCTAGCAGTTTAAACACTCAACCATTTTCACTAGCATTTTAATACCTCAAACTAGAATAATTGTCGAAAAAAACCCCGAAATCGTATCCCGCGTTTTTCTCGTAATTCTACTTAACGGCTTAATTAACAAAGTTGACCTGGGCGAATTGCATGTTGTATTGTTGATCAAAAACGACACCTTTAAAAAACACAACATTAATTTTATTTCCAAATCGATTTGGGGATTAGGGTTCTAACTAAAACGAGAAAGACGATTCTCGTCGAGAAGAACCCAAAAATGGCGTAAGTTTGTATCGATTCTTCACTTCTTCTACCTCGTTCTTGTCTCTTAGAAACTTCTAAAGACTCAATTTTTATAACAGTGAATCGCAGGAAATCGAATTGAAGATTCATTTTGGTGGTTCAGTGAAGAAGATTGGAAAGGAAGATTATGAGTACTTAGGTGAATTAGGGAGCAAAAATGTGGAATGGAAGTTCGATGAGATATTGTGGGATAGGTTTGTCGATTTTTGCAAAGAAGAAGCGCTAATTAGAGCACCAGTTGGCTTGATTTGGTTTAAATCAGAAAAAGAAGAGATGAAGCAACTGCGGTATTTATATGATAGGTACGATGAGGAGATGTTGATGCTACGATCTGTGAGCAAGCTAGGGATAGATGTTGTAGTAGTGTTTGTTGAACATGAGTGCTCAGAACACATACCCGGTGTGATTCAGCTTTCAGATAGAGAACACATTGAAGACGAAGAACACAGTGAGAATGATGATGTCGATAGACCTAAAGAAGATGATGAGCCAGAAGGATCAGAAGATAAGAATCCGGCTGAAAAGGAAGATAACCCGACTGTGAATCCGGCTGAAAAGGAAGACAATGAAGATGGTGGTGATGAAGTTGTCGCTGATGTAACAGATGATACTAACGATGTAAGGTTTCAGTCTGTCTTTGAAGAAGGAGAGAAAGCTGTACTAGATAAAGAAGCATATGGAAATGGTATAGAGGAAGATGACAGTGAAGATGAGAGGGCGCCAGTAGATGTTGAATATCTAGACACACCAGTAGAGTCAGAAGATGAATGGGAAGAATGGAATCGAAAGCTTAAAGGAAAAGGGAAGGTCAATGGAAGTGATAAATACCATGGTGACTATGAAAAACCACCTTACATCTGGTTATTTCAAAAGTTTAACAGTGGGTTAGAGTTTAAAGACCAAGTCTTGAAGTATTTTATGAATACTCAATACGATGTGAAGATGGCAAGGTCGGAGTCATTCAGGATTGGTGTGATTTGTTGCAAATCGAAATGTCCTTTCTGAGTTTATTGTTCAGTGGAGAAGCCGATTAACAAGTGGATGGTGAAAGTGTGTCACATGAAGCACAACCATGGTAAATCAAGCAGGATCTCAATGTTGAAGCAATGTGTGATTGCTGTCCTTTTTAGAGAAGAATTACGCATAAATGTCAATCTACAAGCTTCAACGATCAAAGATGCGATAAAGGTAAGATATGACATTGTTGTACCTATATCTAAGTGCTACAGAGGAAGAGACATTGCATTGGGGACAATTCTTGAAGCTCAAACAACACAGTTTTGGAAGCTATGGGATTATGAAGAAGAGTTGCGTAGATCAAACCAGGGTATAAGCACTGATTTATGCACAAGAGAGGTTAATGGTGTTCAGATGTCTGACTGCTTCTACATTTTCTTTATAGAATTGCGGACTGCTTGGAAGAGTTGTTGTAGACCTGTTATCGGACTTGATGGATGCTTTTTGAAGTGAGATTTAAACGGAGATTTGCTTGCAGCAGTTGGGAGTGATGCCGATAACAGGATGTACCCTATTGCTTGGACAGTTGTGAGAGGAGAAAACAAAGATACTTGGGGATGGTTTATGAGAAAGCTGAAGCATGATATTGGCTTGGAATTTGGGAAGGATCTTACTGTAATCTCGGATAAACAAAAAGGACTTGTTCACGCTATCGAATTAGAACTTTCTGAAGCAGAACATCGCATGTGTGCTAGGCACATTTATGCTAATTGGAAGAAGCTTGGTTTCTCAAGGTCAGAGTTTAAGTCATTGTTTTGGGGAGTCGCATACAGCTACACCGAGGGAGAGTACAAAGAGAAGATGCGTTTGGTAGAGGCTTACGATGTCGTGGCACACAATGAATTACTCAAAACAGACCCAGAGCGCTGGTGTAGAGCATTCTTCAATGTGGAGTCTCATTGTCCTGATGTGCACAACAATTTATCAGAAAGTTTCAACAGAAACATAAAGATGGCAAGGGCAAAACCAATGATCAACATGTTGGAGGACATACGCAGACAAGCAATGACAAGGATATCAAGCCGGTTCTTTACGGCAGATAAGTGGGACACCATTGTAACACCTATTACAATGGCTTTGTTGGAGAAAGCGAGATGTGCAAAAAAACATTGTTCAACAATTCGCAGCGGTTTCAGCTTGTACGAGGTGAATGAGTTCGACTGTGGTTACATGGTGGATTTGGCTACACATCAGTGTGCTTGCAGGCGATGGGATCTCACAGGTATTCCTTGTAAACATGCTGTGTGTGTGCTTGATGACAACCAGGAGGATCCTGTGAAGTATACTGCAGAATATTACTACACACATGTGATGAAAAGAACTTACTCTGACAACATCAAACCTGTCAATGGCAAAAACTTGTGGAAGATGATAGGCAAGCCACCTATTGGGATACCAGAGATAAGGAAACCAAGAGGGAGACAAGAACACGATATAGGAAGAAAGAGTCATTTGAAGCGCTTGAAACTGCTGAAAAATTGTCAAGACATAGACGCATACCCACATGTAGCAACTGTCATTAGTCTGGACACATTAAAACTGGATGCAAAAACCAAACTGTGGTTTATGAGGGACCAAAAAATAAGCGTGGCAGACCTCGTAAAAATCTAGAAGACGTAATTTTTGAATTATAGCTATACAATGTTTCTTTCTTAATTGTATCTAACACATTTCTTTACACCGGGCACTCCTAAGCCTCCATCTACAAGAAGAAGAAAAACTCAAAATACTAGGTCTTCTTTTCAGCATGTTCACGCCACTGGATCATCATCTCAGTCTGTTCACGTCACTGGATCTTCCTCTCAACCTGTAGAAGCCACTGGATTCTCATCTGACCCCAAGCCTCATGCTAAGAAACCTTAACGAGGACCTTTTAAGGTAAGGAAGACAGCCAACATTCCTCATGGTGTTGGGACTTTATGGAGTCCATTCACAAATCGTCCTTTTGAAGTGTTTGGAGATCGAGTGTATGATAGGTCTGATCTTAATCCACAGCCTCCACAAGAGTGATCTCATGTCTTTGTTTTGCTTTTGTTGGTTCACTGACTTGCTGTAGTTTGTCTTTATTTCTTCAAAACGTTATGGAGCTTGTCTTTTGTTGTTTCAAAATTTGAGTTGGAGTTTCTTCAGCACCTTTGAACTTTGTCTTTTGTTTTTCTATTATTTTCAATGTCGGAATTGGGTATTAGATCATGAGACACGGCAAAATAGTCTTAAATCTTAATAATAAAACATGAAGGAAGCTTACATAGACAATACATAAACTGAAAAAGTCTTAACAACATCAAATACATAACCTAAATTGTCTTAGCAACATGAAAGAAGCTTACATAAAGTCTTAACAACATGAAAGAAGCTTAACCAGTCTTAACAATAACAACAATAGTCTTTTACCACTTCAAGATACCCATGAAGACACAAATAACCACAATAAATCCAATTGCCAACGTGATAAAACATTATGATACACCATGTTCCTCTTGTTTAGAACCAATATTTCTCCTCTAAGCGCTTCACATGCTTCACAGTTGAGGTCTGAATCAGGTGGAGTTGGCCACTGCTTTCATTCTCAAGCCTAACTGCTCCGCCAATTCTTACATTCTCAAGGCTAAGTTCTCTTACTTGGTTTCGCAGGTTACTAATATCTTCTTTCTGTTGGCGTATAACATTTCTAGCACCCAACAATGCAGTATATTGCCACCCGTGTGGGTTCTCAACTTCATACCATCGAAAGAAGTTGCAGGTTTGGTATCCGTTAGAAACTCTACGCCCTTCGCAGGTATAAAACCTCCTTCCAGGGTCGTCAACAGTCCAAGCTTGAATCCCCTTTGCTTCAATGTTACAGTTGCAAACCACAACTTTTTCCTTTTTGTTGTCAATGGTAGAGTAACTTGAACTTTGAGCCATCTACAAGATATATAACACCAAGTACAAACATGAATCTCTAACTAATACCGCTAATTTTAGCTTCACAAACACACTTTGAGCCATCTTAAGAATTTATGAAATCAAAAGTTCTAGAATTTAGAAACTTTACAAGATTACAAAAACGATTTACTGTTTTGGAATTGAGACTGAATTGTGGCAGAGAATCGTCTTTCACTTTTTCTGGTTTCGTAAATTTATGAAACCCTAGATCCCCAATTCGATTTGGAAAGGAAGAAGAAGACTTATTAAAAAAATTTACGGTTCCTAGTTTTTTAATCAACAAAACGGCACAGTGTTTTAAACAGTAAACGTCCTGAACAGTGCCGTCAAGTAAGGTCACGAGGAAAACGCGGAGATACGACTTCAGGGTTTGTTTCGACAACTTTTCTAGTTTGAGGTATTAAAATGCTAGTGAAAAAGGTTAAGTGTTTAAACTGCAAGAATGTGTCAGCTTCAGGGTTTAAAATGCAACTTCCCCCTAAATTTTGATATCAAATTTGGTGTGATACTATTCACCACACTAAAATACTATTCATCTCATTAAAACACTATTCATTTATTTTATTACTAAAACATTCAATTAAATAAATGATAAATAAAAGACTTAATACATATAATATTATAAAATAATTTTAACGTGAAGTTTAGTGTTGTGGTTAGAAAAAACTTTGGTTTTAGTGTTTAAATTACATTAAAATAGCGTGGTTTTGACACTAAAAAGGTGTCGGTGGTTGGAGACGCCTTTACTGTAGAAGAAGCAATGCATTTAACCTTTAACTTGTAAACACCAAGTAGAAAAACTCAATCATAGTGTTCACTGTTTACTGTTTAGGACATTTTAGCCACGTTTTAGTGGTCAGTTTTCTATTGTATTAATGTGGTAGTCCACATTTTACGCCAAAGACAAAATTAGCTACAAACCAAAATAAATAATGTATACTCTAAACTTACATAATGTTTTTAATAATACTAGAAACTTATAACTGTTTAGCAGGAGTATTTCGAGGTCGAGGAGTGATGATGACACTTCATGCTGAGATCATGCACCCGCAATAACCCACGTGGCGCACATGTAAATGGGTTTGGCCGTCAACCATAGGATTGTAGGCTCCACTTTTCTCTCTACCTTTGCCTTCATTTTGAGATTTTGTACCTTTGTGTGTACCCAATACTCTCCCATTATTACACTCTCTCCTGTTTTTATCTGAACTTTAAGATATTTTCCATGTTTTATATATCTATTATAAATATTTGTACAGGTACTGAATTTTGATATGTAAAATTCTGATAACTGAGATTGAAAATATTACGCTTACATTTTGGATGGAGAGATAAATGATTTTTTTAGATATTTGTATGATTTTATATAATTGACTAAAGTATTAAAGTAGGATACAAATATAATACTGTCAACCAAACAGCTAAAACTGAAAGAAATATAAATTAGCCAACAGCTAAAACTGAAAGAAATATAAATTAGCCAAATTTTGACGAATGTTTTGGATGATACAACCATAAATTTGTAGATCATTGTGTTTTGGCTTTACTATATCTGCAAGATTACCACACAAATCAAAATAGAATCATATACATCTGTCAATTGTTAACAAAGATTTTGGCCTAAATTTGACAAAGAAACAATATTGTATAAAAATATGTATATATACGCTAAAAATTAAAAAAAAAATTTTAATAAATAGCGATTTAAGTATGTATGAAGCAAACTTTAAAACTTATCAATCTTTCTCATATGCAGTCCCCCTCAAGTAGCAATCAGTGGCTTTTGTTATAAAATTGAGATCCACACAAACTCAAAGACTGCTCAAAAGATTGAGAGTTCAACTGATTTATCTTCTTAGGACCCACTACTCTCTTAAAATAATTGACACTCTACTGTTATTTAGTTGCTTCAAACAATTGTCTGGTTATTGTAATAATTATTATTAGTATTTTCCATGTTATTAATTCTAAAACTTACTAAGCAATCCATCGGATGAATTAAAAAAGGAGAGCATAGCAGTAGGCAAGCCCCAACGACTAGAAGTGTGTTGGTGCTCTCCTCAACTTTGCTTCAGATTTCTCCAAGGTTACAGACAAAAATATATACTTTTGGTATATGATAAAAGTGTGAAAATAGCATTATTCTTTATAAAAGGGTAGAATCGTCAAAATTACATAATATCATATTGAGGGGTTTGGGGATTTGGATGATCTATTGCTTACGCTTACGCACGCACATGCCCACTGCCACACGCGTGATCAAAAGATCTTTGTCTTCTTTAGTTTGTCCTCAACTATCACTCAAATACATTTTCATTATTTCATTAGAGTATCAATTATCTTATATTGTTTGCGTTTATATTAATGCAATAAAAAAATAGAAAACTTGAAAGCTAAGATGAGTATGAAGTGATCCAAAAAGTACATCAAACATACAATGAATTGAATTTAGTTTCATTAGATGGATTACATAATTACTGTTTTAACTAGCCAAATATTTTAATTTTAGATGAAATATAAAACAATAAATTTACAATTGGATAGCTTAAAAGACACCAAATATTAGAAAAGGTAGTCTGATTCTAATAGTAATAGACTAAGATTTTAAATAAATGGTGTACTAATGTCTTTGATTAACATGGAGTACGTGGTGTTAATAATGAGAAGTGTGATATTGTTACTAACAAAAAAAAAGAAGCAATGAGCAAATCAAACTTTGCGATATTAATTTACTATAAAGAAAGCCTTAATTTAATTTAACTTTTAATTAACGGATGAGAGTAGAGTGGATTGGATTGGATATAGTTTCGGCTAATTGTTGTGTGCAGTAGACGTAACCATCAGGCTAATGGAAGTTGGGCAAAAACCAAATTCAGACTCGTCAAGGCCCTTCCTACTCATATATTCGATCTTTTAAATTGTTCTTTTTGCAAAATGCTTTCGTTCTTATCTTTAATATTTTTAAGGCTTTTAACCATTCTTTTAGCTATTTTTTTATATAGCTCGACTTTTCGTTCGTTTTTTTTTCTTTGGATTTGTGTTGGATGTTGTTTTACATCTAAATGAACATAAAATCTTAAATTCACTATTTCAACAAAACTCATCTATTGACTGTAAAAATGAATGAATTTGTGGGTAATCAATGCAATCTAAAGTAGTAGAATCATTGTTAGTTGCACATCACACATCATATCCAGCACATAAAAGTTTTTTTCAGTGGAAGTCATATTTGTTAAATAACTAGTTAAAAATTGTTACATCTCATCAAGTATCCAAAGGATTTGACTACTCCCACTCCTGGTAAGACCTAATTATTACATTAGGCAATAATCATTCCTAAATCCAAGTTGATCATACAAATCTTCCATAAGATGAAGATATTACATGAGACAAGACTGTCTTATCTGCTAAGTCCCAAGATCAGATAGATGTAGTGAAAACGAGACATATACTATGTGGACAAAGAAAAGTAACCACTCAAACATTGATGACTGTATAATAAGACAGTTTCCACAAGCAAAATGCTACAAAATGATTTTGGCGTCGAAAATTGTAACACGACTCCTAGTGCTTAGTCCTGAGACCTGAGTAGTGATGTCCCATTAAGAATCAATTTCAAGTTTCTCGGAAGTTAAAAAAAAAGTATGATCTTCTAAGAATAAGGTTATAGGATAACACGTGCAGTTGCAATTTCAAGTATTTGATGTCAAATCCTGATAATAGAATTTGATAATATTAGAAAGATATAACAACCCAATTCAAATCCAAAATGTGTGCGAGTGTGATTTTTCTTTTTATATCTAAGACAAGGTTATCCACATATTGTAAGAATAACCTTATCAAGTAAAAGGAACAATGTTACTTTCAAAGGTTTACTTCTTTTTTTCTCTCTCTTTCTGATGTAAATAAATAAACTCTGCATTAACTTTACATCCGGAGACTTTGCTGCACGCTGCTTAGCTAATAGCTACCTTACAGTAGTTATGATTTCTACAGAGTTCAGAATATACAAGCGTAAGTGTCAGCAAATGTGTGGTGTCTAGAAGTGATAGAGAGAGAGAAAATTAAAGAATACCTGAAACGGAATCTCTAACTCATGAGACAATGACAATGCCAGACTGCACGAGAAAACAGGAAACAAAATATGAGTTTGCTTAGAGTATAATTAGGCATGGGCATTGGGGTCCTCGGTCGGGTTTGGATCGGGTCGTTGCGGGTCCGGGTCCTTCGGGTTTAAGAGTTTAGGACCCGATAGGATAATTTAAAATTCTCGGTTCGGAATCGGTTCGGATCTTCTCGGGTCCGGATCGGGTCTTAGATAGTTAGACCCAATAGGGTTATTAGAGTTTGTTGATTCGGATTCGGTTCGGTTATGGATCGGGTTCGGTTCGGGTCATGTCGGATCCACCCAAAAAATACCTAACACACACACAAAAAATATTTAAATACTCAAAAAATATGATAAATCTTATCTAAAATCTGATCCAAAGACATGAAAAATTTCAAAATTTTATCTGATTATCCAATCTAAATTTTTATACGAAACCCAAAACTATACCCAAAAACTAAAATTTGAAACTTAAAAAAATATCCATAATACCAAAAATAAACTGAAACATCTATACATACCTAATATATACTAGAAGTTTCAGGTTTTCGGATACCCCACTCGGGTCTCGGATTCGGGTCGGGTCGGGTCCAAGACCCGCGGGTCCTTCACAACAAGACCCAATAGGGTAAAAGGATCGGATCGATTTCGGATCGGGTCAAGATTTTTCGGGTCGGATCTTCGGTACGGGTAAAATGCCCGGGCCTAAGTAAAATGGTCTTACAAGACATGAAATGGTTGAGTTTACTTACATCGTCTACTATGAATCGGTCAATGCTACTAAGTTGTGGTTGTAACCATTCAAGTGAATATGCTGACAAACTTTGTTGTCCTGAAGACTGATAATCACCTGCAAAGATCATAAACTTGACTGAACAAAGACACGTAGAGAAAGTGAAAGGGCTAAACGAAAAAAGCGAGAAAAATATATCAAACCTGACTTCCGCATGAATATCTTATGTGTCACGAATGCCTGCAATGACCACAAAGGATTATTAGTGAGAAAGAATCATCCTTTGAAATAATCGTGAATTTGGCACGAAAAAAAACAGAGTCTTGAAAATGGTATTGTGTGTCAAAAAATTATCTACTAAGAAGAGGCATTTGGGGTTCACATCGGGAAATGACCTGCCAAGAGGAAGGCATGAATTCACGGAACGGAGGCTGCTGAGCTTTACTTGAAGCATTCCCTGGCATGGCATTGTTTGAGGAGAGCTTCCTGAAATTTGCGGGAAGTTAGAGATGAAGCCACTATGACGACAACATAGAAGCAAGCGTGCGATTAACCAACTAACCCATTATTCTCATTTGTAGGGTACTTCTCTTCGTAGATTGTAGCTTTAGTGGCAATTACCACCAGTGAATGCACCTGCATTAGCTTCTTCATCTCTTGCACTATCGTCTCCACCACATTCGTAAGGGAGAGACTTTTCCTGTATATCAGAAAAATATAAGAGTCTCAAACAAATAAGAATCAAGACTCAATGTTCCCCCCCAAACTCTTCAACGTATTGAATTACGTAAGCTAAACGAAACAGGATCTAACTAAAGCAGCCTAATTGGTAAAGAAAACAGAGAAGCTGTCTCCTTATGTTGATAAACCATATTGAAGGCAGGACTTTACACCAAGCAGAATTATAAAGATGAGACTGTAACTGGAGACTCCCTTAGACTGTGTTTATGTAGATATATCTTACCTGTTGTTTTTATCCAATGCCAGTGATGACGATAGACGATCAGTCCAGTGGAAAGCGCCGATGCTGGTGAACAGATTGCAGAATAGTTAACTCAAATTCGTCAAGTAGCAAGCATAAAACCCTACAAAGTATCCCCAACAGATATATTGGACTAGGTTATCTTGTCTTAGCCAATATGAGATCAATTATAGCGCCACTTTACATATTCCTAACCTATAGTGAATTAGTTTCAGCATTCAAAGAACCTTCGAAGACAAAAGACCATTTCCAAAACAAACCTATCAATCATAAGCACTCCTACTTGGCTTCCACATGCTTCCTGCGGTCTGATCCGATAATGCAATGTCTACAACGCAATGAGATGATGATAGAAGGGTCCAAGAATCCAACACAAACCTCACAATGTAATCCATTATACATAAAACAATACCTTGAGAGTGGACAAAAGCTCGAGACTATCATAGCAGCGAAGATACAAGAACCTCTTCATGCACGAAACATACAACTCCTCATCATAAACAATCTTTGACTTGTCTTGAGTCTTAACATTAGACTCTTCAAGTTGCCACCATGCTCCATTACCTATCCCTGATACGCTGAAACAACTACATTCAATCATCTCAATCTATCTAAGACCGTCTCAGTTTCATGAATCTGAATTCAAAATCAATCCCAAAGGCCAAAGCTCACAACGTAATGAATCCTAAACTTATAAGACTCTACTTAAAACACACAAGCAGCGGCGAAGAGGAAGTTTGCATACGGTAAGCTTCGAGAAGACGATGCTTGAGCATGTCAGATAAACGCAGCACATCGAATCGGCAATCCAGATCGAGAAACAACACCAGTTTCTCCAATCCTCCGTAGTGGACGCCGTTCCACGTCTTCGGGAGAATGCAAGTGATGGCGGCTTGAATCAGGATCTGAGTTTTCGCAGTCGGAGACGAGCCAGTGATCTCGACTACGTTCCCGGCGCGTAGAGGCACGCGGTGGAGTGGCGGAAGAAGTAGGAACGCGCGGTCTCCGAGAACTCTTGATAGCATCTGCTTCGCGGTTTCGTCGCAGCGGATCCAGCCGCGCGCTTCGTGTTCTCCCATCGCAAACTAACTCTTTCCCGCCGACGTGAATGGTCTCGGAGGCTGACCGGTGGTCAGGGCAGATTAATTATGGGCCTTTCCATGGGCTTTGAGCGATGGGTCATTTCGTTGCAGTTTATCTATCTACGTAACGACGTCGTTGAAGCTCGTTAGTTAAAAAAACACAAAATGGCTTCGCCCGGGTTCGAACCGGAGACCTTCAGTGTGTTAGACTGACGTGATAACCAACTACACCACGAAACCGTTGCTATTGTTTCCTAGAATAGAATATTTAGCCTAATACTTAGATCGGATTGATGTTACAACGATCTTAGCTCTGATCCAGTTTTTCTTAAAGGACTAGTGATAGCTACACTATACAGATTCGTGAAGCTCCACTTGAAGCTGGTTACACAATAGTTCCTTTCATTTATTCACTCCAAGTTGCAGAGAGAGTATGACAGCAGGTGTGAAGAAGTTCCCTCGGTGGTGTGGTGTGGTGCGATAGGACCGGTAATAGTGTGGTTATGCCACAAAACGTTTCCAAACGTTCTTGGTTTCACTTGTGAACTACAATTCATTGCCTTGGTCGGGATGATGTTCAACTTGTTTGTGTTCCAGTACAGGAAAAGTTGGTGGCAACGTGCTGTAAGCTGCGATGGACGCAGGTGTAGCGTTTATGGCGGTTTTGGATTGGTGTGGAACAAGAGGTAAACATTGTGATCTAGCTAAGTGTCCAACTGCTAGAGTCGTCATTGCTGATGGTTGTCCGGTTAGATGAACTTATGTATCATTGGTGACTTGGTGTGTTGGAAGAATGTTATACACTAGCAACTTTAAACAAATAAAGTAACCAACACTCCCAAGTTTATTTTAAAAATAAGAAATTAAGTACCAACAAACACTTGAAAAACATGCAGTATCTGAAATGTTGTTATTTGATATCCAGACCCTCAGCATATAAAAGCTGCATACTGTTTAGACAAAAGCTAGATAAGAAATGAAACAAGCTTAATTCAGGCACCAATAGTGGAACCGGAGTTCTTCTTGCACTCAGACAACATGTCCATGTAGAACTGACACTTGCTAATGTCGCTTCCATAGCTGCTGATGCACTGCACCCAATAACAAAAACATCAGTGTCATAAACCTTTGAATGAATTCAATCAAAAAGTTCCATTCTCATTCACTTAGAATCTTGACAAATAACAGAACAAAAGAGAGTAAGAGAAAAAGATTAAAAACTTACATCTTGGAAAGCCTTAGCATGAATGTCACAGGAGCTCGGGAACATGCTGCTTCCGACAGGGGCAACAGATGCAGAGGCAGCCTCAACAGTTTCATGCTGAATGGTACGTGGGCCCATGACAGAATCAACAGCCCTATGTGCAACTGCGCTTCCGGTTCCAAAAGCCATACCTACAGAAAGTTCCCAAAAAACACAAAACAAAGAGGTTAAGAGAGACGTTTTTAAAACCAACAAGTTTGGTCTAGACAAAGAACAAATGAGACTCGTTTACCCTGAGCTATGGTGGAACCAATGCCTGAGAACATGCCGCCACCACCACTGGTCGCCTGAGCTGGTGCTGGAGGAGGTGCACGGTTTACTGAAAAAAACACAAAAATCAACAGCGGATTAGATCGAATTGAATAGTCATAACACACAGAGCAACAAGACGATTTAGGAAAATAAGATAATACCATGTTGAGGAGCGGGGGCACGTGCAGCAGCAGGGCGAGGACGAGGTGCAGATCTTCCTGCAATCCCCCCACACGAATCACATCACAACACAAAATTACAAAAAAAAAAAAAAAAATCTCCAACTTTCTAGAAATTGAGAACCAATTCCACCCACTGAATCGAATCTTCAACGAACCGATATATCAGAGATAGAATAAACACGAAATCAAACATCCTATAAACTCTAGATTTGTGATTCACGCAAATAACTAACCACAGACCCAAACAAAACAGTTCCGTCATCATCCAAAGTGATATAATCGAATAGATCTGACATATAGGGGGAAAGAGGAGAAGCCCTTACCTCCTGAGCTACGGCGACCCATTTTTTTTTGTAAGAAGAAGAAGAAGACGACGAAATGAACAAAAAAATGGATAGAGAGATAGAGATCGCAATGAGAATATACCCGACACCAACTCGGGAGGCGGTTATTAATAAAATATCTGGTCAAAACCAGGCGGAGATGTTTACACGTGTACGGTCCTTATTCGTTGTAAGTTGATCACTTCTATATTAGGAAACCTCAAATTTGGGCTTCGTTACAGGCCCAATCAATTCTCTTCCCTTTTAAGGTGCCGCAGGTCCATATAATTCAATTTCTCGAGGAAAATAAATAATTTCAGACAGAGATTTTTTTTTTTGAGCAAATAACTTTATAAGGATTAGTCAAATCAAAAACAAATTAGTAATTCAGTTCACTCCATTTATTTTTATATAAAGATTCACTAATTACAATGGATCAATCCGGTCAAACCGGCTTTGTTTAGGTACTAATTGCATGAGCAGGTGTGAATCAAACGATGCATATGTTTAAACAGAGAAACTAAAAGTTAAATGATGAGACTAAAAGCTGCATTGTTTTTATTTCTTGAGTGACATTCGATAGCTGATTACAGAAACAACTGCCTCCTACATGTTCAGAGGACTTTCAACAAGCATAGAAACATTCAAACTAGCTCGGCTCCTACTTTCTCGGAGCTTATTCCATTTACCATGACTAAGTCTAGTTGTTATGAAGAACTCTTGTGGAGCATTGGGTCAGAGACAATTTGAGGCTTGAAGTCTGGCTTTAAGTACTTAGCCAAAAGATCTGCATAGACTTCATATCTTGCAGTCATTCTAAACCCCCATTTGTCTTTGTACTGCCGGCACAGATTGAGATCCATGTCCGAGATCAATAACCCGTCTCTGTAACGTGACAAAGACGGTGTGCAAGAAGCATCCGGGGCAGAGAAATGGCTTGATCCATAGAAATGACCAAAGTCATTGTGTTGCGGTTTCCCATCCCCTGAGGTGAAAGCATTGGGGAACACTTCGGTTCCAACTCGGTTAATGGATCCCACAAAGTAACTGTTTGCTATTGCAGCATTCCTTGCCTGAGGTTTTCAAATGAAACATCAGACCATGTTGTTTATAGATAGAGAAGTAAAACATAACTGGTCCTGAGCATAGCTAGATGTAACATTTGCATATGGTCCCAAAATATTAGTGGCTAATATGTATTATATCATTTAGCTCTTAAGTAATTTAAAATATTTGTTTGATAAATTATTTTTAAACCTCATAAATTTCAGGACCGGCTATGTGTGAAAAATGGGGAGTTAGGAGTTAAACCTCAATAGGCCACATTGGTTCACTGAGTTCACCAACAGTAGCTGAAGGGTTGAAGACAATCTCAGCACCATTTAGACCAAAAGCTAACCAGTTTAGAGGATGGTGTCTTCCATAACATATATTGACTGCAATTTTCCCAAACACCGTCTCAAACACAGGATGTCCAGTGTCTCCTTCCATGTAATACGTGCTCTCGTTAAAATCTCCCACCCTCGGTATGTGGTTCTAGCAAACCAAGAAGTACAAGTTAGCTCACAAGAGAAAAGACAGAAGCAAAAAGAGACTTGTAGTGCAAGTTAACCTTCCTATGTTTGCCAATGATGTTTCCATTGTTCCCTATAATCACAGCTGTGTTCCAAAGTACTTCACCGTGATCCATATCTCTTTCGAGGATAGGATTCACAATCACCATGTTATAATTCTTGGCTAGTTCTTGAAGAAACTTTGTTGATTCGCCATCAACAGGCTCTGCAAACTCACACCATTTCTTCTCTCTTGTACAGAACGCAAACGGCATAGTCCAAGCTTCCTATAAGCAGGGCCATCTCAAAGTTAATCTACAAAGCCTGTCGTAGAAGAAAGCAAAATGGAGGCAAACCTGTAAGCAGAGTATGTTAACACCAGCAACACCTGCTGCTTCGATGATCGGCTTCAACTTGTTGTGTATTCCTCTTGTTTGGTCCAAGAATGGAGCAGTAGTTGGAAGAGCAATAGAGTTTTGAATGAGACCAACTCTGACCACTCGTGGCTTTCTCATTTGCTCTTCATCAGCTGAGAAGCTAACAGCCTAGAAAGTAATTTGTGTCCAAAGATCAAATCAAAACACTGTTTCCACTCAAATTTATTTGAACCTATTAGTATAACTCAAAATGAGTATTAACCTGGAGATCAAAACCATGTTTTGAAGAGAGGGATTTTGCAGAGTCTGGTAACACAATATGTTCAAGTGGTCTACCACAGTTACTTCCAAGTAGTATTCGGCTTACCTCCTGCAGCAATTCAGACAACCAACGATCCAATTTAGTTTAGTTTTTTTCTTACAATCTGAGTTAAGAGGAAAGTAACTAAGCACTTCAAATCATTACAAATCAAGAAAACATCCTAACTATTAGTGGCTAATCAAGAACTATGTTCTTAGTAAGAAGAACATATCAAAAAGTCAACGTAAGGAGCGAAAAACTTCACGAGACTACAAACATAAAACCAATTATCCAAATCGCTAACAAGTTTCACCTGATAAAGCTCAGGCTTCAGATTCTCGGATAAGAGTTGATGCAGAGAATCATATCCACAAATAGATCCGTTGGCAACCGCTTCTCCGTTTTCTGAGATGTTCTTCTCCATTTTGTACAAGAGTTTTTCTTAGTCTTCCAAGTTTCGATCACGGAACCAAGATGGTGATGGCTTTGATGAGAACAATGATCGGTTTAGAGAATTGGTTTATTTATTTGTTCGGAAAGGAATCATTTGCCAACTCATTTCTTGGTAGTTTGGCTACTTAAATCTTAAATTTAATGGATTCCAACATGTGCTCATAATACAATTATTATTAGTTTTTAATTCGACACCATGTGCTGATGAGCCAAATGGCCACTTCATTTTCGAGGTTACCAGTTGAATTATGAACTTAATTGTTAATATATAATTAGAAAAAAAAATTTAATGGGAGATGCCATGTTTTTTATAGTTTGGTCTTAAAGGGCATTTTGCTTAAACCGGAATGGTCTGAGAAGAAAGCTAGGTACATCCTGATAGAGCATAGCTAGTGGTGTGGTGCTTAATTCTGAATCTCTGATTAGTGCAGTTAACTTTCAAGTCCGATTTGATTGTTTTTATTTAACCATGTTTGAAAAGATAAATAATGGGCCGAAATGTTTATCAAAATGGGCTTTAAAGTATTATAAGGCCCAAAACATTACAAATAAGAAAAGAGTAAAAAGGCATAAGCATCTGTAGCCGCGACAGGGTGCCGCGACAGAGCTAGAGAGAGAGATAGCGATGGGAGTGGAGAAGCAAGTCATCAGACCCGGCACCGGACCCAAACCCACTCCGGGTCAAACAGTCACCGTCCACTGTACCGGATTCGGTAACCTACATCTTCTTATGGTTTAAAATTTCCACACAGCGGTTTTGTAATCGATCTACACAAATCTGATATTGATCATAATTAATCTGTGATTTTTTAAATTAATTAAAGTGGGAGATTATTTACTTACTCATCTGAAAGTTCTTAGGAACAAATCTAGTGTTTAACTCACTGTAGTCGTTGTAAGTATCTAGTGGAGAAGCCCGGTGACTAATAATTAATATCAGCTTCTTGTGTGAGATTGAAACACTCTCTCTATATATATATACGCTTTAATGATCCTTTGTGAGTTTGTTTCAGAAACGTTATTCCTAATGCTTTTTTTTTTTTTCAGGGAAAGGTGGTGATCTATCCCAGCAGTTCTGGAGGTAAAAAAGGATCCTCTCGTTATTTAAATCTTCTCTTACACACAATATATCACTTATAAATGGATATAATTTGTCTTAATGTGTGTGTTTTGGTATATAGTACAAAGGACGCTGGGCAAGAACCATCTGTTTCTTGCATGGTTTCATGATATCATATGTTTTTGTATGTCTTGGAGTTGATATTTGTTTTTGAAATGTTTTTGATTACAGGATGGGATGAAGGCGTTATGGGGATGCAAATTGGAGAGGTTGCTCGCTTGCGGGTACGTTAGACTCTGCTCCTCGTCCTCTCATCATGCAAAACAGATTTGATTCTTTACATCTTTCGTTTTCCTTTTAAAGTTTTCTTGTCTCTCTTTGAAACCATATTCTTCTTGTCTCTATTGAGAGCTATCTAGAGCTTGTTATGGGTAGAGAAAACATTCGTGTGTGGGTTTATTAACATATTTAGTTTTCCATGCTTCTCTGTTTCTGTCAGTGCTCACCGGATTACGCGTATGGTGCTGGTGGATTTCCAGCATGGGGAATCCAACCTAACTCGGTTCTTGACTTTGAAATCGAAGTACTCAGCGTGAAGTGATGATGATGATCTCTCTAGCTCAAAAAAAAAAAACAGTTGGAATGTTATTGATCTATAAAAAAAAGCACAGCAAAACTTGAATGCTAAGTTATTAAGCTTCTAGCCTTTTGTCTTCATTGCTTCTGGGAAACAAAACTTTGTGATTGTCACACTTCTCAATGTTATTCTAAATCTCCATCCACAACATTTTTATCATAAATAGTAGACCCGTCTCTTGTTTCAATCCGAATGTATGTTTGTTTTCTTGCTGTTATTATGAGATCTTTACTGTTGGGTCGTTGGTAAAGAAAAAGAAAGCTACAGCAAAATTTATGTATGGAACGCCCGCCGTCTGTGGGGATCGAACCCACGACCACGGGATTAAAAGTCACGCGCTCTACCACTGAGCTAAGACGGCTTGTTATAGTAATGTAACCGTTTTTATAAACGAGACTTGATATCTACAGAGATTAAGAGCTGCTGCTAAACAAAAACCTCCACCAGTCACAACTCACAAGTCACCACATTTTGTTCGTAAAGAGACAACATGGAGAACAAGATATCTACAGACAGATAAGGCTTGAAGATCCTCACGTGTGAAGTGGCTTAGGGTCCGTATCCTCTGCACCAGATTAGTCTTAGTGTCTGTAATAATGCATGTTCGTTGTTCATGTATTGTCAAGATGATTGGGTTTTGTGATGATATATCATTAAGGACATAGCATTACAAATTAGAAGCAAACAAAAGCTTTTCTTTCGCTCAAAGAATCAAATCAAGAACACATAAAAGTTGTCTCAAGAAATTGAGTTCCTCCATCGTCTTGGTTTCCTAGCTGGTTGATGATTAACACCACCAGCTTGTTCTCCTCTAGCAACATCTGGACTCTCCGGTACAGTCATCTTAGTGAACTTACTTAGCTTCTTCCAACCGCTACTCCAAGCCGAAGAAGACGAAGTACTGGTCTTCACTTTTCCTGTCTTCTCAAACTGTCTTTGCATCGCTTCCATCTCATTCTGAAGCTCAACGTACTTCGTCTTCACCGTCTCTATCTCGAACTTCAACGTGTTAATATCCTTCTTAGCCGCAGCCCACCCTTCCTGTTCCTCAAAACGACACAAACTTGCATAAGCAAAAAAAGGTAGAAGAATGTGGTGTATGAGTCTTCTTTTTACTTGCCTGAAAAGATTGTGGTGTTGCTTCGATCAATGTCTTACGATTTGGGATCATTGGTTGATAAGTAGTACCCATGGCTTCACCTAACGTAGTTGACTCTTTCAGTGACGTGTTGGCTAAGGCGTTACTGATCTTGACTTGCTCCGAGAAGAGGACTTGAACCACCACTCGCAATGGCAACCTCTCGTTCTGAGCGGCGTGCATGCACGCATCCATTGATAGCTTTTGACAGTCCATCACTCTGCAAAGTCGTTTTCTCTCGTGTTCGGACAATGTCGGATGCGCCTGACCAAACCAAACATGATCAAACTATCAATGAAGAATGTAATAACAAGCTACAAAACTTCAGCTCTATATGTATATACTGTATACGTAGCCCTGGGAATTCGGTTCAAAGTGGCAAGATTTTTTAAAAACCGGTTTATGGTTCGGTTAAGTTCGATATTAGGTTGGTTTGGTTCCAAATCCCGAACCGAACTAGCCAAAAAAACAGAATCAAGCTAACCGAGCCTAACTGAAATTTAACCAAGATTTTCTGAATTTTTAACAAATTTAAACTGAAATTTAAATTTAATAGAGACACAAAAGAAAACTGATTATCACCATGGTTCCAAATCCCAAACCAAACTAACCAAAAATTAAACCTAATTGGAGTTCAATCGAGATTTTTCGAGTTTAAACAAATTTAAACTAAAATTTAACTGAAACAAAAAAAAAATGTCATACTTAAATTCGGCAGAATTTTATTTTTTAAAAAAAACCAAAATAATAACCGAACCAAAAAAAATTGGTTTACTTCAGTGAGATTTAGACTTACCAAAAAATGAATTACCCTAACAGATTTAACCCAATAAACCAAAAACAGCAGGCTTGTTATGTACGGTACCTTGAGATATGAATCAATTGCTCTGTATAGCCCATCATCACAAGTCCTCGCAGATTCCGGCAACGCCTCAGCCAAAACCTGAAACTTAGTCAACGGCAAGTTCCTGTCTCTAGCAACTTCAGTGAGATAACTATCCACAATCCTCGCCACTCTCATCTTCGCATTCTGACTATTATTACCACTGATGCTGTTCGCTCTCGGAACTCCGGCATCTGCGTACGGCGACATTCTACTCGGGCTCGACCCTTCCGTCTGCTCCTGAACTAGAAAATGCTCCAACAATCTCTGAACAAGATCGACATCGTACATCGTCTCCCCTTTGATCAGAAGATCCTGAAGAGTCGCTTGCTCGAGCTGCATCCCCACGCGCTTCTCCATCTCCGTGGTCAGCGCCGGAGCTACTTTAAGGATGCTGGCTGCTCTGAGAATACGGAGGAGGAAGCTGCAAGTGACGGAGTCTTTCTGCGGAGGGATGATACTGATTAGGGACTCGACGATCATTCGCTGCTCTTTAGGGCTGGTAACGTGTCCAGCAAGGAAAGCGGTGGAGTCTTGATGGGCGTTAGGTTTTCCAGAGAGGACCATGTGGAGACCGCCTTTCCAGTTGTCGTGACCGGAGCTTCCTCCGCTGCTGTTGCTTCCGCAGCTCACGCTCATTTCGTCTCCTCCTCCTCCGATGGTGGATGGTGCTGGAGCTCCTTCTTTGAACACACCCGGAAGCCATTTTCGGGCGTAATGCATTATTGCAGCTCCGAGAAGTTCAAATCTCATACCTTTCACCTGTTTCAAGCGTTAGAGTTGGAGGGTAGTCTTGGACATATTTTCAGAAACCCAAAAACCGAACAGGAAAAACCGAAACTGAATTCAGATTTGAAATTTACAAAATTGAATGATTCCTATTTCTCTAAATCTGGAAAGCTGAAGAAGTAAAATCGGAATTGAACCGTGGATACCGAATATCTAAATTGTAATTTAAAATATACATTATTTTCAATTTTAGAATTAATATTTGAAAAAATATTAATTATAAATAAAAAATTATCCAGAACCTGAATTACACGAATATTTTTTCGATTTTTCCGGGTTAACTCAGGTTTTCGGATTTAAACCGGAACCAAACCCAAATCATTTCTAATTCAATTAAGTTTTGGGTTTTATTAAAAGTATGTAGAAACTCTATCCGAACCCAATATTATCCGAACTGATCTGATCCGAAATATATATGTTTCCTAAACAAGTCTTAAACACTCCAATCCCGAATAACCTAAAACCTAGACCAACCTGAAATCTGAATAACCGACTCGAACTGTAAACCCGAATGGCTAGCTGGAGGATTGAGATGTATGTACACCAAAGTGTTTGTGAAAATGCTCGAAAGAGAAGCATCTATGTACCTTGATTGCAGTTATTACACGAACGAAGTGATCTATCCTCAAGATAGAGACATCTTCAAACCACCAGTCCGGAGGAACAGTCTGGTTGTTATTATTGTTCCTACTCGGGCTGCAATATAAACTTGAATCCTTTGTCTCGTTCCATTTAGGACTAGAACTCGCGAAGTTATTAGTGGTCTTTGGAGATGAAGATAGAGATGGTGACTTCCCTGTGTAAGCCCATCTAATCCCTTTAGGATTACTACAAGCCTTCCATGCAATAGATTCACTACACCTTCTCACAATCTGAAGATTCTCAGCCCATGGTGAGAGCTTCTCACAGCTCTTTAGAACCAAGATTGAGTCTCTCCATGAAGACAAAACCACATAGCTGAGAAAAGCTTCCGTCTTAAAGATTAGATTCCCTTCTTCAAGATCCTCTGTCATCTCGAGATACTCAGCTGCGCAACGTAGACCTGATATGTTAGTTGCCGTGAGATCCACGGGAACTCCGTAGCAGAATTTTGATGCTAGCTCAAACGCTTCTGGTCCTCCAGGTAAGTCATCGAGAATGAGTATGGTCGGGTCAGGTTCTCGTGGTGACTCGTAGATCAATCTGTTCATCTTCCCGCTACGTGACAGCAAAGGATACTGAAGAAAAATAAACAAAAACATGTTAAAAAACATGTTAAATGTAATAATATTTTTTAAAATAATAATATTGACTAATAATATTGAGTCAAGAACTTGATTACCTTGTGTAGGTGAAAGTTCATGTCGCAGATTTTAACCAGAAGATCACTGGAGATGTCTGTAGCAACACACCTAACCAAAACAAAGGTTTTATTAATGAATCCTAACATCCTTTACAAGGAAAGATACTGTTTAGGAGAGTTTATAGTGTTTTAAAGGTTGAGTATGTTACCAAGATTGGCCTCTAAGCTCAAACCCATCAGTCCTGACGCTGCCATGTTTGTTAGAACTCAAAACTTCATTACCATACTCTCTTCCTCCTCCTCCTACAACCCCAGAATCGCTCTCAGATTCCCACATCATTCACAAACTCTGTGATGGAAGCAAGAGAAGATACTACAGAGAGAGGAGAAGAGTAATATGAAACAAACAGTTCAGAGAAAAGAGAGATTGATTAGTATTTGATTATAAAGATGAAAGAGAAAGGAGATAGTATCCCCCACATGGGATGCTATGAGATTTGGAAGCTTTCTCTGTATTGTCTATTTTCTCAGAGAGAATTTAAAACCAAAGTCACTCATATATATCTACAGCCTGTGAAGTAATGGGCTTAAAACACTCTGCTTCTCAGTTATCATATATTATTTATTTTAATTCTTTCTACTTTTGTGTTGTAATCTTGTAAATGAGCAGTGTATCCTATCTTTTCAGATTTTACATTTAGAATTATTGAGTTCCTGACAGATGCTACATCTTTTCCAGTGAAGATATGAGTTGGTTTAGAGGATAAAACAAAAGATATGATTTGGTTTTATACAAAAATATATATGAAAATGCTAAAACCGGAAGGGGACAAGTTGGAGAGTGAGTGTCATTAAACTATGACAAAGCCTTGTTCCTTCTTCTTTGCCATCTCTATGTACATTAATGGCATTTAACTATCTCTCTGTTTCTTTGCTCATATTTCCTTAATGTCTTCTCTTGCTTTCTTTCAAGCTGTTCCTCTTTCATTCTCTAATCTTAAATGTTCCAGCAAGACTTTGATTTGATAGTTTGAAAGTGATTAGTTCTACCAGTTAGGGAAAATGATGCATCATCGTAACTAAAAGAGACCATTAAAAAACAAAGGCTGTTCGTTCATACATAAATGGAGATAGAGAAAGAAGGAAGTGGTCCACAAGAATGTCAGCTATGTGCATTATATACACACACAGATAGATGGATGAGTTTCAATCAATTTTTTTCTTTTTTTGCTTAACAAGTTATCAAATTGTTATGATCGCAGCTATGGTTTTATTTCCTATTTTTAAAATCTTTATGGTAATAGGTTGTGAATAATATTAATCTTGACTATCACTAACGAATTTATAGATTATGTTGATTGGAACACGTTTTTATACAACTGACTAGGTGTTTTGCCCGCACAAGCGGGCATAATCATATTACGAATACTTATTATTTTATGTCTTATTAATCCAAAAATTGGCATTATAAAACTCTAATTGGTGAACATGTTGAAAGAAAAAAATTATGGTGAATTCTTTGTTCTTCAAAATTTATACCAGTTATGTTGAAATTTTAGTCAAATTATTGAACGGTAGATCCCATTTTTTTCTTCTAAATTCCCCATGGAAGAATAAATTTATAAGAAAAAATTTCCCTATGCAATTTTGATAAGGAACAAATTGAACAAAAATTCATATTTTTTTTTATTTTTTCAATTCCTCAAATGAAATTTTATTTTTTCAATTCCTCAAATGAAATTTTATTTTTTATTTTATTTATTTTTTTTCATTCTTCCAGTGGTCACCAACTGAATATATAGTGTTTCACAGATTAAACTTAAACTGCTTTAAATTAAAAGCAAGAAAATTTGTTTTGAACTCAGTCACAAGTTAAGTTATTATTTATGATTTTAAATAGTTAAATCAAACATCAAATTATGTCAAAAAAACGTTCATCAAACTATGTACTTATTATTGTGTTAAAAGTTTTAAAACACTCATATATTAGAAATAGTTTAGAAAATATCTTTATATAAATATTTTTGTTTGACTAATATTTAATTATAAATTATTTTATATCTTAGTTTTTTAACTTTATAATAAAAAAAATTGTTTTCAGATAACAACACAATATATATAAGAATTCTCTTAATTTTTAAATATATTTTCACAATTTTATTATATTAGTTTATGATTAATTATTTAATATAACATATAAATTTAATATTATTAAAATAAAATACGTGTTTTATTATATATAAAATTCATTACGGATTTTGTGAAAATTAATAAATACTTAGTTAAAAACTAATAATAAATCAGTGACCTATAAAAAAGCTTAAAACCTAATAAAATATGACAAAAGAAAATAAGTATTTTAATATAACATAGATTTAAATATTATTAAATCAAAATTCGTTTTAATTATATATAAAATTCATTACGGATATTTTTTAAATTAATAAATTAGTGATTCAGCTAAAAATTATTAACAAATCAATGACTAAGCTAAAACCTAAAAAAAACATGACAAATAAGCAAAATTGACTAAAATCATGGAAAACATGAAAAATAAACAAAATCAAAATAATTATATATCTAATTACATATTTTATAGTTATATTATTTAAATTAATAAATTATGGACTCAAGCAAAAACTATTAATAAATTAATGACTCAGCTTAAACCTAATTAAAACAAGACAAATAAGTAAAATTACCTAAAATCATGAAAATCATGACAAATAAGCTAAATCACTTCATAAATAATTTATTTTTAATTATATATAAAATTTATTACGGATATTTTTTAAATTAATAAATTTGTGATTCAGCTAAAAATTATTAACAAATCAATGACTAAGCTAAAACCTAATAAAAACATGACAAATAAGAAAAATTGACTAAAATCATGTAAAACATGACAAATAAACAAAATCAAAATAATTATATATCTAATTACATATTTTATAGTTATATTATTTAAATTAATAAATTATAGACTCAACCAAAAACTATTAATAAATTAATGACACAGCTTAAAACTAATTAAAACATGACAAATAAGTAAAATTACCTAAAATCATGGAAATCATGACAAATAAGCTAAATCACTTCATAAATAATTCATTTTTAATTATATATAAAATTCATTACGGATATTTTTTTTAATTAATAAATTAATGATTCAGTTAAAAATTATTAATAAATCAATGACTAAGCTAAAATCTAATAAAAACATGACAAATAAGCAAAATTGACTAAAATTATGGAAAACATGACAAATAAACAAAATCAAAATAATTATATATCTAATTACAAATTTTATAGTTATATTATTTAAATTAATAAATTATGGACTCAACCAAAAACTATTAATAAATTAATGACTCAGCTTAAACCTAATTAAAACATGACAAATAAGTAAAATTAACTAAAATCATGGAAATCATGACAAATAAGCTAAATCACTTCATAAATAATTCATTTTTAATTATATATAAAATTCATTACAGATATTTTTTTAAATTAATAAATTAGTGATTCAGTTAAAAAATATTAATAAATCAATGACTAAGCTAAAACCTAATAAAAACATGACAAATAAGCAAAATTGACTAAAATTATGGAAAATATGACAAATAAAAAATATCAAAATAATTATATATCTAATTACATATTTTATAGTTATATTATTTAAATTAATAAATTATGGACTTAACTAAAAACTATTAATAAATTAATGACTCGACTTAAACCTAACTAAAACATGACAAATAAGTAAAATCACCTAAAATCTTGAAAATCCTGACAAATAAGCTAAATCACTTCATAAATAATAGTGTAGATTTCGTTAATTATATTTTGGTTTTAAAATGTATCTATCACAATGTACTAAAGGAACATGTCGTATCCAAGAACCAATCACCTTGTTGGGTTTTCCCTCATTAGCCCAAGTTGAATCTTTAATCAAGATATTACCAAAAAGCCCAAGAAAAAGAAATATCTAGAGAAAAATGGAGAAGGACGAAGAAGTGTGTAGAAAACGAAATGTGTAGAAGATGAAGTGTGTAGAAGATGGAGTGTTCTAGAACTAACTTGTAGTCTCCACTTACTAGTATAAATAGGGATGTCTAGTTCACTTGTAATCATCAAGAATCAAGAAAAGTAATAGAGAGAAAACATTTCATAAAGAGTTCTAAAAGTCTCCAAGAAATCTCCAAACACAAGCCTTAGTAGAAAATCTCTTTCCTAAAATACGAAGGCTATCTCAAACATAAATCGTTTACATTCCATCTTAACCTCTCGAAAAAAATATTATCCGCTATCTTTCCCAACAGCTGGTATCAGAGCAAGGTTACCGTTATCTTTGAAGAAATGAAGATGGAGGCCACCGTTACCTTTTAAGGTGACATGTTCAAGCTCACGACGGACAACTTCTCTTATTGGAAACCGATGATGGAAGATCACCTTTATTGCAAGGATTTGCATGAGCCCATCATCATGAAGGATAAGCCGGATAGAAAGGATGATAAAGCATGGGAGATTTCTAATAGAAAAGCGGTTGCCGTAATACGCAAGTATGTCGACCGATCTCTCTTTGAACATGTCTCTACCTACACAAATGCTTTTGAATTATGGACAAAACTTGAATCCATGATTCAAAAGAAAACACCTCGAAACAAAGCTCTTCTTGTTCGACGGTTGGTAAAGTTGGAGTACAAGGATGGCCAGAGCATGATGGAGCACTTGAACAATTTAAAGGGGATCGTAAATCAGCTTAACAAAGTTGATATGAAGGTTAAAGACGAAATGCAAGCCCTTTTACTCCTTAGTTCACTACCGGAGAGTTGGGACACACTAGTCGTCACTCTAAGCAATTCAGCACCGGAAGGAAAGCTTACCATGGACACCGTCACTGATAGCCTTTTAAACGAAGAAGTTCGCAGGAAGTAGCGAGGTTCGAGTTCTTATTCAGAAGCTAACATTTTTGATATACGAGGTAGAGAAGAGACTCGTGGTCACAAAAGAAGCAGAGGACGAGACCAATCTCGAGGAAGATCTAAGTCACGTCCAAGAGTTACCTGCTATTACTGTGGCAAGCCGGGTCACATGAAGTCAGAATGTCGGTTTTTCAAGAAAGACAAACAAGCCGGTAATATCAAACCAGACCGGCTCAATCCTACAAAGAAGCATAAAGACAAGACTACCACCATTGTGGAAGACCAGAGCAAAGAATTATATCTCGTTGGAGAATGTAATCTTAGATCTGATGATAGCTCATGGATCGTTGATTCTGGTGCTTCTTTTCACGTCACCCCTCATTGAAGCTTTTTCACAACCTACCAAAGTGGTGACTTTGGTAATGTTCAAATGGGAAATCATGGAAGAAGCAAGATTGTTGGAAAGGGTGATGTTATTCTTACATCAAACACTGGATGTAAGATAGTTCTCAAGGATGTGAGACATGTTCCCGACATGCGACTCAATCTCATATCAACCGGAAAGCTCGATGATGCCGGCTTGGACAGTCATTTTGGTGGTGGCAAATGGAAGTTAACCAAAGGAAGTTTGATCATGGCTCGAGGAAGAAAAGAAGGCTCATTATACGTGACTCAAGCCAAGCTTTGCAAGGAAGAACTAAATGTCGCAAGTGATGATATGGATATATGGCACCGAAGACTCGTGCATATGACTGAGAAAGGTTTAAATATTCTTCCTGATATGAAAGGTATTTCTCTCTCACCTTGTCATGATTGCTTAGCCGGAAAACAACATAGAGTCGCTTTCCGAAGATCGTCTACGCCTATAAAAAAAAAGCATATTCTTGATCTTGTGCATACTGACGTATGCTCCATGTCCGAGAAATCCAATGGAGGTGCATCATATTTCGTCACCTTTATTGATGACCATTCAAGAAAGGTGTGGATACACCGTTTGAAGACAAAAGATCAAGTTCTTGATTCTTTCAAGGAGTTTGTAGCCCAAGCAGAGCGAAGTATGGGTCAAAAACTCAAGTGCGTTCGATCAGACAATGGTGGAGAGTATCGAGGTCCCTTTGAAGCGTTTTGCAAAGCTCATTGAATTATAATGAAGAAGACACCACCAAAGATGCCACAACTGAACGGGCTAGCTGAAAGAATGAATCGAATGATCACAGAAAGAGTTCGGTGCATGCTCTCTCACGCTAAACTACCCAAGACATTTTGGGGAGAAGCCATAAAGACTACAGTGTATGTCATAAATCTTACACCATCAGTTCCTTTGGAAAGCGATGTCCCGGAGGAAGTTTGGTCGGGTAAGAAGGTCTCTTACAACCATTTGAAGGTGTTCGGTTGCAGAGCGTTCGTCCATATACCCAAGGATGAACGAGCCAAGCTAGACTCCAAGACTAAAGAGTGCATCTATCTTGGATCACCAAGAGATGATTTCGGCTATCGGCTTTGGGATCCGGTTAACAGAAAAATTATCCGGAGCAGAGATGTTGTTTTCTTCGAAGATCAAACAATCGAAGACATCAACAAATCAAAGAAACCAAAGCTAAGGGTTGTAAGGAATGAAGATTCTCATAAGCCTCAAGATCATGAACAAGTGATTGGAGATGATGGCGAAGGGGATCCCATCATGGATCCGAATGGTGATGAAGGTGAAGAAGAAGTTCAAGTGGAGCCATAGGAAGAACATGAGCCAAGAAGGTCTGGAAGAGAGACAAGACCATCTGTAATATATTATCGAGAAAAGTACGTTAATCTTACAGATGAGGGGGAGACTCAAAGCTATGAGGAGGCCATAGGAGACACTCATAGAGATGAGTGGGTTGAAGCTATGCAAGATGAAATGCAATCCTTGCATGATAATCACACTTATGAGCTGATGAAGCTACCAAAAGGAAAGAGAGCCTTGAAGAACAAGTGAGTGTACAGGTTGAAGTATGAGGAGAGAATCTCAAATCCAAGATACAAAGCTCGATTGGTTGTGAAAGGATTCAACCAGAAGAAAGGCATAGATTTTGAAGAAATATTCTCTCCAGTGGTGAAGATGTCCTCTATCCGAGTGGTTCTTGGTCTAGCAGCGGTTCTAGACTTGGAGATTGAACAACTCGATGTCAAGACGACCTTTCTACATGGTAAACTCGAGGAGGAGATCTATATGGAGCAACCTGAAGGATTCAAGGTTCCAGGAAAAGAAGACTTGGTGTGCCGATTAAAGAAGAGTCTTTACGGCCTCAAGCAAGCTCCAAGAAAATGGTACAAGAAGTTTGACTCCTTCATGGTGGATCACAACTTCAAGAAAACCAAGAATGATCATTGCGTTTTCATAAAGAGGTACGAAAACGGCGACTTTCTCATATTATTGCTCTATGTTGATGATATGTTAATTGTGGGCCAAGATCACAACAAGATATATAGTCGCATTGAAGAAAGATTTGGGAAGGTGTTTTGCGATGAAAGATCTGGGGCAAGCGAGACAGATTCTTGGAATGAAGATCACTCGGGATAGACCAAAAAATCTTTTATGGTTGTCCCAAGAACGATATGTTGAAAAGGTGTTGGAGAGATTCAACATGCACAAAGAAAAGCCGGTGAGAACTCCACTTGGTGGACATTTCAAGCTAAGTTCGAAGCAAAGTCCAACAAATGAGAAGGAGAAAGAGGAAATGAAGACTACCCCATATGCATCAGCAGTGGGCAGTTTCATGTATGCTATGGTGTGCACCAGACCCGACATTGCCTATGCTGTAGGAGTTGTTAGTCGATTTCTAGCAAATCCAGTAAAGGAGCATTGGAAAGCAGTTAAGTGGATCCTACGCTATCTACGAGGCACAACGAAGAAGTGTCTATGTTTTGGCAATGGAAAATTGGAGTTAAACGGTTACACTGATGCAGATTGGGCTGGTGATAAAGATTCAAGGAAATCTACATCAGGATTTGTGACTACCTTTGCCAGGGGGGCTGTTTCTTGGCAATCGAAGCTACAAAAGTGTGTTGCCTTATCCACCACGGAAGCGGAGTACATCGCAGCAACGGAAGCGTGCAAGGAGATGCTATGGATGAAGAACTTCTTGCTTGAGTTGGGAGTAAAGCAAGACAAGTACAACATGCTATGTGACAACCAAAGTGCTATTCACTTAGCAAAGAATCCAACGTTTCACTCTCGCTCGAAGCACATTGACATTCGGCATCATTGGATCCGAGAAGTTCTTGAAGAGAAGCTCATACATCTCAACAATGTACACACCGACAAAAACTGGTCAGACTTTATGACCAAGGTATTACCGATCAAGAAGTTTGAAGATTGTTGCAAAGACATGGGCATGACGACTGTCTCGGGCTAAATCGGGAATGGGGAGATTTGTTGAGTTTTCCCTCGTTAGCCCAAGTTTAATCTTAATCAAGCTATAACCAAAAAGCCCAAGAAGAATAAATATCTTGAGAAAAATGGAGAAGGATGAAGAAGTGCGTAGAAAAGAAAATGTGTAGAAGATGAAGTGTGTAGAAGATGGAGTGTCCTAGAACTAACTTGTAGTCTCTCCACTTACTAGTATAAATAGGGATGTCTAGTTCACTTGTAATCATCAAAAATCAAGAAAAGTAATAGAGAGAAAACATTTCATAAAGAGTTTTAAAAGTCTCCAAAAAATCTCCAAACACAAGCCTTAGTAGAAAATCTCTTTCTTAAAATACGAAGGTTATCTCAAACATAAATCGTTTACATTCCATCGAAGAAAATATTATCCGCTATCTTTTGATAACTCTTACTTCCACATACATATTGGCCACATATTGATTAGATTTTCACGAGGGGTTAAAACATATGAGGTCAATATGTTTTTTATAGTATGATCTTATTACACAAATCGCATTATTGATGATGGATTGGTGGTGGTGAAAGCCACGTGTAAAATTGTCGGATCCAATTAGACCGGATCTATTCATCTGACGGCTGTCCTTCCGTTAAAGTGTATGATAAAATCTAACGGTCAGGATCACAACCTAAAGTCACTTCCTTTGGGCTCGGAATAAGAGTACTTTCCCGATTTGAACTGGCCCAATAAGTTATAAAGAGAAGAAGAATTTTTGAAACCTCTTAACGAAATAGAACGTTCCAAATTAGCTAGAAGGGTAATGGTTTTATTAGCAATCTAAGCAAAGGATGAAAATGCACATCAAAGCTTCATCTTTTTACAGTTTCACAAATCAAATGAAACTAATCAACCAAGAGTACATAACAAGTAACAACAATGTTGAAAATTTTGTAACGCAAGTATTGTAAAAAATCAAATCAAGATACATTAAACCAATCCAATAAAACTCCTCAGATAGATCAGAAGTCTTTCATTGCTTGCTCTTCTGTGTCTATGTTTCTTTTCTGGTGTTCTCTTGAAGTATTATCTAATATTTATTCTCCAGTCATGACTCGGTGGTTGCAGAATCATCAATCTTCTCTACAACATCATCACCATTGAACTTCAAACCATACATGTGACCCATCTTGGCCCTCTTCGTCTCCAGATATCTCTTATTCTCCTTTGTGATAAGACTCAAGAGAGGCACTCTCCCCACAATAGCTAATCCATATCCCTTCAAACCAACATACTTAGCCGGATTATTCGTCATCAGCTTCATCGTCCTCACTCCCAAATCCCTCAGTACCTGTGCACCAATACCATACTCTCTAGAATCAACAGGAAGTCCTAGCTCCTCGTTAGCTTCAACTGTATCCCTCCCAGCATCTTGCAGATTATAAGCTCTAAGCTTGTGTCCTAAACCAATCCCTCTTCCTTCGTGTCCACGTAGGTAAACCAACACACCACGACCAGCAGACTCAATCTGCTGCATCGCAAGAGCTAGCTGGTTCCCGCAGTCACACCTCGCTGATCCAAATATGTCTCCAGTGAGACATTCTGAATGAACCCTCACAAGAATGTCTTGACCGTCACCAATCTCTCCCTGCCCACAGTTTCAGACAAAATGAGATCCTGTTCTTAAGTCCAAAGCAACAAGAGATGTTGCTACTAACCTTAACCATTGCAATGTGTTCTATACCGTCTAGTATAGACTTGTAGCAATAAGCTGTGAAAGGTCCCCACATTGTCGGAATCCGAGCTGCAGAAGAACGTTCCACTAGCTTATCTCTCTTCCTTCGATATCTGTTCATTAACAGAAACCATAAAGTTTAGACTCTCAGCTTCAAAGAAACACAAAGCCAACAAGTTGCTAGTCGGTCTGGTGGTAAAGAAGTGTCTAGTAAGCACTTGGGTTCAATTCTCGTTGGGAGATACTATTTACATTGCTTGGTTTTCCGACAAAGAGGTGGTGAAACCACTTTTTGATTACCCAAAAAATCATTGCACTCTAACCTGATCAAATCTGCAATGGAAACAATTTTGAGGTTGTTTTCAGCTGCAAATTCACGGAGCTTTGGTAATCTAGCCATGGAACCATCATCATCAACAATCTCACAGAGTACTCCAACAGGTTCTAGTCCAGCTAATACAGTAAGATCAAGAGATGCTTCAGTGTGTCCAGCTCTTCTTAAAACTCCGCCTTCTCGGTACTTGAGAGGAAAGATATGCCCTGGACGGATGAAATCTTCAGGCTTTGAGTCTCTAGACGCAAGTGACAGTATCGTTGTTGCCCTGTCACGTGCTGATACTCCTGTTGTTGTACCATGTTTTGCATCCTATAAAGCAAACAAAACACAATGTTCAAGAAATTGCTAGACGGTCACTAAGTGTAAAGGACTAACTAATAGGCGGATTATTCGGTCCTCTGGGAGCCTAGACTTAACAATTTTTTTATTTATATTTTTAACATTTTTATAAGTTATTTTAGTTTTGGGTTTATTTATAAAACTATTTTGATGAATCATTAAAATTAGATATACAAAACAAAATGAATTAGACAAATTTATGGATTTGTGCTAACATTATTATTTAATTTAACAGATTTAGACTTTAGATCGATTTAAACCGGTTTAGGATGGTTCAAACCAATTTGAATCGTATAAATCGGATTTTAACTAAGACCACTTTTTGGAACCACGACAAAACAATGAGCAACAGATTCTCCAAAACTCAGCACTAAGATGGAAGCTTTTTATTGAGAGGAGAAGAAAGACATACGACAGTGACTGTGAATGCAGTGCAGAGCTTCTCCTCGTTCTCCTTCTGGTTCACCATCAGAGGAAGGTTCAACCTCTGGAGATCATCGTCTTTCATACTCACACAAACAATCCCAGTTCCATGTTTGACAATGAAAGCCATAGCCTCAGGTGTAGCTAACTGAGCAGCCATTACCAAATCACCTTCGTTTTCTCTGTCTTCATCATCCACAACCACCACAAGCTAACACAAACAGTACCAACCAAATCAATAAAAGGAAACAAAGAAAAAAAGGTGGAGACTTTTATTTTAATAAATCAAGAAAAGAGCCAACCTTTCCTTGGCGTATGTCTTCAATGGCTTCAGGGATTGAAGAGAAGCCAGGTGTAGGTAGATCCAACTCGTAGTCATCATCTTCAGCAACGAAACCATTGGCTGGCGCAGGAGATGAGGAGTCTTCGTCAACGAGAGAACCATTGGTGTAAGAAGAGAGGAGATCATCTTCTCTAGAGATCACTGAAGCTTTGACTTTTGAAGTGGTTTTAATGGAGAACGATGATGATGGATGGTGAGATGGTAAAGTAATACGGTGGAGCAATGTAGTAGTAGTAGAGGTTTGGCTAAGTCTGCACATGGAATCATCATCAAATCAAATCATTTGAGGTTCTATGCATCTCATGATCCATAGGTTTAATCTTTGAGATTAGGAAGAGGAAAGCTGACCTTGAGCGGGAGAGAGATATGGTGGAAGGAGAGGACGATGATAGATTGATCGAAGCCATGTCTCCTTCTCTTTCTCTATTTGTAGATGAAATCAAAGTAAACCCTTTTTTGCAATTCTCCGAGAAAATCACGAGGCTTTATGAAGAAGAAGATGCGGAGAAAGGTGGGTTAGGTGACGATAGCGATTAGAGAAGCTTTATTCTAATGGCGGCGCGGATTGGATTGGTAAAAAAAAAAAGAAAAAAGAATGGATATGATTCGGTAGAGGGATAAGACAGAACCACCACTTTGCTTGGCTCTTGTCTTCCTCCCAACGCCGCGGTCGTCTTTTATAAACTTTTCTTTTTCGATTTTCTTTTCAAAACAAGAAAAGTGAATTATGCTTTATCAAAATATATAAGTCATTTAACTCTCTTTTTTAATTAGGATTGAAAATAGGAAATGAGCTAATTAAAATTACAGATTGATTAAGAAATAAGAATAATCCAAAGATAGTTAAGTCTCAAGTGGTATAAACAAAATGTATTTTATAAATAATACACACCTCGGTCAGTTTTTCTGTAGCTTATTTATGTGATTTCATGACGTCATGTTACTAATCAGAATCTTGATGGCTTGGTTTAACGATGATTCCCATGTTACCAATTCATGCGAATCATTGGACCGTCAAAGACTCCAAACACATATATAGCTTTCTGCATATATGATAATTGTAGCACTATAAAAATATGTTGGTATTATAATTATTTGAGTGGCAACCCACTCCTATGAGATACAAACCGCACATTTTAGTGTTCTTTTCATCCACTATTTGATTGGATGACCTACGTAACATATAATGTTTACGTGTTCAAGAAATACACAAAAATAGTATTCAATGTGGGCTTGTACGTTTGTTAACGATGATGTTAGAACTTTAATACATGTGGGCTGCTGCTCTCTTGAAGGTCCCTAAAGTTAATCTCTGGAGTTGTATAATTGAACCAAATTAAGAATTATTTAATTCGGCTAAGTTGAGTATAGTTCCGGTTTAAAGAAAGAACCGAAGACTTTTTTTTAGGTTCTGTTTTAATAAAAAAAACTGTCGTGTTCGCATCCACTCATCATCAACAGCTCTTCGGCGACGGAACAGAACACACAGCCACTGACAAAAAAAAAAAAAAAAAAACTAAAACTAAAACACTTCGCACGTCTCTCTAATCGCCGGCGATGGAGAGCTACGCACTTCACTCTCCCTCCACCCCCGCTTCATTCTCCCACCATCCCTCACGCCTGTCTCTCCTCCGCCGCATCTCATCGAGATCTCCGCCTTCAACCATCTCTCTCCCTTCCCTCCGATCTCACTCCGTTCAACCTCTCACCTTCCCTCTCCTCAAACCAATCCCTCGTCTCTCCGCGCGGATCGCCGCCGCACCACGCGACGACATCCCTCCTCCTTCTCCTTCTCCTTCTCAACCGCAGCAAGGAGCGAAACTACTCCCCCTGATCCTCTCCCTCTCCGTCGGTCTAATCCTCCGATTCGCCGTCTCTCTACCGGAAGGTCTCACCCCGCAAGGGTGGCAGCTTCTCTCCATCTTCCTCTCCACGATCGCCGGCCTCGTACTCAGCCCACTTCCCGTCGGAGCATGGGCCTTCATGGGCCTCACCGCTTCGATCGTCACCAAAACGCTTTCCTTCTCAGCAGCGTTCTCCGCCTTCACGAGCGAAGTCATCTGGCTGATCGTCATCTCCTTCTTCTTCGCTCGTGGGTTCGTTAAAACAGGTCTCGGTGATAGGATCGCTACTTACTTCGTGAAGTGGCTTGGGAAGAGCACGTTAGGTCTCTCTTATGGATTGACGATTAGTGAAGCTTTGATTGCTCCTGCGATGCCTAGTACGACGGCTAGAGCCGGCGGTATTTTCTTGCCGATCATTAAGTCGCTTTCGTTATCGGCGGGGAGTAAACCGGGAGATTCTTCTTCGAGGAAGTTAGGCTCTTACTTAATCCAATCCCAGTTTCAGGTTAGTTCTTGTTTATGTCCTTATGTCGGAAACTCGACTAGTTCTTAGTTAGTAGTGCTTGTGATGTGTAAGGAATGATTTATTTTTTTTATTTTGATGAATTCTCCTAAAAACTACTCCCTCTGTTTCATTTTATTTGTTCTTTCAGTTTTATGCACACAGATTAAGAAAACCTTTAATTTTGCATATTTTCAAAATAAAAATTTCATTAGCTATACAACTAACCATATTTCAAACAATAGAAAAATAAAATAGAGAATATTGTTATTAAATAACATAAAACGACACTTAAAATGAAACAAAACTTTAACTCTAAAACGACAAATAATAGGAAACGGATGGAGTATAAAATTATTTTGATGGATTATCAAAACTAGATATAAAAGCAAAAGAAATTAGATAAAATTATGGATTTATTATACTAACATTTTTACTTAATTTAACAGATTGAAACTAATTTAGATCAAGTTAAAATTGATTTAAACCGATTTAGAATGTTTTATACCGGTTTGAATTGTATAAATTGGATTTTTAAAAAATTGTTTCGATTATGACTGGTTTGCCACCTATACTGGTTTTTAGAACAACGGCTATGGTTGAATGTGTTCTTGAGCATGTGTACCTTTGCAGCTATCTTGAACCGGATTAGTCTTCCTTAACCGGACTTGCTCATCTCTATTTATGTTCTGTGATCTTTTGACAGTGTGCTGGAAACTCTAGTGCTCTGTTCTTGACTGCAGCAGCTCAGAACTTGTTGTGCCTCAAGTTAGCTGAGGAGCTTGGAGTAGTGATTGCAAACCCATGGGTTTCTTGGTTTAAGGCTGCTAGTCTACCTGCAATCATATCGCTTCTTTGTACACCACTAATCCTCTATAAGCTCTACCCTCCAGAAACCAAGGACACACCGGAGGCTCCTGGCATTGCTGCTTTGAAACTCAAGGAGATGGGTCCCGTCACTAAAAACGAATGGATCATGGTCGGAACAATGCTTCTTGCCGTCACTCTTTGGATCTGTGGGTAAGTGTTAGATAATAATAATCTCAGCACTGGTTTACATTTCAACACTCTCCATGGTTAATGTAATGTTTTATATTCCAGAGAGAGTCTTGGGATACCAAGTGTTGTAGCTGCAATGATCGGTCTCTCCATACTTCTTCTCCTTGGTGTACTTAACTGGGACGACTGCCTAAGCGAAAAATCAGCGTGGGACACATTAGCTTGGTTTGCGGTCTTGGTGGGGATGGCAGGACAGCTCACGAACCTCGGTGTTGTTACATGGATGTCTGATTGTGTAGCCAAAGTTTTACAATCACTCTCCTTGAGCTGGCCTGCTGCGTTTGGTCTTCTACAAGCAGCTTACTTCTTCATTCACTATCTGTTCGCAAGTCAAACCGGTCACGTTGGAGCTCTCTTCTCAGCTTTCTTGGCTATGAATATAGCAGCAGGTGTTCCAGGGGTATTAGCTGCACTCGCTTTGGCGTATAACACCAATCTTTTTGGTGCTTTGACTCATTACAGTAGTGGTCAAGCCGCTGTCTACTATGGAGGTATCTTATCAACAGAACTCTCTCTCTCTCTCTCTCTCTCTCTCTCTCTCTCTCTTTCTATTTTGATGTCAAAAGAGTCTCTAATTTTGGTTATTATTTTTGCAGCTGGTTATGTTGATCTACCTGATGTATTCAAGATTGGATTTGTGATGGCTACGATTAATGCTATCATCTGGGGAGTAGTTGGAACTTTCTGGTGGAAGTTTTTGGGTCTCTATTAAGAGAAGTTGGTTGTTCTTGAAGCTTACAACTACGTTAAAATCTTCGTTCATCATTTAGTTTCGAGGGTTTTGTCTCCTCTCCTTTTTAATTTACATACGAATAGAGAATACGACAATTCTTTGTAACATAGATATACAGAGATTTGTCAACATGGAGACTCTGGTCTCTTCTCTTTTTATTTCGAGCGTTGAAGCTTTTTACGTTACTTTGCAAACAAATGCAGAAAATGTACTAATTTACAAGTCTTCAGACAATACGAAAGACTTGAAAGCTCTGTCACTTTCCTGCAGCTGTAACGGCAATAACGAATCCAAAAGTCAACAAAGACGCACCAAAACGTTTAACATAATAAGTTTTCTAGTTTGCTGAAAATAGAAAGAGAAGTGTTTTCCGTGTGTCTCAGAGTATTATACAAAGCAAACCTTTGCAACAAACCGAATACCAAATAAAACAGGAGAGACTAAAAGGTGTCTTATCGTTTTCCTTCACACAAACATCGTTAACTCTGGTCGGCTATAAACATTGTTCTGCTCGTCTTCAAGGACCGGGTAAGCAGCAACAAGCGTGTCCTGAGCACCAATGTAGAGCGAATTGTAAATCTTCCAATACACCTCACGGACTTTGCGAGCCGGATGAAACAAACCCTGCAGACAATAGTTCAGTATAACTGCTGCACCCAGCGCGACTCTCATTCCTTCAATTGCTTCCATCACAGCGTTGATAACGTGAGGAGATGTCTCGAAGATGTTGGGCCAGATGAAGTTGAGCAAGTGAACCAAAGCGTCTTCGCATCCCAGACCCGCTACACCTAACGCCATGTGTTTCACTGCTGAAGCTGCGGTTTGTCTGTGAACCAAGTCTCTGTCCATGAGCGCGTCTTCGAGCAACGGCGTGACCGCGTATATGTAATCCTTGCCCATTTCTCCAATGTACTCGAAGAGGAAAGAGAGGGATTTGAGGACACCGTTTTGGACGTTGAGCTCTGGAACACGGTACTCGTTCATCAGAGCGGGCAAGACAGTAAACGGAGAGCACGTTTCAGCGACTATGGCGATTGCGACTGTGGTGCAGACACGGTTCTGCCGCTCTTGGACTTTGAGATTGTTCAGTAACGTGGCTAGAACGTCTTGCGGTCCAATGGCTTTGGCTATGTACCCGAAAGTGTTGACAGTGGCACGTCGAATACCTTTCTTATGAGCTTTGAGCATCTCAAGAAGCTCGAAACAGATTCTCATCCATTCCCTCGCTGGAACAAACTCAGCACCACGATCAGCAATTCTACCAACAAGGTCGATACAATTCTCTTGCACTTTCTCATGCCTGTTCTTCAAAATGGGAGTCAGTCTTGGAAGCAGATCCTTAATAGGAGGAGTCATCTTTGTCATACCAATCACGTTGACAATTGCTTTTAGAGCTCCAAGAATTGATCCCAAGACTTCAGGGTACTCTTCTCCGAGATACTCGTACAAAACAACACCTAGATGTCCCATCAACTGTTCCTCTCCACACTGCTTCATCACAACAGCAATTCTGGAAATAAGATCAGCGGCTTGTTGTCTCACCTTTGCACTCTTGTTGTTTAATCTCCACTTGATGGTACCACAGATCTGAGGAAGGTAAGGCTTCACTCGCTGACCAAGACCATTCACCACAGCACCGAACCCATTAAGCATCACGTTAGTATCGTCGGTTGTCTGCTCTTGGAAAGCATAAAGAATGCCATCTATGAGCAGCTCCTCCAATCTCGAATCAATATCAGATGCTCCCAAGTTTGTGATAACCTTGTCAATGGTTTCCATAACCATACGGCGGTAGGGTTCACTCTCGTCTTTAAGATCTTCAACAACCCTCGCCACGATATCAGCAACGCCAACCTTGTTCGCAATCTCAACTGTAGTTTCAACAAGCTGCTTATAGTTTCTCTTCTCTAGAGCCATTCTCCTAACCCAGAAATGCTTGAAAAACTCAGGCAGAATATCGCTGCGGATGTAATCCGGTTCAACCCCTTCTGTGCTTACACACTGTTTCACCACCTTGAGGACAATCTTCTTCATCTCTTCATCAGGTGACTGGAACTCGCGAATAAGGATAACCATCACTTCTTTTGTGTAATAGCTCGCGTATATAGCATCCATCAAGGGAATGATAAAACCAATCGCCTTCAAGAACGCAGCCAAGACTTTTCCACGGTGAGACCTAATACCTTTCCACAGAGGCTTCAGAACAGAGTCAAAGCTCTCGATACCATAAGGAGCAGCAGCTTCGGCAAGAGCAGCCAGCGATAAGGCCGTAATGGTCCTAACCTTCTGATTTTCATCACTGAGACCATGTTCGATAATTTCCACCAGAGACCTCAAATGAGGTAAAACAGCACAGCCGATTAGTATGGCAATCTGCTGGACAATCTTAATCCCAGTGTGCCGCGCCTGCCATGACTTCTTACTCTGGCAAACGGCTTTCAGGAACGGCAAGAGTGCAGGGATTCCAAGAGCTGAAGCCACCACACTGAAAGCTCTTGCTGTTGTGTTCCTCACATACTCATCAATGTTGTCTATATCGGGACGCATAGCTGCAATCATCGTGGCTAAGCCTGCTGCTTTGCTAAGGTTCGAAATAATTTCTCTCCCTTCAACACGAGCATAGTAATCTTCATCAATCAGCAAGGGCTCAATAACAACCAGAATCTTGTGGACGAAGGGCCTCACCAGCTCATCAAGTTTGTACAGAATCCTATCAATTACTTTCACCAAAAGATGCCTCTCTTGATCTTCCAAAGTTGGTTGCATGAGCAACGGCAGGATTTTATTAAACAAAGGACCAGCACCAAGCTCACGAGCCTTATCAGTAAGCTGCCTTAGAGCTGTTTTCCTCTGAGCAGGCGTTCCGTTTTTGACCTTGAGCAACAGTTTCATGATCTTGCGTTCTTTCTGCTCGTCAGGAGACAGCTCTTCTTCGTTCTCTTCATTCAACAGCGCTGCAAAATACTGATAATCCTCTGGTTTCATAAACGGCAGCCCATCAGGAAGCTCCTGAGGCACATCAAACTGCTGCCCACGGTGTTCCTCGGGGATAACGTAGCCAGGAGTTGTCATGGGTGTCGGGGTTCCCATAGCCTTCCTAGCAGGGGTTCTGACAGGAACATAAGAAGCAGGCGGGTCCAACACCTTGTATCCTTCTGTAGGAAACATGGCATCAAGTTCTTCATCACTCAACGGTCTGTTTCTCTCTTCAATATCCTTCTCCCACCTCGCCAAATTGTACTGCTCCGGAGTCATAGCACCACGCAGATTAAGCTGACTCGGAGTTGGAGTAGCCATATCAATTCCCCCAAACGGAGTGACACCAGGAGTGTAAGCAGCAGTAGGAGTCATTCCACCCATAGGTGTAGCACTTCCCATAGTGGCAGGTGTCTCATCCCACCTAGAACGTTGACGCTTCGGTGTTGGCGTAGCAGACCCTTTCGGAGTCGCGTCCCAAGTAACACCTGAAGGAGTTGCACCTGGAGTAACACCCCCACCTGGTGTTGCATCGGAATCAGTCACACGTCCAGGAGTAGGAGTCTCGTCCCATCTGTTCCTCCCCCTCCTTCCAGCAGATGGTGTGGCATCACCAGCTCTCCCTGGAGTTGCGTCCCATTTCCCAATCCCAGGAGCTGATTCAGCTACATCCCAATCCGAATCCGAAGCTTTAGCTTTCTTTCCACCACCACCATCTTCTTCAGCATGGTCCCATCTGTTCCTCCTCTTGGAAGAAGCAGCAGGAGCAGAGTCTTTCTGCTCCTTGGCAGCTTCCTCCGCTTCTTTCTTCTTCTTAGCAATAAGCCTCATAGTCTCCTCCCTCTCCCTCTGCACAGCCGTCTCCCTCATATGATCATTATAAGTCCTAACACTCGGATCCGGAGTCTTCTCCCCCATAGCAAACGGATCAACTCTATCCGGAGATAAAACTCGGTTAAGCCTCCTGTTACGATAATCACCCTCGCGCTCCGCGATAGTCTGCCTAGGCTTGAACCCTCCGTCGTCATCCTCGACGTGAGCGCGAGCCACGTCGTTGAGGATAGACTTGGGAGCGGTGTAAGAGGCGAGACGCTGAGCCACGAGGGAGCCGGTGGCGTCCAGATTCGAATCCTCCTCGTCGTTCGGCGCGATGGAGGTTACATAGGAATCACGGTCGTTGCCTCCGTAGAGATCGCGATCGAAGTTCACGGAAGTGAGGGAAGCGAGCTCTGCTTCGATCTTACGCCTCTCTTCCTGAGTTTTAGCGATCTCTGGATCTAGATCCGCCATGGTAGATAGGTTTCTTCAACAACAACAAAAACAATATAGACTCGATCAGATTAGAAACAGATCAAACAAAAACGTAAGCAAGATGATAAGAAGAACTCACAGATTATCGGAATCGCCTGAGATTGAAAATGGGGAAGTAAAGAAACGCGAGAACTAGGGTTTATCCAGTTGCAAGGCAGGAAAATAAATAAATAGATAAATACAAGGAAATGAAGTGATTGGAATTGACCAATCGAGCGAGTCGGTTCTTTTGTTTGGGCCAGGGAACTCGTACTCTTTTCGTTTATTTTGGGTTCACACAAGTTCCAAAAGCCCACTTATTTATATATACGCCAATGGGCTTGTGTATTCATTTTTTGCTTAAATTCGTAACTATATTTAGAAAACAATTATTATGACAAATTTACTGTCTCAGGAAAAAAAAATTGTTTAAGAAAAATATATATATTTTACATTTTCGATGCATAAATTAATTGCAAATTGTAAACTTCAAAAAACATAATGACGTTTATAAAGATTTTATTGGTTAAAAGTCGTGGAGAATAGTTGGTAACGGAAAATATGCATTTTCAATGCATAAATTAATTGCAAATTGTAAATTTCAAAAAACATAATGGTATTTATAAAGATTTTATTGGTTAAAAGTTGTGGAGAATAATTAGTAACGGAAAATATGGTTTCTTAATAAGTGTGAAAAACCTAAAATATATATCTTTTTGAAACGTAGAGAGTTTATGTATTGAGAATTTCTTTTAACGAAAATATTTAATTTTGATAAGAAGATTAGTCAAATATTCCTATTTTTATTTATTCATTTCAAATATTCCGTTTTAAAAAATTAAATATAATTCCTTATTTAGTTTTTTTTTTCATTCATCAAATGGTATCATTCTAAATCTTTATTTAGTAAACTTCTAGTGTCTGGCACTGGAAAAGATTACGAAAATAACCAAAATTGCAATATGGATATAATCTATGAAATGAAAGAATTGAAAAGATGACATACACAACAAAGTATTAGTAGAATAACCTTACTACTCTAGCATGGCTGTTTAACTAACACGTTTTGCGTCAACTAACACGTTTTATTTTGGCGATCAAAACTGAAAGACAACATAGCATTATAACATTAAAAAAAAATTTGCAGACCAATCCCAAGAAGAACCACATGATAGTAAGAGAAAAAAAAAGACCAATCACCATGTAAAACTGTAAAAATCCAAACCAGTTTGTGTACAAAAGGCATTGCGCACTGAAACCTATGCACAAGCCATATGCTTCTCATAACGGTACATACAACTTGAAAAGAACACGTCTCTATACCCAAACTAATAAATCAAATCCACCATTCTTCCAACTATGTAGAGAGATCTTCCGGCTGTATTTACATTGCAAAACCTAAATGAAGTTAGAAAAAAAAAAAGCATTGTGATCATCATCATACAGTGAGTGGATCATCATCATTCAAATGCAAGAGACATGAAAGTATCATCATCCAAAAGAGAATCAATGTCGATCAAATCATCTTCCTCGTTGTAATTCGCAGCTTCCTCTGTGTTGTTGTTGTTGTTGTTCATAGCTGAGCTAGAAGAAGCCTGTTAACAAAGTAAGAGTCTCATCAATTAAATGTTACAAAGACTTGAAAGAAAAAAAAATACACAATTGTTACCTCGTTCTCGCGGATGCCTTCGACAACAGTCAATAGCCTACGGTACTGAGCACGTGCTTCTGGATACTGAGCCATAGACTTGACTCTGGTGAGAGCCTTTTGAAGCCTTTCCTCGGTTTGTTTCCTTCCTTCCTTGAGAAAGTCATAGTCATCTTCTTGTGCCGGAGCAGCACATACAGGCTCAGGTGCCTTAGTGACTGCATCGCGTTTGAAACCGCGTAGGCCGCTACCTTTGCGTCTCCACCGCAAGATGATCTTCTCGAGTAATCCTACAGACCATATAATGGCTCTGTATTGTTTCCTCACTTGATGTCCTCTCACATGAGCCTAAAAGGGTAATAATCAGTAAAATAAACAGACAGAAGCCTTAAGAAATGATTCAAACCTGAATCTTGACGATTCTTTGTCGGATCAAAAGAAACTCCTTTCTCTTCTTCCAACCACGGTACTTTTTCTGAATCTGAACAGCAGCGGCATGAACAGCAGCGCCGCTACTGTGTCCTCCCGCCTTCTTACTCTTCCCAGCTGCAAAAGAAACAGCCAACTCATCGGACAAACCAAACTCGTTCTTGTCCCCAATCTCAGACAGCTGTTTCCTCTGGAACGACTGCATCCTAAATACTTGATGAAGACGATCAGCCGCTTGCGTCGCGTTCAAGACGGCAGTGAGAGAATCCTTCATCGACAGCGTTTCAGGTACATCACCGTAACTCATAGGAGTAGCTGTCCGCTCGGCTACCGTTTGAACAGCTTTTGCTCTAGAGGAGTCAGTGGAGCTGTCTTCCTTGCCGTCCACTGTTAGCTTCTCGAGGTAGCTGGTGAGGGAAGACTCTGCAAGGAAACCTGAGATTCCCCTGTGTCCGTTTCCGTAAGCCAAGTCGGAAGCTGTTTTGCCCAGAGGAAGCTCCGGAGATGGGTCTGTTACTGCTCCAGAATCAGCACCTAGAGAGACAAGTAGAGCAACAGTATCCTCCCTGAAGTATAACAATAAACAAACTGTCAGGGTTTAACGAGAATTCAAAGAGAAATGGTCTGAAGACTGAGAAGTAGGTTATTAACCCAACCGAACCGAAAAGTTAGATTTTCGGTTCAATTCGGTTAGAAGCTTCTGCGCAATTCGGCAACTAAACAAAATTTGGTTTTCAGTTTGGTAATCAGTTAAGTTTGGCAATCGGTTAGTTCGGTTTCTTAAAAAGTAAGTTTTGCCAAACAATATCAATCTTAACCAAACTTCCGAACCGGAAATAACCGAACTTCACCAAAAAAATTGAATTTTATACAATTTAAACCGAAAATTTAACTGAAACCAAAAACTTAATTTAGAAATTTCGACCAACCCAAACTAACCGAAGAAACCGAATCCGCAGGCCTTGAGAACTTTCAAATCCAAGCTAAGTGGTAAAGACGTTTTAGGCCAAAAAAAAAGTAACTGAAGAAACATAAAGTCTGAACTGAGGTTTTTACCTGCCACTGAATGCAGCCCAATGAAGAGCAGACCACCCATTTGCATCTCGGAAGTTGATGCTAACTCCTGCTGCCAAAATTGGCTTTATAGCCCAATCATACCCTAACGCTGCAGCAAGGTGTAAGACACCCTGTCCATCTTCATCAAGTATATTTGGACCCTTCCCCTCTTCAGTCACCTTGTGGATTAGCCATAAATATAATTTATCTTCAAACTCTTCCCTAACAAGTCGCTCCTTTGCTTCCACCGCAGTTAAATCTTTCTCAACTGTCGATGTGAGGAAGGACTCCTTTTCATCTTTAAGCAACATGATTCTACTGATTTTTCTTCGTTTCTCCCCAACATCCTCAAATACATTGTGTTCCTGAGCACTAGATACGCGAGCCAGGAGATTTTCAAACCGAACATGAAGCGATGCTTCATTTGTATAGGCACCGTAAATGTCCGCAGTGTTTAGCTTTCTCGCAGAGCCAGGAAGGAAATCAAACTCTCGTACTTCGCTGCAAGAGAATCTGTCGGAACATGTAATGTAGAACGGGACTTGACCAACTTCATGAGGAGGAGCATGACAGCAAAGAACACCGTCCACTAGAATCTCAGCAGGAACCTCCACTTCTCCAAACATGCATGCCCAGCTGTAGCTAGTTACTTCCTCAGGACTCAACAGAAACGTCCCAATAACCATGACCTGTTGGAGACAATTAAAAAGGGTAGATGAGGAATAAAAGAGCTGATACAACTATAAAAGATAACAGGACAGAACAATAACATACTCTCTCTCTATTTCAATTTACTTGGTGTTTAAGGTTTTTGCACACCAATTAAGAAATCATTAACTTTTATTTCTTTTTGCATTAACTAAAGCTAATTCAACCAATAATAAATTATACAATACAATATAACTGGTCAAATAACATTAAAATTTTGCATAGAAAATTGAATATTTCATTTAAATAGGAACAAAATAAAATCTTAAAACATCATTTAAAATGAAACACAGAGAGTAATATTTACCTCAACTGCTGTGTCTGTCTGAGTCCATTTGGGCCAAAAGTCTATCATGGTGAAGCGCTGATCCTTGGACAAGGAAGGGCTTAAGGAAGACGCAGCAGCTGCAGTTTCAACAGAGGTCCACCCAATACCCCCGGAAGAAGACTGCATCTGCAAGTCCTCCATCTCGGCGAGCTCGTTGCTAACCCACCGAGAGAAACTGTCAACTTTTTTCAAACTATCCTCTTTCTTCAACAGTGATTTCCTTAGAGGTAGCGTTTGGTTAGCACTTGCTTCGTATAGCAGATCCTCAGGGCCAAATTTAGGTATGTATGCTGCTTCAACACTTGTAAACGGAGCTTGAAAACTACTACCCCCAATAGGCTGCTGCTGCTGGTTTTGACTGCCGATAAGACTCGAAAACGTCCCAAAATTCTCATGTAAGGCCAGGTCAGTACCATGGGAGTCCATGGGCCATTTTTGCAATGGCAAGCTGTCCTGAACTGGAATCTACAGAGACGAGAATCTCTCTGTCAATCAATAGTTCAATACAGACCCTCTCTCACATATAATCTATACTTATATATTAGATGGATAAGTTGGATACAGTACCTGCCAATTTACTTGGTTTTGAAGAGGGTTTCTGAGATGCCCTTCCACGGACATTAATCCAGCATTAGAAGGATTTGTCTGAGTCAACAGAGGATTATAAGGTAGGTTCTGGTATCTTGCCAATGGATTCTCAAAGGAAGCATCTAATGCTGGGACACCCACTAATCTTTGGGAGTCGCTTTCTTTGACTCTATTCCCATGAATCCAACCATCTCGGTTTCCTAGAAAGGGAAGAGGCAAAACTTTTAGTAAAGCAAGGTAGCCTGTAAATAGAACTATATCCCTAAACAGGAGATACCAAAGCACATAAAGTCAAAGAGAAGTATATATACCAGAATCAGCATCTTCACATAGTGGTGACAATGTGCTGGATGTGTTTGCTGTTGAATCAATGTTCACAGAAGTGGAGCCAGTCAGAGAATTTGAATTGGTTTCTTTAATTCCACTAGAACTTATCCGATTACCCTGTATAAATAGCATGAACTTGTCAAAACCACCATTAAAAAAAAAAAGAGAATCCACTTTTTAAAAAGAACAATATAATTTTGAGTGATGGATGTTTATATTCTAAAGAATATATTAGTACTGTACCGACTACCGAGAGAGAAAAGCTATACCTTAACCTCCAAGTAGTGGACAAAAACAATATGCATCAGTTCCCTGTACCCATAAAAAACAGAGGACATCAGCACTAAAACTAACTAGCCAAATTTCATTTTTTCGTTCTGTTCTCAAAGTAACATTTACGGTACATTAAACACAATAAAAGAAAATGAAATATGAAGAAAAAAATAGGACTCACTGTTCAAGCATCCAGTAGCAACGCCTCTGGAAATTCTCATTGTCTTCCCCATGTGCATAGTAACAATGTAATACATCAATGCTTCCTACCTATATATACTACAATGTTACTCTAAAATACTTATGTAAAATTAGTGAGGAAACATGAATGTAAATGTATTATTAACCTTGAGCTTTTCGTGAGCCTCTTTCACCGTTTTACCATCTTTCTTCTTCCTCCAGTTGTGCCCATCTTTCCTAAAATATCTGAGCACCTTCCTATCAAACAGAAAGAGTGAACCACCTAGAAAAACACGAGACGGTGTAAGAAAATATTAAAGCCAAGAGAAGTAGGATATAAAACTATTCAGTATCCTAGTCACTGCTCAGCCATGTACATCATAGCTTAGTAATGTTGTTTTGCAGCCAAAATTTGAAGAAACTCAGCGGAAAGAAAAACATACTGGGTGGTCGGTTGGGAGGCTCTGACGCAATATGAAACTTCTGGTAGTTTCGAAGAATCTCACAAATCTCAGCAGGTCTCAGCCACCTGTGTTGTGCTTCTGACAGCAACTGTTGAATATCTACAAGTTCACAAAGAAAAAAAAACACGTCAACGCTAACGACTTTGAATCTGGATACAGTTCCAGGACAACACTCCCTTGCACTAACCAATATCAAAATGCAAACAGAGTAGATCAACTCATCGTGACCAGAAATTTCATTCCGACAAAGAAACATGAGCACTTAGCTCAGACAAATTAATAACCAATTCCGAAAAAAACATGGCAAACAACAACCCTAACGACTTTGAATCTGCATACAGTTATACTCTCTTGAACTAGCCAATATCAAAATGCAAAATAGTCATTTCAGCTAATCGTGGCCAGAAATTTAATTCCGACAAAGTGACAAAAGAACTCACTCAATTCAGACAAAAGTAATTACCAATTCCGACAACCATGGCAAACAACAACCCTAACGACTTAGAATCTGGATACAGTTCCCAGAGCTAACACTCTCTGCACTAACCAATATCGAAATGCAAAATAGTTATTTTAGCTAATCAAGACATAGATTTCGTTCCGACAAGACACAAAAGAACTCGATTCAGACCAAGTAATAATCAATTCCCGACAAACAACAACCATTTGCTAGAATCCAATCAATGATCAGATCCAAACTACCAAACGAGTAAAACGACCGTAGATGAAGAGATTAGAAAACCTAATTGAGGGGCAAATCCGAAAGATCCACGATCCGCCATAGAACAAAAACCCAGCAGAGATCTCTAGCTTGTAGCAATCACAGAGAATCAAACGAACCCTAGAAAATCGATCTGGGTATGTATGAAACTGAGCTAACTCTTATAATATTGTATCTTCCTCTTTTTGAAACTTTCCAGGTGTGAAAGCGAATTGATTTCTTTCCCTTTAATCCCTTTTGGGGGGGGGGAGTCGGAGGAAATCGGAAGGAAAGTGCCGATACGGTGGAGGTTGTTTTTATAAAACCAGTGCAGGTAGCACCATCATCTCCAATAATTATATTACACGTGGATCCACGGATTACATTTGCGCACGTGTTCTTTTTCTTAGATCATGATTGTAAAAATTATCCTCATCTTTATTAGTGCTAAATTTATGATCATGATTATTAAATTTGTCGTTATAATGAAATTAATAATTATTGCAAATTGAAGACGATAACAATAATTAATGTAATTATATAATTGAATCAATTGTTGTTCAATGTATTCAACGCAAGAGATTTTTATCAATACCAAAAAATATGGAAACAATTATATTTTATTGATTTGATTAATACTACTTAGTTAATGTTTTAAAATAAAACTATTTTGAGTTCTTCGTAGATAATAGTATATATAATTACATGGATAACTGGAAGATATGATGTAGACAGAATCTTGAATTTTTTTTTAAAACAATATACGGCTTAACATAACGCAAATAAAACTGTTAGACATAAATTTGCAAGAAATTATTGATTGATTTTTTGGAAATTTTTATTAGTAGTAAAATGATAAACTAATATTAAAAATATCAATAGCATTCCAAAAATATTGGTATATAACTTCCTTTTAGGGACTTTTCCTACATGTCAATTAACGAAAACCAATCTGTTAAGCCAAGTTAAACCAAACAAATACACATCGGACAGGAGGGTTTACTCCAGGCAGGGCCAAGATTAGCGTTAGGCCTCGTTCTTCGGATCGGGTTCGGGTAGGTTCCTTTCGGGTCTGGATTTTTTGGGTCCTAAATATTTAGACCCAATAGATATTTAGAAATTTTTGGTTCGAGTTCGGATCGGTTCTTCTCGGGTCCGGATCAGTTCGGGTCCGAGTCAATTCGGATCTATAATTAAAATGTCCATAAAATACCCGTAATTTTTTGGATCCGAGGTGGATTCGGGTATTTAGGATCCGAAAAAGACATGACATATCCAATTCCATCAAATTTAGTTAATATTTGTCATATATATCTAAAATTTTACAAAACAATTTAAATTGAACTATTAATAATTAAAATAAAACATTTTTAAACTCTAAATTTTACATTTTAAAGCTTTATATTACTTAAAAAAAGTTCAAAAAATAATAACAAATGTTGTTAACAAAAAATATTTCAACTAAATCATAAAATAATATATATAAAATAGAACACAAAACATCATAGTTTTAGAAATATATGTTTTTAAGTCGGTACAAATCGGTTCTTATCGGGTCGGGTCTATTCGGATCGGTTCTTTTCGGGTTAGGGTCTATTCGGGTCGGTTACAGTTCTTTCGAGTAAAAAAATTAGACCCAAAAGATACTTGTAAATTTTCGGTCCGGTTCCGCGTCAGGTGTTTTTGGATCGGTTCCGGTTCGGATCTTCGGGTCCAAGTTAAAATGCTCAGGCCTAATTCACGTGGTCTAAAACGTCACGTCATGATTCGGACAAGCTGACATACTCGGGTCATCTTTAGAGCATGATTAACCCGGAGTTCTTAGAGTGGGATTCTTAGCGGAAGTTAAGAAACTGTTTCTTAACTTTTAACTAAAAAAAACAAGAACCGGTTCTTAAAGTCCTTATTTAAGAACCGGTTCTTAGCTTTTTTAGTTAAAAGTTAAGAAACAGTTTCTTAACTTCTGCTAAAAACCTCACTCTAAGAACTTCGGGTTAATCATGGTATTAAACCCTAGCACATCTAATGGGTTGCTTAATCAATTTTTTACTAATAAATGATTAAGCACCCCTCAAGCACCACTTATTCGACAGCTTAATTAAGTACCCCTCAAGTAGCATTTTTTATTTTTTAGGATATTTTTTTTTGTTTTAAATCCAAAAATTATTAAGCACCCCACTTAAGCACCCTGGTTAGTGTATTCACCTACGCTTGCTTGCACTACTCAAATGATCAAATCACGACCGTTAGAAGAAATATTTTTAGTATGAAACAACGGTTAGACTCGAACCACGTGTACTTAGCAGCACTTGCCGCGAACACAGCTGCTGTCACATTTTCTCCTTTCTCCTAACATCTGCAAGACTTACCGAGAAGTGAATAATATCCAAATCCATTAGACCATATGATCTGAAACGAGTGTGTGTATCGAGTCATGAGTCAACTAGCTGCGAGGACAGGTTTACGAGCTCTGCTTGTACACAGCAGAGTGAATCGTAACATGTTCATGAGGTGTGTTTCCGCTGTTAAAAATGGGGAAGACACAAAGAAACCAATGCCAGTTCATGACTGGTGCGGCGGTTTTGTCGATTTTAATATCCGTTCTGAGCATGTCCAAGGTGTGCGTTTGTAGAGGATTCTCGACAAGCTTAGAAAATATAGGATCCAGCAATATATACGTAGATTATGATTTATGCATTCTAAATCTTGAACAGTATACTTGATAGGAGATTTCAACATGAGGTGGAGGAGGATGTGTTCTGCGTCGGCTACCGAGAAGAAAGATGAAAAGCCGAGGATCGATAAGGTGAAGAAAGATCAAGACGGCGGTGGATCTGTGGCGGTTCCGAGTTATTGGGGAATAGAGACGGCCAAGATGAAAATTGCTCGCAAAGATGGGTCCAAATGGCCTTGGAACTGTTTTATGGTAAGTTTAATCTCACAAAAATTTTAGAATTGTGTTTAAATATATTTTGACAATGATGTGATAATATATATTTTGACAAGCATAAAAAAAATTTCATTAAAGAGAAAATGAGCTTTTAGTAAATTATTTGTGAAATCAAATTTTCATATCTGTTTAGTTATATAGCTATATATATCTCGAGTTTCGTAGAAATGATATTAAGCATCTAAAATAATGTATTGGAACAGCCGTGGGAGACACATCAAGCAGACTTAACGATAGATTTTAAGAAGCACCACGTTCCAGAGAATATGGCCGACAAAATCGCGTACGTGATAGTCAAGATCCTCCGTGTTCCCACCGACATATTCTTTCAGGCATGATCCTCGCATGACATAATATTCATGCATGCGTTTTGTATAGACCATTTCACGTTCAAATCTTCTTACAAAACTTTACTATTTTGTCCTCAGAGACGTTACGGATGCAGAGCAATGATGCTAGAGACGGTAGCAGCAGTACCGGGAATGGTAGGAGGAATGCTCCTCCACCTAAAATCAATCCGAAGATTCGAACACAGCGGAGGTTGGATCAAAGCGTTGCTAGAAGAAGCAGAGAATGAGAGGATGCATCTAATGACGATGATGGAGTTAGTCAAACCCAAATGGTACGAGCGTCTTCTAGTGATACTCGTTCAAGGCGTTTTCTTCAGCTCTTTCTTCACTTGCTACGTGGTTTCGCCGCGGTTGGCTCATCGTATCGTTGGATACTTGGAAGAAGAAGCTATACATTCTTACACGGAGTTTCTTAAAGACATAGATGATGGGAAAATCGAGAACGTTAAGGCGCCGGCGATTGCAATTGATTATTGGAGGTTGCCGGAGGATGCTACGTTGAAGGATGTTGTCACTGTGATTCGTGCTGATGAAGCTCATCATCGAGATGTCAACCATTTTGCTTCCGTAAGTGTAGTGTAGTAGACACACACGAACCATTTTTTTTGCAGTTTTATCTTGAGAACTATATCGATTAGTAGTATGTGATTTTTTTCAGTTAGAGTTGTGTGTTGTGAGCTGTTAATATTGCATGTTGAGTTATTATTTCGCAGGACATTCGTAATCAAGGAAAGGAATTGAGAGAAGCAGCAGCTCCAATTGGTTATCACTAGCGAAAAGTTGTTATATTACGTACTCTAGTTTTTAAAATCGTTTTGGAGTGTGATGATGAATGTACTGCACATCTTGGTTAGCATAATGAAACTAGAATCGTGGAAGCCTGTAACTTTTCAGGTTTCCAATAATAGAGAATAATATTTTATTAATTTTTAGTTTAATTTTAAAACGATGTAAATATAATCAGTAGACGTTAGTTTATATTTTATATTATATTTTATAACGGTTTAATATGGCATAACCGTTTTTTTTTTGTTCTGCAACAATATGGCATAACCGTTAAAAAGTGAGTTTGTGTCTTTGTGATACGTCTTATAACATTGTTTTATTTTCTATTTTTTTTTGTGTGGTGTTTATGTTTTATTCGCTTTATAAAAAAAAACAAGTTACCATTGGCTTATAACAGTAAATCTTTTTCCTTTTGCCTAAGCTTTGATAAACATTAAACCTGCATGTTGAAAAAACAAATTAGTGTTAGCATTAGCTAAATCCTTTATATACTAAATCACAATCAAATTCTGACACATAGGAAATGTTTAAAAAAATTATAAAAAAAAAGGCAAAAAAAAAATTGCAAAACAGTTTGTCTATTTATCGTTTAACTGATATTTTTATAAAATTTTAAAAAAAATCTTACAAATTCTCACACTAAACCTGCAATCTCACCATTTTGGAATCGTTGATCTCTTTCTCCTACACTTAACTTTATCTCTATTGCTTTCAGAAATTTTTAATTCTTAAATTCTGTGTAACAGCTTCTAACCCTTTACAAAATGTGACGTGGAAATGTAAACTTTTATACATGTAGATGATCAAAGACTTTTACTGGCGCATACACAATATCGAATCTACAATTTTTGATCCATATCAACAGAATTTCTGGCGTAATGGTGGCACAACAATAGTTTTCAAAAATCCTCTCAATATATTAAGAATTATTTTTTGTTGAAATGGACGGGTAAGGTGAGCGTACTCCAAGTTGGCTGAAAAGCCCATGTTAGTAACTCTAAAAACATCAACCTCTTCAAGCTCAATTCCTAATTTGCATGATGTTAAATTATTTTTTCATAACCTTTTTTCTCTTCTCTTCTAATCTAATTATTGCTTTTTCCTCTGTTGCTTTTAAGATATTGACCAAAACTACATACCAGGTGATAAAAAAAACAAGTCACTAATTTTAATATTTTCAAATTGGACTATATCAATTCTCTTTTTTTTTTTAAGCTTGATTATATCAGTTCTCAATTGCTGGAAATGCTTATTTTGTGTGGTGGTGATAATTCAGGGAACAAGACTAAGAAAGACTCATCGTAAATACACATACAAGGCTTTGAAATTTTCAGACGTGCCACCAGTAGGGAAAAAAATGTGATGATAATTAGAAGGCAACAAATGTACTTTAAGTAACTCAGGTGAGGTCATAGGGGAAACCAAGAAGACTCATGTATTGTCAAGATGAAAACCTAATCTGATCAGGTTGGTCTTCTTTATTTTTATTTATGTATTTATTTTGTTTACTTTGATCAATATATACCTCTTTGCTATTATTTTTCTTATAATACAGTAATCAAATTTGTAGATTTTCTTAGAAACAGAAATGTTGAAACAAATATAGCATTGAAAATGATAAATTGTAAAGGATGCAATGAAAGAAAAGAAAAGCATTTCATAGGAAAAGAGGGTAAAAGCTTCAAAAGATACCAACTTCAATTATCTACACAAACAAGGTTGGTATTTTAATTGTACTTATGCAAAAGATATGGTCCAAATGCTGAGAAGATGTGAGTTTGTTATACTCGTTTGCCATGCTTATGTAAATTGTATTTTGATTAGTTTTGTGATTATTGTTTCAGTTCGAAAGGAAGAGTTGTGGAACCGCCTCCAAAGTCACGGAGGTCAAGAAGCCGTAGTCCTAGAAGGAGAAGTCGCAGTCCCCGTAGGAGGTGAGTTGCAGGGACTTCGTGGTTTATTATTGGATTAGCCCTCGTGCACGTCTGAATACTTGTAATTGATTTACATAAACTTTAGGTCCCGAGATGATTATAGGGAAGGAAAGAGACTACAGGAAGAGGAGCAGGCGCTGCAGGTCTCTTCCTTTTCCAACCTCTTTATTTCATGTTGTTGAAAATATTATCATGAGTCCAAGTTTTTGACTTGCTAAAGTGCGTCTCCTGCTCGCCGCAGCCGCAGCCCTAGAAGTGCCCCCCCACTAAAAGCCTCTCATGAAATGCGAAGAAGCAAAGAGAGGTCTCTGACTCCTCTTCCCCGTAGCCGTAGCCCAAGAAGCCCTTCTCTTGAAAAGGCCTCTCCTGAAAGGAAGAGAAATGATAGGTTCCCATCTCCTCGCGACAAAGCTCGTAGTCAATCTCCTTATGCTGATGTGGGTAACAGTACACTTTATTCAAAAAACCACCAATGGAAGTTGATTTCTGAATTGTGTTCGGTTAATATATCACTTGCAGGAATGACTGCATACTTAAGAAGAAGACATGGTGTATCAAAACATGTTTGCTTGTGTTGATGATGTTTCATCTCCAAGCATGGGAACTTCTGTCTTCTGTAGTATGCTTGCTTTCTGTAGGTGACTTAAGCTACTACCTTGTGTTTGTTTCCTGCGATCGTTCCTTATCCAAGTTCATTCGAGTTTCCCTGATTCATTCCTCAGCAAAGGCTTCAGAAAAGTGAATCTCTATTCAATCCAAAGACTAAATCACAAAGAACTCACTTATAACATAGTTTTGATTAATATTTTTTTTTATCTTGTGAGAGTATATGATTACAGAAAAATGTCACACAAACTCGGGTTGCAAAGAATATTACAAGTGGAAAGAAAGGGATGATCACTCTTTAACACCGCTTTTTCTCAGTCGCTCTTTTCCACCGAGCGTTTGGATGATAGCTTCCAAGAGCTTGATCTCGTTATCACGTTTGGATATCTGTTCTTGCATCCCTCGGAGCTCCTCCATATGCAGCTTGAAAACCTCTGGAACAATATCATCAAACCAAAGAATATGAAACCGGACCTGATGCAACCTAGCCAGGCACCGCACTGATAATCCTATACATACGTACTTGTGGTGTTTTCAAGCTCTTTTGTGACCTCTAGGGCACGTGTTTCAGCAGCTTTTTGAGAGGACTCAGCTTGGCGTTTCTCTGAGCGAGCATGAGCAGCAGCTGTGATTGCAGCATCTAGTTCTCTTTCTAGTGTTTGTACCCTTTGCTCAAGAACCTAAACCAAAAACATTGAAAAGAATACACAAACAAAAATTATTGCTCTTCCACACTTCATGGGGAAACCTCAAAGGTTCAGCCTTTCATGATTTTGTGATCATTTGCAGCATCAATAGATCAAAAAATCAAAGCCACAAGCTCATTGGTAATCACTAATCCAACTAGTCACAAGTATTCAGGGGTTGTGGTTTGGTGCAATTTGGTGGTTCAGGCACCAAGATTCAAACTTTCGAGCTCATGCAGCACAATGAAACTGATGAGTTTCCAAATTCACCATCTTATGCTCACACTGAGCTAGAGTAATGACTCAATCTAACAGAGTAGCGAGGTTTCAAAAATATCAATCAGATCATATCCACAAAATCACTGAGGCAATAATGGTTAAGCAGATCGAGCGATCAAATTTAGTCAAATCATCAACTAAAAGAGAGCAACTTTTCAGCCAATTAACCTCGATAAACTCCAGATCAATCGTTTTTTAAACGGACCTTGATGGTTCGGGCTTGCTCGGAGACGAGAGAAGCTCTAGAGAAAGTGTCTTCCTCAACGAAGACAGCCTTTTTGAGGAGAAGCTTCTGGAGAGAATCGAGATTCGAAGCCATCTCCGTTATGTTCTCTAGTGAACCTCTCCATCTATCCTCGCTCCCTCCCATCTGCTCCTCCATCGGAAGATCAAAGGAAGGATCTCCCTCTCTCCTTCCCCGGAGACTCGATACTTGAGAAAAACACGAACAAAAAGATTCTTTGGGCTTTCTTCCTCGGCCCATTTAGGCCTTTTCGTTTTTACCAATAAGAGGAGAGCCCATAATAATGACGTGTACCAATGATATCACTGGAACTGATGCTAAACCCAGCCCGTCAAACTTTTTGATTGCGTTGCCACGTGTCGAAACCACGATCACTTGTCTTTTTTGACTAAACACAAATTAGGAAGCGCTTTATCGTCTTCTGCCGAACATCTTTCTACAAAGTTTTTCGATCTAGCTTCGATGAATCGATACCAACTCTAGGAATCTGTTGTTTTCCTCGTTCTGGTTTATTATTTGATCGGTGAAGTTTTGTTGGAAACATCTGTGTACAGGTGAGCTAGCTAATTTGGTTGAGACTCTCTGGGGGTTTTGATCGTTCTCACGTTTGGTAGAATCTGTTTCGATTGGATTGGATTTGAATTTGTGGTTCGTATGCTCAATTATTGAGTTGTAGAAGTAGCTGATGAAAACACGCTTCCTTGTTTGAGCTTGTCTTGCCAGGAAGTCTGCTTTGGTGTTACTGGATCTGCTCTTGTAGACCACTTATCCATCTTGGTAGGACGCCCATAGAGTTTTAAACTCGTTAAGTTCAGCTGCAAAGGCCGGCCAGTCTTCAGGTGTAGCGATCATTTTGACTAGCTCTTGAGAGTCAGTAACAAAATAACGCTGATGGTGTATTTAGTGATTAATTCTCATATAATGATGCCATGTTTATTTAAATTAGTTTGCTAATAATATTTTTGGGCTTGCTAACGCAGATTCTAAATTGGTAGCTGAAGTTTTTTGCCTGTTTTTTTTTTTTTTTCTCAGCTAGAGGATGATGGTATAGTGCCAGACTTGGTGTATGAGGAGGGTGGAAGCCAGTTTCCAGTTATAGTTAGTAGCAAGAACAAACAAATACATGAAGATATGAGTAGTGGGAACTAACCGCTTAAAGAGTAATACTTTTATCAAGAGAGAGGGCGATATGTTAGGAAGAAATCCCTGGCCTGAGAAAAAGAGTTCTGGTGATGCGGGATCAGGGGAAGATGATCAGGATATGGCGTGGGAAGATACAAAGATCTCAGATCATGGTTTCACTGCAACACATGATGGTGTATGCAATAACCTTTCCCTCAATAATAATATTCTGGATGATGGAGATAAAGAAAGCGATGATTTCCTCTATGGCTGGGGCCACACTGGGAATTTTGAAGATATGGACAACATGCTTAGGTAACACAATGGGGGCTCGTCTCTTATATGAAAAACATGGTAACTTTTCACTGAGCTTACACCTGTTTTTTTTTTTTGGATGTGACAGGAGCTGTGATTCAACTTTCGGCTTGGACAGTCTTAGTAATGAAGATGGTTTGGGATGGTTCTCTTCTGCTCAGCCAAATGAGGATACAGAAGCCGCGATGACAGATGATATCAAACCAGATACAATGTTGGGAAATCAAAGAACCCTTATGTTGCAGGTTGAAGACTTTTTGAATAACAGTGAGTGCTACCATGGTGTTGAAGATCTTTTAAACAACAGTGAGTGCAACCGTGCTCTAGGAAACTCTTCAGAAAATGTATATGATACGAGTTTGCAGAAGAAGGATATGTTGATGCTGGTTGATGAGGTTAGTTAGTTTTCCATTTAATAAACTTTGCTTTCCCAACATTGTGTTTGGTTTGATTATTCCCAATGCTGAAGTCTTGATACTCTTCCAGCAATTCATATCTGTGCACTTTCTGTTGTTTACAGGCTAATCTTGGGAAGAAACAGACAGATCATCTTCACCATTTGGATGGGAAAAGTGATGGATACTCGGAAAACAGTTTTACATTACAACACAGTGGTATTTCCAGTGAAAGAATGGACGCAAATCAGTATTACCCACCATCCGTATTCCAAAAACCAGGTGTTCCGTACTCAGATTTCAATTGTGATCAAATATCAGCATGTGAAAGTAATTCTGGCATCAAATCTGAGATTAAACCCAATCCTTCCTCTGCTTCAGATGAGTCATACACATCTAATCAGGAACAATCTATCGAAATCTTACAAGGTCCAACCATTGATGATCGGTGTAGGAAGGGCTTTGAAAAAGGAGCCAACTTGCAGCCCGGGCAAGATTCGCCTCCTTCTTTTGCTGCCAGTACCAGGAAGAGTAGCAAGACAAATCCCATGGTGTTTTCTGATTCTGCTCCTATCCAAAAATTTGGGCTTGAGGATGACCACAGAAAAGCTGCAGCCAAATTGGAACCAGCAAACAGGCAGGAAAGTTCTTGTGTTAGCTCTCTAGTGGATGACATTTCACTGGAAGCAACAAGTTTTCGCCAACTTCAACAAGTCATAGAACAGGTACACCTTGTCAATAGATAATAGATGATACAAGTATAATAATATCCTGTTAGCTCTGAATGTGAGTGTTGTATATCTTAATAAACTTACGTGTACATTTGTTGATGTGCACTTTGCTTGCTCCAGTTGGATGTTAGGACAAAGCTTTGCATAAGAGACAGCTTATACCGACTGGGAAAAAGCGCGGAGCAGAGACATATTTGTATGAATCCAAATGGCGGAAACAGACGGGTCAAAGATGCAGGGTCGCATCTCGAGACAGGTGAAACAGACAAGTAAGCACCAGCTGCATCCTTCATCCTTTATCTCGTGTTGCATACTCATCTTTCAGTTTGTGTAGATTCTGTCTTTAATATCTTATATTTGTTCTCATCCAGGTATGTTGGATTCATGGATATAGAAGCTGATACAAACCCTATAGACAGGTCCATAGCTCATTTGCTGTTTCACAGACCCTCAGACTCATCTCTTTAGTCAGATCATGACGTTCTCTCTTATAAATCTCATCCAGTGGTAACATAAACAAACACTTACTTTTTACATACAGCCATTCAGACTGTACCGCCCAGTGCCTCATTTTAGTCATCATAATCTCTACAGGTTCCTCAGCCCAATAGTAGTCCGAGTCTGAGGATAGAGAAACAAGAGGAAACTCGGAGAACTTAGAACCGAAAGCAAGTGACAACAGATAATGATGTCAACCGAAAGCTGGCTCTTTCAGTGTTGTAGTATTCGAGATATGGTTGTTAATACTAATGTTGACTTTGGCATAGCTCAGGTTAGTTACCTAAGCCATGACTGTTTCTTTCATTAGAATCATGGATTTTGTAACGCAGTTGGGATAATCTCCTAGTTTTAGATTCCGGTTCGAATTTGATTGTACACTTGGTTATTCGAACCGGGTCTGAAACATGCATGTGCTTTGCCGTTGTAATATGTTCAAGTTGCTAAGTAAGATATTCAGACCTTAGGAGATCTGCAGCTTCTTCTTCTCTCATGTATTCACACTAGTTGAGGTTTTGCTTCCATGACTTCACCTGTAAACCAGCTGAAACCGTGAATGTCTAAACTGGAGATAACCATAGTTCCAATAAGCAGAACCGTGAAAACCAAGAAAAGAGATAACATTTGATAAGGACTTCACATAAGCTTGTAGGTCTGGCCAATTTACTCTTTTTTATAGCATGTAATACGAACATGAGCTTTTAAAAGCCCATAGTTTTTCACATAAGCTTGTAAGTATGGCCCATTTATGCTTTATATAAATTTATTACTCAGTTAACTAAAACTAGGTTTTTAGCAAACTCGACGACTTTTCACGTAGCTTCTTGAGCACCCGCCGCTTCCGTCAACAGGTTTGTTCATCGCTCCGTTAACGTGCGGCGCTTCTTTAGATCCTTGTAGCTATCTTAGTCTTGTGTTCCCCGGTGGTTTTGCATAATGTTTCTCACACATCGCACTAGTAGATTTTGTTGACTTAGTTGAATCAAAGCAGAGGAAGGAAGATAGGTGGTGCAAGAAAATGGAATCATATTGGTTAATTCAATATCAATTGACTCGAGTCTTGAGCTAGTTATTGCTTTTTATTCATTACTTTGATTTGATCTTACGGTTGATATCTGTGTGTTGATGGCAGAATGGATTCTCAGATCAAGCACGCCGTGGTTGTTAAAGTGATGGGGAGAACAGGTTCGCGTGGTCAGGTGACTCAGGTAAGAGTGAAGTTCACAGACTCGGACCGTTTTATCATGAGGAATGTGAAAGGACCGGTGAGGGAAGGAGACATCCTCACTCTCCTCGAGTCCGAGAGAGAAGCCAGAAGACTCCGTTGATTCTTATGCAAAGTCTTCTCAAGATTTAACATTTTGATGGTCATTTCTCTTTTTGTTTTTCTCTAAGAAAACTGCTATGTGTTAATTAGTCTTTATTGTTCAGACAATGTTTGAAGAATTTTTAAGACTAAACATATGTGCCATTATTATCATCAAGCCATCATCATCAACTTAATTTCTAACGCGTACAATGCATTTGATGGTCATATAATGTAAATGCCAGAGTGATTAATTACCGAGTTACGGTTCATAGTTATTATAATTACCAATTTAACCTCTTCTCTGCGTTTTTATATGTATCCCAAATCATCTGGGAAAAGAGCAATTTTCCACCTTTACTATTCACGTCATGTTTTTCATGTTTTTTCGTACCCAAGCAAGAGACAAGGGTTAATTACGATCTAAACTAAACATTAATTTGAATTATAGATTTAAACTCTAAACCGTGTACGTAAAATCGACTTTTGACTAACATTGTGTTAGTCAACCATTAAGTTGAACAAAATGTAAAATTTCCTCAGTTATAAAACGGCTTTGTTTTGTTCAATTTAAGGGTTGACTAACGCAATATTAGTCAATGTAGTTTTTACATGCACGGTTTAGAATTCAAGTCTATAATTCAAATTAATTTTTAGTTTAGATCGTATTTAACACTTATTTTTTTTTTGTTTAGGTACGAAAATGCACAAAGCAGGGATAGAAAATGACCCTTTTCCCCAAATCATCTGTCTCTCTATTACCTGTCTCCCCCACACGATCATCCATCCTTTATAATTCAGTTTCTTTCTAAAGATCAACTGCAAAAAGACAGAGAGAGAGAGGCATACCAAATCCTTCCTCCTGGTTAGTCGATTTCTCGATCTCGCTTTCTCCAAATGTTTTGTTTCGTTTCTTCTTCTTCGATTGAGTATTATCTGATTCTCTCTACGTCGTCACATCATTTTACAATCTCGCAAACGCAGAAATTTAATTAGCTATCGCTTGTGTTTAGCTCCCGTTTGAGATTTGACCGTATCTGATTCTCCCCTTGGTTGTTCTTTGTTGGTGATCTGATCTCGTATTGGCTTTGTGTTTAGCTGTGTTTATACAATCCTTATCTATATTCGCATTGTTGAGATCTGACTCCACGTGGCTGAATATTTGATCGTTAGATAATCTCCAAAGCAGAATCTACAGGTTGTTCGGTTTTGAGTAACGTTTTGTATTATTAGACTTGTGCAGCATCTTTTTTGGTTTTGGTGGCGTTTGAGACATCATATAATAATGTCTAGCGTAGATGATTTGAAAGGAAACGTCACTAGTGAGGCAGAGAAGTCGATGCCATCATCACATCAGGAGGTTTCCATCTTAATTCTCACACACTAGAGATAATAGTGGGATCAAATGCTGTGATCTAACTCTTTTCTTTGATTGCATTTGTGTAGGAGGCTGCTGTAAAGAACAAGTATGGAGGGCTCATGCCAAAGAAACCACCTCTCATTTCCAAGGTAAGTTTCTTTTATCTTCTCTAATAAGGAGATTTTGTGTGTGTTCTGAGGTGTGCGGTTTTGTATCAGGATCATGAGCGAGCATACTTTGACTCAGCTGATTGGGCTCTTGGAAAGGTATCGACTGTTGTTTTGATTCGGGTTTTCAAATATAGAGAGTCCCATTCTCATGTTGTCATTGTAAACAGCAAGGTGTTGCTAAGCCAAAGGGACCCCTCGAAGCTCTTCGTCCCAAGTTACAGGTATATGAGCCTATAACCAAACCACGATCCAGCTTGTATCTTTCTATCTGCTGCTTGTTTCCTATCTTAAGATCTTCGTACCACTTTTGCAGCCAACACAGCAGCAGACGCGGTACAGGAAGTCTCCATGTGCTCCATCCGATGGCGGTGAAGGTTAAACTTTCACATCTTATCATCTCCATATTCGAAGCAAAATTTTAAGGACTTACTGATCAATCTCTTTGCTCTGATATCATTACAGATGGAGGAGGAGCTGCTCAGGCCGAGGGAGTTTCCGGCAACGAGGAGTAGAGACAGAAGAGAGAAAATGGAAACTCTTGTGTAATAACTTTGTTATAATCATATCTTTTTGTCTGTCCATTTGAAAACTAACAAGATGGTTTTCATTAACATCTTCAACTTGATCGCATAGCGTCTCCAAGTTCAAGACATTATCATACTCTAATCATTTGCCTAAAGAGAGTTGAATTAGGTATCATTACAAGTTCATTACCAGCATTTTCCTCAATTTACTCACAAACCAAATCCATCCTCAAAAGTCATGAAAACAACTCAATCAATGATCATACAACAATGATTCTACATTTGTCCCATATTCAACAATACACAAACCAACCAAACGAAAACTCACTTAGATGACAGAAAAATCTCTGGTTTCTTCGACTTGCTTGGAGTGTTAACATTTGACGACCCATCAACACTCTCCGCAGACGCAGTCTTCGCAGCAGCCCGCGCGCTTGCATCAAGGTTAACTAAACTCCTCGTAGCCAGAATCGCCTGCGGGTTCAAATCATGAGAAGCTCTTGCGTACAACGACCTCACCGCATTGGAAGCTGCGTCTTTAACATCTTCACTATTCAACGGACTAAGCAAGCAGTGACCAAGAATCCGTAGAATCGGCTGAAGCAGCTCCCACGGAAGTGGAATCCTCACACCTCCTCCTCCAACTCCAACTCCAACGCCATTAGAGCTAATAACCTGTTCCTCCTCCTCCTCCTCCTCCTCCTCCGCTGCCTCGATCTCACTGCTTCCATTTAAAGAAGACGAAGAATCAACAAATCCATTAGTCAACGCCAAGACTTTATCTCCCTCTCCATCGATCTTCTCCTTGCAATCGCAATCTTGACCCGCCCAAGCGCCAGCGAAGCTACACAGCTCGAGCTTAGACCAAGCCGGCATCTGAGAGATCTCCTTGAAGTAGCACTGCATCCCCACGCCGACTATCCCGGCGCGTTTCGTCGACTTCACCGCCACCTGAGGCTCCAGCTGCGGCGACAGGACTCCAACGGAGCCCACGTGGTTGGAATCACGCGATCTATCAACGCCGTTTCGCGGCGTGTGGTAGAGAGACGGCTGAGAGAGATCGGGGATGTGCACGAGTACGCCTTTCCCGGCGCGTGATTTCACCTCGGCGGCGTAGATAGCGAGGAGGACGGCCTCGAATCCGGAGAGGGAAGGGAGGGAGGAGGAGTCCGAGGAGTGGATTCGAGATAGGTAGGTCCCGGCGAGTAAAGGGAGGAACGAGAGGACGACGAGGCGGAGCGGTTGATCGGAGGAGAGGTAAGTCTCGTAAAGCCACTGACAGAGCGGGTCGGATCCGGATCCGGAGGATGGATCGCGGAGAGAAGCCGAGATCAAGGAGTAAGCGGGGCGCGAGGAGAGTAGCGACAGCGCTGGGCGATCGGAATCGGCTAGCGAGGAGATCGGGGCTTCGTCGCCGCCGGAGAGGAGAGATGAGAGGGAGAGGATGCGAGAGCGCTGCTTGGAGACTGACTCCCACCACGAATGCATCGGATCTCGGTCGGAGGCAGTTGCGGCGGAGGGTTTGAAACGGTGAGGGGTGGTTGAAGATGACGGAGATGGTGAGCCGCCGTTAGGTTTGACGGAGAAGTCCATCGTGGGTCTGCGTTGTGACAAGAGGGGAGTTTTCGCTGGATTGTAGCGACACCGAAAATGAAGGGAGGATTTTAATTAAATTATTTTCTTTAAGACGATGAGGACTGGCAGTTACAATTTGTTTCTTGTGGGGTAATTCGGAAAGTTTATGAAAGTTATGGGGTGGTTTAAGAGCGTAAAGAACTATATGGTCATCTTACGTGGGCTTTCCAGCTCACGGCCCAATCACTATAATATGATTAATTGCATTAATCAACTGCACCTTGTGGACTTTATTTCCCACCGAAAATTTGAACTTTCTGAACGCCTGAAAACATCCGGAGGAAATTTTTTTTTTTTTCTGGAGTTCTTAACTCATAATTTGACACTTTATTTTTATTTTTTTACACTTTTCGGTTAAGAAACAAGTCTTATATCTTTTATATTTAAGAAACGGTTCTTAGTTTTTTTTACTTAAAAGCTAAGAAACAGTTTTTAAGAATCTGGGTTAATCATGGTCTTAGTTACCGAAGATTTTGTATTTTTTGTGCCAATAGGACCGAAGGAAATCTCACCTTATCCACATTACAACCACAATCCCTTATTTACATGCACGTCCACGTCATCATCATCATCATCCACTTTGATCTCCAATACTAAAATCTAAATCTCTTCCTTCTTCACCACCCAACCAATCAAAGACCTGACTACTCTTGAATTTTCTGAACAGGCAAAAGAGAAACAACAGGGTATGTTAATGGCGGCCATGAACTCGAGTGTTCTCACATGCAGCTACGCTATCTCTGGTGCTAGCTCAGCAGAGCTGAACCAGAAAGTGGGGTTGGTGAATTCATCAGTTGGTTTTGGTCAGAAGAAACAAACGCTTCCGGTGATCAAAGCAGCTCAAAGAGTTGGTGGTGATGATGTTAATGGACGAAGATCCGCAATGGTTGTCTTAGCCGCTACACTCTTCTCCTCTGCTGCTGTTTCTGCTTCTGCTAATGCTGGCGTCTTCGATGAATACCTCGAGAAGAGCAAAGCCAACAAAGTAAAGTCTTGAAAACGTTCTTAAATCTTGTTGGCATCTCTAAAGAGACCTTTTAGGCAAAGTAATGGTTTATTCTTGATGACAGGAGCTTAATGATAAGAAGAGATTGGCAACAAGTGGAGCAAACTTTGCGAGAGCGTTTACTGTCCAATTCGGAAGCTGCAAGTTCCCTGAGAATTTCACTGGTTGCCAAGATCTTGCCAAGCAAAAGGTTCTTTCCAACAAATAAATCAACCTTTTTCCTTTCTTTCTTTGGGAGATAGTTAACTGAAGAGATTATCATGTTCTTGGTTTTTGTATATGCAGAAAGTCCCATTTATCTCAGAAGACTTGGCGTTGGAATGCGAAGGCAAAGACAAGTTCAAGTGTGGTTCCAATGTTTTCTGGAAATGGTGAACATGTTTCTTTTTTTTTTTCTGTCCATTCTTGTATAAACTCAACAATGTATCTATCACCCATCTCTCTCACTGTCTTGATTCATCAAAGTTCTCATATCCATTTGAATCTATCAAGTTAACCTCTATTGGGAGATTAGAACCCAAGAGCAATGCATCTCACTGTAATCTAACTTTACCAAAGAACCTCAAGAAAGTTCATCTTTAAGACCTGCGATAGTTATCATGTTTCTGTTGTTTCACTGAAACAGAGACTCTCTTTCCACGATAGTTTTAGTTATCATGTTACACTGTTATTGATTTAGTTTTTTTTTTTTTTAACACACTGCTATTTATTTAGTTATTTAAAAGAAAATGGAAGAAAACTCTCAGTGTGTAATGAAACATTATTCGTTGTGAAACAAAGAGTTACAAAGAAATAAAACACAAAGAAGGAAAGAAGAAAGAATCAGAGAGATGAAGGTTTCTCTTGCTCAGCAATGGAGTCACGAACTGCTTTCAAAAGCAGAGGCATTATCTTCTCATTAGCAACTATAATGCCAGTGTCCAAATCAAGATACTTCCCTTTCGAGAAATCCAATGCCTTTCCACCTGCATCCGTCACGATCCCACCAGCCTCTGCACCAAAAGATATTGCATTCAAATCAACATTCACATAAGGAGAAATGATTTACTATGTTATGTCACCTGTAACAACTATAGCACCAGCTACATGGTCCCAAATCTTCTCACGGTATCCTTTATGAGGGAACCTCAAGTATATAGCTCCATCTCCTCTTGATAATGCTCCATACTTCGCTTGGCTATCTATCCTGACAGGTGGCGCTTTCACACCGAGTTTCTGTATTATTTAGCAAAGAGAAAACGTTGTTCAAATGCACTGTTCTAAAAATCGGTCTAGGCGGCAAATAAGCTAAACGAAACGATTGTTATAGAATCATTTTTAAAAAAATCGGTCTATAAAACGCGTAGTTACCGCCTAACAATTTCTTGAACAATTGATCAAAAGGTTGCAGAATCAATCACATTGGGGGGTGGGGGGAGACAGAGAGAAGCAACTTACATTGGCAATGGAGCTGGATAGATCATGGAGAGAGTGAGCTCCTTCAAATGACTCAAAGAAGGATGCATCTGCAGGATTCTCAACGCTAGAGACATGTACTTTGACTGGTTCAGATTTCGAATCTAAAGGCTGCATGTATGTCCCTGAACCGATTGTAGCATAGAAGAGACATCCTTTCTCGTCTGAAGAAGAAGAGTTCTTCTTGTTCTTCTTGTCTCCTGCTATGGAAGCCAATGGCAAGTTTGGACAAGCAAGCACACCCAACACTACTTTTCCTTCCTCTAGCAATCCTAATGCTACTGCATACTGATCTCCCCTCAAAAAACTAAAATCCACCAAACAAGTTCAGTGTTAGAAACACACCAATATTTTTCTCAAAGATAGATTTAAAGACTTTACCCTTTAGTGCCATCAATAGGGTCCAAGACCCAGTGTCGACCGTTAGGACCACCTTCGGAAGTGCCACAGTCAATGGCTCTGAGAATATCATCTGTTGATAAAGTAGAGTCAATGGGTTTGAGTAGATCCTCAGTAGCCAATGTGTCGTTGACGAGTTTTGTGATGCGCTCAAGAATATCCTGAGAACCATCCTTGCGTAGATCAGCTGAGTCCTATACACATAGTTTTAAAGACAATGTGAGTGAGTCCCTTAAAACATGAAAACATCTACATAAAGTGTTTGTTCACTCACCTCTTCAGCCACCAATGAAAAGAGTACAGAACTGAGCTCTCTTTGTAAGAGTAAACTAACAACTGCTTGTGAACCTGAAAGACACAACAAAAAGACAGTTACTATGTATTGGCTATGTAAAAGAAAACATTTTCAATCTCAGTAAGATTGAAACTAACCATAATCAGCAACGGTGACTGGACTTTTATCAGATTTTGATTGAACATCAGACTGCAACAAAGCCTTTTGAACTTTCTGAATCAACCAACCAAACAAAAAGATGATTATCATCCAAACAAAGGTGAAATATCACAAGATTCTACAGAAGCAATACATATTCAAGATGGGTTTTGTAAAAGAATCAAACTTTAAGAGTTCTGAGACAGAGGAGAAGCACCGAACCTGACAGAGACGAGCTGCTAGTGAAGCAGCTTTCTTAGCGGCATCAAGCTCTTTCTCGTACGCCATTTGATGAAACTACTCTGAGAGTAACAGATAAAGGAGACGGCTTTCTTCCGGATACACGGACACGATGCGGGGTTATACGAATCTCTTGATCTCGAAATTGATACAAATGTCTGAAACTGAACGTTCGTTGTCCGAAAGCAATTGTCTGAAATTGCAAAAGACAATTATTATAATTTTCCAAATTTACCGTACGCACCCACGTTCTTATTTATTCTCTTGAACTAAACCCTGTATTTTAGTTTCTGTAGAGAAAAGCCCAATTGCCTGCTTGTTATTTAGTACCGAACCAAGACAAACGAAAATAAAGGGTCAAAAATCAAAACTTTAAAGTTCATAGCTTGGTAGTTGAGTTTGGCTGTTGGGGATATCGCGCACGTGGATGTGGTGTCTGAGACATTGTGAAATTATAGGTAGTGAAGATTAAAAACGCAGCTTTGATTAATGAAGCCCAAGAAAATAGTCTCTAACATTTATACAAAATCTGGTTTACTAGAGCATCTCCAAAAATACTTTCTATTATAGAATTTGTAAAACTCTATATTTAAAATTTCAAAATGTTCTTGTCCAAAAGTAAAACTTCAAATTTAACTTTAAAATTATTTGTAATTTACACTATGCTCCTTATATTTGTCATAATTAATATAAATCCATAAAAAAATTATAGATAACTAGCACATATATAAAAATATTATAGTAATATTAATTAATAAAATTTTATATTAAAATATAAAATTATAAATAGAAATATATAATTAAATATTAAACTACAAGAAAAATACCATATTATTACATAAAATTATATTTTTAATGCTTCATTTTCGGTTACACAAAATTTGTTTGGAAAATATTTTAGAAGTTCCGGAGAAATTTTACTAGATTATTAGTGTTGTTGTAATATTTAAATTTATGTAATAATTATGTCTTCATATATCTTCTTAAAAAAGTTTCTATTAAGTTTCTTTTGTAATATTCTTGTTGTCTAATTCTACTTTTAAAATATTATGAATCTTTTTTTTTTAATTTTAGTAAAAAAATTATGTGTAAAATTTAAATTTAAATAAATTTGAAATATTTAAAGTATACAAAAGTTTTAAAGATTAAAACTATGAATGAGAAAATACTTAAGAATCATAAATGTGAGATATAATTAATTATAAGGAGTAAGATGCAAATAAAAAGATGAAACTTCAAATTTATAGTTCTAAGTAGTGAAACTTCAAATATGAAGTTTTACTTCTTAAAACTCTAAATTTGAAGTTTTGAAGTTTCTTTTTGGGAAGCAAAAAACTCTATATTTGAAGTTATAGAGTTTCTTTTGTAGATGATCTTAATAATTTAAGATGTTTAAGGATTAAAAGCCTAACTCTAGTATCTCAGGGATCAAATATGTATCTCCAAGTTAATTGCCAACTTAACTACTGCTAAAGCAGGGCGGACCCAAAGGCAAACACCTAAACAATTTTATTTTTAACGCCAATTAAGAGCATTTTCAAAATAACCTTAAAACTTCAAATATAAAATTTTATGTTTTCCAAAAACAACCTCAAAACTTCAGATTATAAGATTTTGTACACTGAAACCTCATATTTCAAGTTTCACTGTACAAAACCTTATATTTGAGGTTTCATATTTTTCTGTTCTCATAACTATTTGTATTCTAAATAATTTTGTTAACTTTAATATCTATCATTTTAGTCTTTATAACTTTCATATTTCGTTAATTTTCCAGATGTAAATAATGATTTAGTTCATAACTTACATATAAATATTTAAAAAAATAATGTATTATTCAAACTTTCATTAATTGATTATATATAAAAGCATTACTTTTTTTTATTATATAGAGTAATTTAGTATTTTATTTGTAATTAATGATTTAGTTTAAATTTGTCAGTTATTATTTATTATAACTTTGTGTGTTTATTAATCAATATTGTCACTAGTATTACTTTAATGTATGTTATATTATATATAAAAGTATTGATAACTTAGTTCAGTTTTGAATAATATAGAGGACTAAATGCAAATATAGAATTTTTTTTAAAGGTTAGATTTAAGGTTTTACTATTGGAGAGAAACACCCTCGAACCTCAAATTTAAGGTTCTTCCAAACTTAAAAATAAGGCTGTTCTTGGAGATGCTTAAAGCATATAGTTTTGAGGATCCACATTTTTATTTACTTTTTTCATATTATTATTTTTGTTAATATTGATATGTAAATGAATCTATAATTTTTTGATAATTATAATATTTGTAAGAAATATTTTCTATGGAACTGATAAATAATATGTAGTTTAATTTAAAATTCCGTATTAACAAATGATTTTAGTATAATTATGATTAAATATAATCAAATATTTATGGTAACACTGATTAACATTACTATACAAATAATTTCATGAAGCCACCTTCACCAATCATTAATAGAGGTTAATTAGTTTATTATATTTTAATATATTTTTATTATAATATATTTTTATTATAATATACTTTTATATATATGATCAAAACATAAAAAATATTATAAAATTTTTACTTATTGTATCTAAAAATGTTGGACCAGCACTGGCTAAAACGATAAAATCTTGAATTCTCTAGAGTGTGTTAAACCAGATTTTATCTTTTAGTCCCAAACCTAAAAGAGAACTAATTAGTAAAATGAAGATTTCAACACAACAATACATAAGTAATAAATTTTACGTTTTCTTTGAAAGTTAAAATTTAATAATTTACTTCAAACTTCAAAGTAGACAACTGATATCAAAACATGTACACAGGAATATGTTATATTTTAAAACATATTTGATAACGTGGCCCTTATATTAATTCAAGGGGTAAGATTGTTGTATTGAAATGAATAAAAGAAGAATTAATATCTTCTAATTGAGATAAGAAAATCTTTGGTTACAATGTTTTAAGTTTTAACCCTAAAATGCGATAAGATTGTTCTATTCTAAGAATAGATTATCTTCTAATTAAGATAAGAAAATCTTCGGTTACAATGTTTTCAACCCTAAAATGTGATTTTCTATGTTTAGAGTTAAAATTTATTTTAAAGCCTTCTTCTATCTCTTTATATAGTCGCTCAATTTTCTTTAGTCTCTCAATCTATCTACGTAAATGTACCCCTAACTGGAATTCTTCTATTGTCTACTCGGATAGATCATCTTACCACATCCCATATCTCTCGTTCTCTCGTTTCAGCTAATGTGTATTGTTTCATCAGTTAATGGTTGAAACTTGTTTACAAGCTGAAGCTAGTGAAAGAGAGACGTGGGATGGTGGTAGAATATGCACGTATTGTTTTTGTTCGTTCTACCAACTAAGTTATTAATTTGTATATAGCCTACTTATCTACCTCTAAATCAATCGTTTATGTTCTGCTTTCATAGGCTTGTGACCTTGTGTAGAGGTTTCACTGGTTGAAACTCATTCACACCGTCTCAAGAGGGTGAGAACTAGAGCATTGATATGCGTCGAATCTGCACATGCTCTACTTGTTTGATATTCTGTAGTGGATCCCTTTATTATTTGTACGTTCTTTCAAAAGAGTTAGCAAGTATGTAAGAATACAAGCTTTGTTCAATTACCAATATGTATTTTGCTAATAGGAACACGAGTTGTTATAGAGAAGCTCCTGAGGTTTTAAGAATTATATAAATTAACAAGAATCTTAATAAAACTTTGTTCTTAACGATTTGTTAACATTAAATTTTGAGAGTTTTAGACCAATATTTCATTTGTCTAAGCCTAATATTGTATATGGCCAGGGGGCGAAGCCAAGAAATTTTTATGGTGGGTGCACTACTAATATTAAAATTAAAATATTAAATAATATGAAAATAAATATAATAAAATATTGATATTAATACATTATAAATTAATCATTGCTTGAAGTAAGGCATCACTTCTTAGTTTGTGATATTTTGAAGCAATTTTTTGGTAAATCAAAATGAGATATTTACTTAAATGATTTCACATTCATGGTCCCTTGGGCAAAAAAAAATTTAATTTCCAAACTATTATTTTTCTTTAAAAAATTTGATAGATATATGTTTTTTTCAAAATACCAGAAGTATTTTTAAAAATAAATCTATGGAAATAAAAAAAATACTTTCATATAAAAAAAATTTGGACTCCTTTTCTTATTTTTAATATAAGAATACATGTATTTTTTCAAGAAAATCGGGCTCTTATCTATTAAGAAATAGGGGGACAACGGATTGGGTCCGGGATGGTCGCACCGCTCGCCTCCCTATCTAAGCCGGCCCTGCAGGTAAATTCAAAACCAATTCCAAAAGTCTACAAATTAAAAAATATGTAATTAAATAACTAAATTACTTTTTCATCGTCGATAAAAAAACAAAATTTATCTAAAGTCAAATTAGTCATTGTTTAAAACTTTAGGACTTCTGTGTAAAATTCAAATACTATTCGAATAATTACAGATCCTAGTGAAAACATATCAAAATATTTTTTAAAAGAAATTTTGGGAATAAAAATATATTATTAAATCTTTTTGCATGTCACGTTAATAGTTACTAGTCACTACTAGTTATGGATTTATAATTTTAGCAAAAGAAATTGAAAACCATAATTGGGTTTTAAAAGTTTTTTTTATTTTTTGTGGGCTAAGCTATTTTTTTTTGGAATTTAGTTTGTTTTGTTTTTCATTTGTCTTTAATCTAAATTCTAATGGGTGCACAGTTATAAATTCTAATGGGTGCACATATAAAATTACTTAGCATCCCCTATATATTAATTGAGAAGCATTTGAAAAATTAGAACCTTAATTTTGTATTAATTAAAAAAAACCTCAAATCCTAGGTGGCACTCTAAATGCCTTCTAAATTTCATTTCAAAGAATTCTAGAGCATCTAATATAAAGTATAGTTTAATCTAATGGTGTCACATTATTCCATAATTATATAACACTAAAGAACATTATATTAACCTAAAATATATGAAGTGTGTATTCTTTCCTTAAATAAAAGCTACGAAATTACCTAATATGATTTACATATATACGAGAATTAATGATTATGAATAATAAAGATTTGATAACAATTTTTACATCCTTCTTCATTTTTGTTTAAATTTATATTATTAAAAAATCTTAAACAATCACATTAATCATATAATAAAAAAAATTAGATTTTTTCTTATATGTTATATTTTGAATTTTTTAAAATGACTTTAAATTACAAAAATGAGGAAACCTTTATATGTTATATATTTTTTTAAACGACTTTAAAATACAAAAATGAGGACACCATATATGTTATATTTTTTTTATATGTTAGAATTTTCTTATATGTTATATTTTGAATTTTTTAAAAAAGACTTTAAATTACAAAAATGTAAGTTTTCCTTAAGTATACGACTAAAAACATTAAAATGACATGTATCAATTTGATGGTTGATTTGAAAGCTTTCAAAATCATATGGAAGATAAAAGTCAAAATAATTCAACTGTGAAAACAATACTGTTCACTTTGTTCAAGAATGTGTTCGCTGGAAAAAATAAGGTTTTTATGTCATATTTTGTTTAATGTCCACTAGAGAACATTATATTAACCTAAAATATAAGAAGTGTATATTCTTTCCTTAAATAAAAGCTACAGAATTACCTAATATGATTTACATATATATGACAATTAATGATTATGAATAATAAAGATTTGATAACAATTTTTGCATCCTTCTTCATTTTTGTTTAATTTTATATTATTAAAAAAATAAACAATCACATTAACCATATAATAAAAAATTAGATTTTTTCTTATATGTTATATTTTGAATTTTTTAAAATGACTTTAAATTACAAAAATGAGGAAACCTTATATGTTATTTTTTTTTTAAAACGACTTTAAAATACAAAAATGAGGACACCTTATATGTTAGATTTTTTCTTATATGTTATATTTTGAATTTTTTAAAACAACTTTAAATTACAAAAATGTAAGTTTTCCTTAAGTATACGACTAAAAACATTAAAATGACATGTATCATTTCGATGGTTGATTTGAAAGCTTTCAAAACCATATGTAAGTTAAAAGTCAAAATAATTCAACTGTGAAAACAATACTATTCACTTTTTTCAAGAATGTGTTCGATGAAAAAAATAAGGTTTTTATGTCATAATTTGTTTAATGTCCACTAGAGAACATTATATTAACCTAAAATATAAGAAGTGTGTATTCGTTCTCTAAATAAAAGCTACGAAATTACCTAATATGATTTACATATATATGGCAATTAATGATTATGAATAATAAAGATTTGATAACAATTTTTGCATCCTCCTTCATTTTGTTTAATTTTATATTATTAAAAAAAATAAACAATCACATTAACCATATAATAAAAAATTAGATTTTTTCTTATATGTAATATTTTGAATTTTTTAAAATGACTTTAAATTACAAAAATGAGGAAACCTTATATGTTATTTTTTTTTTAAAACGACTTTAAAATACAAAAATGAGGACACCTTATATGTTAGATTTTTCTTATATGTTAGATTTTTTCTTAGATGTTATATTTTGAATTTTTTAAAACGACTTTAAATTACAAAAATGTAAGTTTTCCTTAAGTATACGACTAAAAACATTAAAATGACATGTATCAATTCGATGGTTGATTTGAAAGCTTTCAAAACCATATGGAAGATAAAAGTCAAAATAATTCAACTGTGAAAACAATACTGTTCACTTTTTTCAAGAATGTGTTCGATGAAAAAAATAAGGTTTTTATGTTATAATTTGTTTAATGTCCAATCCGATCAACCCATGATGTATTAATTATAGTTTTGTTCTATTATTTTTAATAAAAATTGATCCGATCCATCGGAAAAAAATTATATAATAACAACAAAAAATATTTTATATATATAAATAAAATGATCACATATATAAAAAAAACTATCGATAATATATATATAAATAAAATCACCCTGCGCCTTGCGCAGGTCTTATCCTAGTTTACATTATTTTTTAAGAAAATTATGGGTGCCTGTGCACCCCTTCCCTATCACGTGGCTTCGCCCCTGTATATGGCTTTCCTAGGATGTATGTTTTATGAAGTTGTAACCGATGATGGTGCGCTTAATACAACTACTACATCGCAGCCGATCTAACGTTCAATTTAAACAGAAATACAATAGAAAAAAGAAACCGGTTGAAACAACAAAAGAACTTAGAAGCTCCAAAGGTCGAGTTATTGCTTGACTGTGGCCATGTCCCCTTATGTGCTTTCATTCTCCGATAAAATTCTGGACAATCTCGGCTGTTAAGACCAATAAGAAATCGCATAAAAAAAGAAGTTGGATCAGAATCAATTGTGAAAAGACAACACATCTTGATGAAAAGAGCCTTTGCATTCTTGACACTGGGTCTACAGCCTCCAAAAGAGATCTTCTAGGTCTGACACTAAGTTTACACAAAAGTCTTTTTCAGAAATGTTAGTGACGAGGGATTAAAAAAAAAAAGTCCATAGAAAATGGTATAATTCGACTTCTCTTCCCTTGAAACGTGCACACAGAGTTCCATTGCTGGATGGAGTTAAAAGCACCCACATGTTGAATCATATAAGCTAAGATTATAGGAACAAAGGAATCAAACAATATGAAAATTTGAAAACATAAAATCTAGTATAATTTGCAGGATCCTAATATATATTCCCTAAAAAGGAGCATGAACAATAATACATATAGGGAAGTAAGGGCAAAGTACCTGATCAAAACTTCGCAGCCAACACAGCTTAGCTGTTTCAAGGAGCTAGTAGCGACTGATATTGACCTCGTGCATGTGACTTCCATGGAGCAGTTCCTTTCTGCCATTCTTTAAGACTGGCTCAAACATTCGAAGAAGCGGCTGAAAATTAAACAACATATGTTTTAACCTCCAAGCACCAGAATAACGAGTATAGAAAATATAAACGGATAGAAAGACGCCACTTCCAAGTTCCAACTGATCACCTTGCTAATCTGATTCTCCCTGTAGTAATTTTGGTCTATAGGGATGTTATTCTCAAGCACGTAAATCGGATCTTCTGACTATTCAAAAGCCTAGTTGGCAATGGCTTAGCATCAAAATGATATTTAAAGCACGGTATAAGAGAAATGATTTGTGCATATTATGAAGAAGATAAAGTAACGTTGATGATATGAAAGTTACCTTGCCACCTTTAATTAGTAGATTGTATAATAACATAAGGTACCATCATGGCAACGTACACATCATGAATCTTTTTTTTTGTTCCTTGTCAGATCTGGTTTTGTTGAGATGGCAATTACCAAATGACTTCCTGCTAAACCGATACATTTTATTAATATTTCTCGAGAGTGCGTTAACCAGATTTTATCTTTTAATTTCATGTTAGGAAATACGAAGTCAAATTTTGCGGTAAACCAGAATTTATGGGAGCGGGAAAAGAGCACACACAAAAAATTGTTAACGGAGTTCGGCCAATGCCTTCGGACCTGCTACGGATCTTTTATTATCAACCCGGAAAATTTTACAAGCTCACAACTCACAGCCCGATCTCAAATACACTTAAAAACTACTCGTAATTTTTTAAAGAAATTTTTTTGTGAGAAATTTTGTTTTTCTCTCTTCTTCTCTTTCTTTGTTCTCTCTGCGTTTTTCTTGTTTTGGGATGATTATGAACAATGAGAGACATCATGTATTTATAGGAGAATTTACGAGAGGTTGGTGAGAAGTAGTTGTTGACAAAATAACTCTAGCCATTCTTTTTGATTTTGGCTTCACCATGTCTCCACGTAACAACTCTTTCATCGTCCATCACCGTCAACATTTGACATGTGATCTTTAACAATCTCCCACTTGAAGATTGATTTCAATCTGTCTTCACACCTTGATCAATGTAGCAGATCTTCTCAGCTTGTTACTCCAACAAGCCAACTGAGGTTGCACACAACCTCAGCTTATCATATGGCACGACTTTCGTTAGCATGTCTGCCGGATTCTTGCTTCATGGGATCTTCTCAAGCACCAGCATTTCATCTTCCAACGCCGATCTGATGAAATGATACCGACGATGTATGTGCTTCGTCCGAGCATGGTAAACCGGATTCTTTGCCAAATCGATGGCACTTTTGCTATCACAGTGTAACACACTTTTCCCTTGGTCATGGCCTAGCTCTTCTTGAAAAGACTGTAGCCATATCATCTCTTTTGTTGCCTCTGTTACCGCAACATACTCAGCTTCACAGCTTGATAGAGATACAATTTTCTGCAACTTTGAAACTCAACAAATTGCAGTACCGCCAAAAGTGTAGACATACCCGGTTGTGCTCTTCGTGCTGTCAACGTCACCTCTATTGTCAGCATCAACATATCCCTGCAATCCCGTCTTAGACTTCGTGAAACATAGCGATAAACTTGGATTTCCTTTTAGATATCTGAAAATCCACTTAACGGCTTCCCAATGTTCCTTTCCTGGATTGCTCATAAATCTGCTAACGACTCCCACTGCATGTGAAATGTCTGGCCTTGTACATATCATCGCGTACATTAGGCTGCCTATAGCAGAAGCATATGGAACTTTATCCATATATGTCATCTCGTCTTCCGTCTTTGGAGACTGTTTTCTGGATAACCAAAAGTGACTTGCCAGGGGAGTACTAACTGGCTTCGCGTCATTCATGTAAAACCTCTTAAGGACTTTCTTCACATACTCCTCTTGTAATAACTTAAGAACTTCCTTGCTTCTACTGATTCTCATCCCTAGAATCTGTCTTGCTTCTCCAAGGTCTTTCATCGCAAACTCTTCTAAGAGTTTCGTCTTCATGCTATTGACCTCGTGCAAGTCTGGTCCTACTATAAGCATGTCATCGACATATAGGAGCAATATCAAGTAGGACACTTCAAGCCTCTTGAAGTAACAACAGTGGTCAGCTTCACACCTCAAGAAACCAACGCCTTTAATAAAGTTGTCGAACCGTTTATACCACTGTCTTGGAGCTTGTTTTAAGCCGTACAAACTTCTTTTTAGCTTGCAAACTAGGCTTTCCTTCCCTTTGATTTCAAAGCCTTCGGGTTGCTTCATATAAATTTCCTCATCCAAATCACCCAAAGAAATACCGTCTTCATAACCATTTGTTGAAGATGCAGATCTTCTTGTTCTACCAGCCCAAGAATCATTCTGATGGTTACCATCTTGACTACAGGAGAGAAGATTTCAGTGTAGTCAACGCCTTCTTTTTGTTGGAATCCCTTCACAACAAGCCTCGCTTTATAGCGCTTACTCCCGTTAGGTTCTTCTTTTATTCGGTAGACCCACTTGTTATGCAATGTCTTTTTCTCCTTAGGCAAATCTGATAACTCCCACGTGTGATTGGATAACAACGAGTCCATCTCGTCGTTCATTTCAAGCTCCCACTTGATCGACTCATCAACTTGCATAGCTTCCTCATAACATTCAGGCTCGCCTCTGTTTGTGAACAGAATGTAGTTGAGCGATGGAGAAAATCTTACTGGCTTTCTGATGATTCTGCTTGACCGTCGTAACTCTGTGACTGGTGTATATGGGACCACTTCAGAATCATCACTTTCTTCAGCTTCACCACTCTCGTCTTGAGAGATTTCTTCTTCTGCTGTTGCGGTATCCTGTGGCAACTCCGGTGTCAGGATATCTTCTAAGTCAACAACTCCAGGCTCTTTCCTCTCCGAGCCTTCTCTTAGCTTATCTTTGTACATAACTTCTTCGTTGAACACAACATTCTTGCTGCGGATGATCTTTCAATTTTCATCATCCCAAAACCGGTAACCAAACTTCGCGTTACCATATCCGATGAAGTAACACTTCTTAGACTCCGAGTCAAGTTTACTTCTTGCAGCATCATCATTATGAACATAAGCTAAGCATCCGAACACCTTTAGATAAGAAAGATTTACTTTCTTTCCGCTCCAAACTTCTTCAGGGATCTTAAATCCCAACGGTACAGACGGTCCTCTGTTTATTAAGAAGGCTGCAGTATTGATTGCATCTGCCCAAAACGTCTTTGGCAATCCACAGTGCAATCTCATGCTCCTTGCCCGCTCATTCAAGGTTCGGTTCATCCTTTCCGCTATTCCATTCTGTTGAGGCGTTCAAAGAATAGTCTTCTCCATCTTGATCTCATTATCAGCGCAATATCTCTTGAATTCGTCGCTGATGTACTTTCCACCATTATCAGACCTTAAACACTTCAACTTGAGATTCGTCTCAATCTCAACCATGGCTTTCCATATTTTAAAAACCGAAAACACTTCATGCTTGTTCTTCATGAAGTAAACCCACACATTTCTTGTGGAGTCGTCGATACAGATCACATAGTAGTATGAACCTACCAGCGATGCAACAGGAGCGGATCCCCACACGTTAGTGTGCACCAGCTCTAACTTCTCAAATTTTGGCTCTCTTCCTCCTTTAGAAAAACTAACTCGTTTCTGTATTCCAATGATGCAGCTTTCACACATCTGATGATCCACCATCTTCAGATCCGGAAGAGCGCCATTTTCCACCATGAGTTTCATTCCTCTCTCACTCATGTGCCCCAACCTACAATGCCACAACTTGGTCTGTTTGGCATTCTCGACAACAGCAACAGTGTCTTGATAAATCGTCGTCATATAAAGATTGCCTCTTTTATGACCTCTAGCCACCACCATGGAACCTTTCTTGACTCTCCAGGCTCCACCACCAAAATTAACATCGTGCCCCGTATCATCAAGTTGACCTACTGAGATCAGATTTCGCATCAACTTTGGCACATGTCTGGCCTTCTTAATCTTCCACACACGTCCGTCTGACATCTTTAGGTTGATATCTCCAATACCAACTATGTCCAAAGGTAATCCATCAGCAAGATATACCTTTCTGTAATTTCCTGCAACATAATTTTCCATGATGTTATGGTGCGGTGTGGTGTGGAACGACGCTCCTGAGTCAAGCACCCATGAATCGACTGGTCTATCGACATAGGAGATTGACGCTTTGGTGGTATTTGCAGTTGCATCACGAGCTTCAATTTTTCTCGGGGAATCAACAGACACTACCAATGCATCAGCGATTTCACGTGTCACTGCATTGGCTCCGCCTCTAGTGTTGTCTTCCTACTTCGGTGGTGCTCGGCAATTCTTCTTAATGTGACCTGTCTTTCCACAATTCCAGCACTCTACAGGCTGTCTGAATTTGGACTGACCCCGTCCATTCCTTGACTTCGATCTGCCATTACTCTAGTTATTTCTATCTGGGTTTCTCCCTCTGTTTTCCACGTTGAAAGCAGAGCTCGTTGATGCCTCCCCAGAGTCTATCCTTCGAACTTCCTCAGCAAGGATACGATCTCTAACATCATTGAATTTGAGCTTTTGAGTACCCACAAAATTACTAACCGCTGCCCTCATTGGCTCCCAACTATTTGGCAAAGATGCCAACAAAATCAGTGCTCGCACTTCATCATCAAACTCGATTTCAACTGATGACGGTTGAAAATCGTGTTGAACTCGTTCACATGCGCGGCAACCAGGCCACCTTCTTCCATCCTCAAATGAAAGAGTTTCTTCATGAGAAACACCTTATTGTTTGCCGAAGGTTTCTCATACATATCTAAGAGAACTTTCATGAGTCCTTCTGTGGTCTTCTCCTTCGCAACGTTGTGAGCAACGTTTTCGATAGTGTTAACCTTATAACACCCAGAACTTGTCTGTCAAGGAGCTCCCACTCATCCTTATCCATCTTCTCAAGCTTCTTGCTCAGCAGTTGATGAAGCTTCTTTCCGTACAGATAATCTTCAATTTGCATTCTCCTAAATGCATAATTTGTACCGTCAAATTTTCCTATACTGTGCGCCGAACCATCTTCGCCTTCCATCGTTTCTGGAACTACCGTGTATTAGAACACCTTCGTCGACAAACCGATGTTACCGACAAAATTCACTATTCACGAATGACTGTTCATGTGAATAGTAACTCCGCAAAAATTTGACCGATCACCGTAACTCAAGCTCTGATACCAGTTGTTAGGAAATACGCGGTTAAATTTTGCGGTAAACCAGAATTTATGGGAGCGGGAAAGAAGCACACACACCAAATTGTTAACGGAGTTCGGTCAATGTTGCTAACGTCTCCGGACCTGTTACAGATCTTTTATTATCAACCCGGGAAATTTTACAAGCTCACAACTCACACCCCGATCCCAAATACACTAAAAAATACTCGTAATTTCTTAAAGAAGATTTTTTGTGAGAATTTTTTTTTCTCTCTCTTCTTCTCTTTCTTTGTTCTCCCTGCGTTTTTCTTGTTATGGGATGATTCTGAACAATGAGAAACATCATGTATTTATAGGAGAGTTTACGAGAGGTTGGTGAGAAGTAGTCGTTGACAAAACAACTCTAGCCATTCTTTTTTATTTTAGTTTCACCATGTCTCCACGTAACAACTCTTTCACCATCCATCACCGTCAACATTTAACATGTGATCTTTTAACATTTCAAACCTAGAGGAGAACGCAATCTGTAATCATTTCAACACAACATTACATGTTAGAAGTTTTACAATAATTTTCTTTGAACGTTATAACATTTAGGTGTATTTCAAAGTAGACAACCATATCAAAACATCTTGTACGAAAAATATATTTGACTCAGTTAGCTATCGAAGAAAAAAAACTAATTTATTAGTAACTTTAGTGATAAAACCATATATTTTCAGATATAGTTGATGATGTGGCACTTACATTAGTTCGAGGGATAAGATTGTTGTATACGTGTATTCTAATGACTAAGAGGAGAATATCTTCTAATTAAGATAAGAAAATCTTAGTTAAAAAAAGATAAGAAAATCTTTGGTTACAATGTGTCAACCTAGCTAGAATGTGATAAGATTATTGTATTCTACTGAGTAAGAGAAGAATATCTTCTAATTAAGATAAGAAAATCTTTGGTTACAATGTTTTCAACGTTAAAATATATTTCAAAGTCATGTTCTATCTCTTTATATAGCAGCTCAATTTTCTCTAGTCTCTCAATCTCTACGCCTATAATTCTTCGATTGTCTACAGATCATCTTACCACATCCTATATCTCTAGGTTCTCTCTCCAGCTATTGTGTAATGTTTCATCAATTCTTTTTTGCTAAGATAGTGTTTCATCAATTAATGGTTGAAACTTGTGCACAAGCTGAAGCGAGTGACATAGAGACGTGGGATGGTGGTGAATATGCACATATTGTTTTTGTTCGTTCCTCTCAACTAAGTTCTTAATTGTATATATAGCCTACGTATCTATCCATAAATCAATTTGTCAATCGTCTCATACGAATGTTCTGCTTTCACTGGCTTGTAGCCTTGTGTAGAGTCTTCAGGTACTGGTTGAAACTCATGCACACCGTCTCAAGCGGGTGAGAACTAGAGCATTGATATAGGTAGAATCTGGACATGCTCTCGCTTAATTGTTTGATATTCTGTCGTGGATCCCTTTAATATTTGTACGTTCCTTCAAAAGAGTTAGCCAGTACGTATACAAGCTTTGTTCATCAAAGGTGAATCCATTTTACATATATAGCTTGTCATGTGATGTAGATAACTATAAAGTATTAACCGATGATTATGGCTAGGAAGTTTCAAAACTTTTAATCATAATACTACAATGGTATTTAGGTTAAAAAAATTAAAACTCCCAAAGCCGCTTACATATGTACATGCTGCATTCTTATTTCCATTAAATAACAAGCAATGTGGGATTGATTCACGCTTGTTTGACTCAACACTCAAGTAGTGCTTCATGGCATAGTACTTGTTGTATATGCTTATTGATTGATCTCTATTTTGTTGTTAATGTATATGATATAATGCAAATCTCTGCTTGCCTTTTAATTTTAAGCATACAATCAATTTCAAGCTCGTCATATTATAAAAGTGTATCACACTATGGAAGAGTAACGTTTTCAATGGCTTTCATTTTGGTTCTTATCCTAATTCTTTGTAGCTGGATAACTACGATTTGGAAAGTGGGAAGTGGTTTTGTAAGTGAAAGACATTAATTGAAAGACATTAGTTTAAGGGATGCGATTGTCGAATATCAATGAATAAATAAATTGTTTTTGAAATAACATATATTTTTTAAAAATAGTGGAGTCACCTGACCCTACACCTCAAACACTGGTTACACTGCCTCCGCCCCTGCGGCTTGGTCTTTGTCTGAATTGCATCATATATGGTATGTACGACCAGATCAAAGCTCCGATGCAACTACTGATTCCCTCGGTGACAGGGACCGTACGGTGTAACAAGGACGCTGCTTGGAACCCATCAACAAAGGAAACATGACTCGGCTGGATCTTCACAGTACCAAAAGGCTTCCAAGCACAATCTTGTGTGAAATCCCCTCTCCTCGCGGAAAGATTGGCGATCTGTTCGGCCCTATCCCACGCGATTCACCTTGGACACACTAAAGTCTGGATTTGATCAGACTCCCTCAGGCTCGTCAGAGCTATCGTTTCGAAGACAAAACTGAAGAATCTCCACAGAATTCTATCGAACATCGAAACCCTATATGCTTCTTTTATTTTCTGTTTTTTTCTCCTTTGTTTCCAGAGAGCGGAATGAGCCTGCTGATTGTGTGGCTAAGGCTGCACTCTGTAACATGAACTCCATTTGGGCATGAGCCTAATTTCTATGATAAATTTAGCTGTTCAAAAAAAAAGTCTGAATAAAGGAAACGAATATGGAATATGGAATTAGTTACGGAGTTTTTGCAAAATTGACTCAAAACATGAAGTCAACCACAAAACTAACCTATGTTTTTTTGGATTTTTCTTTTGCCCTATTCACCCTACAAGTTCACATTATTTACGAAAATACCATTAGCTTTTTTTTTTCTTTTTCAAAATGACATTTTTACTCTCTCAACCTCATCATCTTCATGTATTTACAAGATTGTCATTGCCATCAATACATCAACCACTATGAACAACCAATTTGAAGCTCTTAATGCACTTCAAATCGATTTACACTTCCTCTTTCTCAATTCTTATCAACTAAAAACAACATTTCTTTCACTTTCTCTCCATATTCATCCAAAAAAATTTCAAGATTTTGATTCTAAAATTTTTATAGTTCATAAAGCCATTGAAGCTTGTGATTCTTGGTGGGTCACTTTATTTTGAGATTCTCGGTGCTTGAAAAAGACTAATGTGTGTTAAACAAGTTATCTCACTGGTTGAAACTATGAAATTGAGATTTTTTCCAGATATGTTCGTCCAGACGACTTACAGGTAAGTCTTCTGGCTGTAGACGACTTACCTGGAAGTCGTCTGGTCAATGCAGAGGTTAGTTTTGCAATTGACTTTTAAATTATTTTTTCTAGACGACTTACAGGTTAGTCGGCCCACCTTTGTTTGATAAAAAAAAATTGAGACGACTTACATGTAAGTCATCTAGGGAAAACGAGTTAGTTTTGCATTTGACCGGAATGTGTCAGAAATTTGACTTTTCCTCCACGATTTACAAGTTAGTCGTCCAGTAGAAAATTAAAAAAATAATATATTTTTTTCTAGACGACTTACATGGAAGTCGTCCGTCTGATGACTTACACGGTAGTCGTCCGTCCGACGACTTACACGGAAGTCGTCCATGATTTTATTCCGAGATTCTGGTCAAACCTTGCTTATCTTGGACGACTTACATGTTAGTCGTCTAGGAAAAAAATTTGAGACGACTAATGTGTAAGTCGTCTAGAAAAAAACAAATTTTTTGTTTAATAATTCAATTGCAAAACTAACCTGAGACGACCTACAAGTTAGTCCTCTAGAAAAAACAAAATATTAATTTTTTTAATTTTCTACTGGACGACTAACTTGTAATTGTCGAGGAAAAGTCAAATTTCTGACACATTCCAGTCAAATGCAAAACTAACCCGTTTTCCCGAGACGACTTTCGATTTTTTTTATCAAACAAAGGTGGATGACAAACCTGTAAGTCGTCTAGGTTAAAAATCAATTGTAAAACTAACATAAATGGACGACTTCCTAGAAGTCGTCCAGACGACCTCTGTGGAAGTCGTCTGCTTCAATGTTTAATAAATTTTCATTTTCTCTAAACCTATAAAGACTTTTTAATATTTTTTTGTTAATTCATGTATATTAGTCAATATTAGGGCTACTGAATTAAATTTATAACTTAATTAGTGATATTTATGAGGTTACCAACATTCACGTTAATTAAAGTTTCTAACTGATCCGAGAAGACTTCCGTGGAAGTTTTCTACGCTAGTTTTTAAGTCTTATGCGCTAGTTTTTGAATAACTTGTATATTTAAGAGTGATAAGTAACTTCAAGATATGTAAAACTCATATTTTTAAAATATTTTTTCTCCCTTAGTTTTACTAAATTTGACTAAGTGTTTCAACACAAACTTGTAAAAAAAAGTGATATGCTTTGACTAGTTACTATTGCTTGTTTCCATCTCTTAAGTATTATTGTTATAGACACCAATGATTATTATTGTTATGAGTTGGAAGAAGTGTTAAAATGCATCTTAAAATGTTGTATCAATATGAGGCTACCAACATTCTTGTTTATTAAGATGAGAAGAAGGTCATTGGAGTTTATTATTGCATATGGGAGATCCAAAGATAAGAAAAAGGCTATTGAAATATATTATTTCATTGATTTGTAAATGTGTAAACACATTGTTAACACATATATTACATCTTGGGAAACATTATTACTAATTTTACAAAAAAATCACAACTAAAAGAGTAGACATGCAAATCAAAAAACATACCACAAACAAAACTATTATAGGTCATTCCTCTACAAAGATAAACTTGGACTCCACTTGATATGGAAGAAGATTTCGTCAGAAGACTTCCCGGAAGTCGTCTAGCGTATTATATTTTAGACGACTAACAGGTAAGTCGTTCCAGAAGTCTTCAAGATCTGAAAACCCTGCATATCAAATCCATATCTGAAAAACTTGCATATAAAAAAACGTTCAAATGGCTTAAAAACGGAGAAAATGAGTGGAAGATTAGATAAATCTAGCTTTATAGAACACACAAAAATACATATCTAAAATTAATAGATCTACCTTTAAATGAGTGGAAGATGAGAACTATCTGATTAAAAACCTGCAAAAAAAAGATAGATTAGTGAGAAAGACACGAGACAAAACTGAAAAATTCATATAAAGTTTGGTTTTTTCAAGTCAAAAAGATTAGAGAGGGTTTGGAAAGTTTTAGTTTGGAAAAAAATAAGAACTTTATATAACAGAAAGTTACCAAATAAGAAAAATCAGACATTAAAACTTACTAAAACGCTCAGATATGTTATGAAAGGGAGAGAGATATGAGAGAAGACTCCGTCAGACGACTTCCTGGAAGTCGTCTAGCGCATTATATTTTAGACGACTAACAGGTAAGTCATCCCAGACGTCTTCCAGATCTAAAAAACCTGGATATCCAAATCCAGATCTGAAAAACCTGCATATCAAAAAACGTTCAAATGGCTTAAAAACTGAGAAAATGAGTGGAAGATTAGATAAATCTACTTTTATAGAACACACAAAAATACATATGTAAAATTGATAGATCTACCTTTAAATGAGTGGAAGATGAAAATCATGTGATGAAAAACATGCAAAAACAAGATAAATTAGTGAGAAAGACATGAGACAAAAACAATAAATTGATATGAAGCTTAGTGTTTATTAGTTCAAAGAGATTAGAGAGATGTTGAAGAGTTTTAGAATGATGAAAATTACATTTTTGTTGCAGCCATTTGAGAGAAGGAGATAGAATATGTAATTTTTTCTTTATATAGGAAGACAAAAAATTCAATTAGGTTAAATATTTTTGATTCAGACAATTTCCTAGACGACTTACTTGTAAGTCACCCAGAAGACTTTAATATTTTTAGCGGGAAACTAAAATATTTTTAGCGGGAAACTAAAATAGAAGACTTCCTAGACGACTTACAAGTAAGTGGTCTGGTTTAAATTATTTAAGGGGAAAAATAATTTTTTAAAAAAAATTAGGCAGTAATATTTGGACAACTTACATGTAAGTCGTCTAGTTTAGATTATTCACCAGACGACTTACAATTTAGTCGTCTAGACCCTAAACATAACCCATAAACTTAATTAACTAATTAAACACTTCATAAAATCAAATTAAACTTCAAAAATGTTTACTATACACAAAAATAAACACTTATAGGTAAAAATTAATTTTTCAAAAAAACATTCAAGTTTTCCAAAATCTAACCCTAAGAATACATATAATACTCCAACATATGTTGTAAAACCATAAAACCAAGAAATATCATGATTAACTACTTTTACTCATCTATGCCGGAAACTATTCAATTTTATTATATCTTAATTTACATTACTTAAAACTGTTTATAATTATATGATTTTAATTTTTCATTTGTCAAAATATTTTTTTAAAAATTTAAAAATTATTTTTTAAGATCAAATACACCAGACGACTTCCAACATCTCAGACGACTCAGACGATTTACTGGAGCTATATTCGTAAAAATGACTTATGTTTTTTTGTTTGGTCATAAAGGGCTGACTGTAATTTCACAAGACTTTTAGGTTAGTTTTGCATTTGATTCAAGTTTAGGTATATTTTTGCAATCAAATCAAAATCAAGTTTTGAGTCATATTTGGCAAATCCCTGTTAATTACACCATTATGGTTTTAGCCTTTTAAGTAAACATCAAATTTAAAACGCAATTCGAAAGACAATGCGACTAGCTTAGATGAATAGTTCATGATTAATTAAACAATTATATAACAAGATCTATTAAAACAAGGACAACATAAAAACAGAAATTCAAATTGGATTAGATAAAAACAGAAATTCACATTCAAATTCAAAAATAACATAAACAGAAATTCAAATTGGATTAGATAAAAACAGAAATTCAAATTCAAAAATAACAAAACAGAAATTCAAATTGGATTAGATTTTTTTTTTTTTTTTGTAACAACTGGATTAGATTAAATCAAGTTTGTTCACCCGCTCCTGCTTCGCCACCATCACAATGTCCACGTTCTGCAAGAGCAGAAGACGAACCATCACCATCTTTTCCCAACCTCTGTAAAGCCTTACCTGATAAGCTATAATTTAACTCAACAAAGGCTTGGTGCACCCGCTTCAACTCATCCTTGTTCACGCCTTCATTTAGAATATTCGACCACTCATTTTTCGATTCTTTAATTTTCTTTTTCTCCACCATCTTCTTTTCCTTCTCCTTCACCATTTTTAGCTCCTCAGCGAGATCACACAATTTTTTCTTGAGCTCCTCATTCTTTTGCCTCTTATAAGCTTCCACTAGTGATCCAATACTGGCATCGTCTTTCCCAGACGGTTCATGTCCCAAAGAGCACTTTACTCGATCAACAGCATCTTCCATAGACGGGTGTGCGAATGTACGAGGATATCCGGATTCAGAGAAAACCAAGAAAGATGCTTCCACATCGCATACTGCAATGATCTCGTTCATCTTCTTTAAAATCCCAGCTTTACGTTTTGAAAACGTAGTCCTTCTGGCTTCGTAGGATTCAACTTTTTTCATCTCGATCTTTTGCTTTCCCTTTGTACGTTTCATTGTCACGTTTTAGGAACTAGGGTGTTTGGTTTCTGATAGTTTTTTTAGGTTTGTGTCTTAATAACCATGGTCGTGCACAGTATATTTATAGGAAAAAGTATATGTATAGAAGGATTTTATATTAGTTGAAAACATTTAATGTTCATAAAGAGATTGTATTGACTAATTTGCATATTTGACTAATTATTTGGCAGCTACTATATTTTAAAAGTCTTTAGTCATTATTGCAGAATTAGAGTCAACAAACTAAGATTGTAAAATCTCTTTCCATTTTACAAAAATGATATTTTAAGATTTTAATTATCATTTTATATTTCAATACAAATTTGAAAACAACATTTTTAACTTAAACTTACTTTAATGTATTAATTAGAAAAATGTTGAAACACAAGTCTCAGGTGAGTGAAAAAATACCTGGGATGGTGGTAGAATATGCACATGTTGTTTTTGTTCGTTCTCTCTCAACAAAGTTCTTAACTTTATATAGCCTACTTATCTACCTCTAAATCAATTGTTTATGTTCTGCTTTCATTGGCTTGTGACCTTGTGTAGAGGCTTCGCTGGTTGAAACCTAATTCACACCGTCTCAAGCGGTTGAGAACTAGAGCATTGATATGGGTCGAATCTTCACATGCTCTCCTTGTTTGATACGATGTTCTGTAGCGGATCCCCTTTAGTTTATGTACGTTCCTTCAAAAGAGTTAGCAAGTACGTATACAAGCTTTGTTCATCAAAGGTGAATTAATCCATTTTACATATATAGCTTGTCTTGTGATGTAGATAACTATGGAGTATTAACCGATGATTATGCCTTGGAAGTTTCAGACCTTTTAATGTTAATACTACAACGATATTTAGGTTAAAAATTTTAAAACTCCCAAGCAGCTTAAACATGTACAGCTTCATTCTTATTTCCATTACAGGACAAACCATGTAGGAGTTATTCTTGCTTTTTTTTTCACTCAAGTGCTTCTTAGCATAGTACTTGTTGTATATGCTTATGGATGGATCTCTATTATGTTGTTAATTGTATATGATGCAAATCTCTGCTTGCTTGTTAATTTTAAGCATACAATTATTTTCAAACCCATCATAATATGAAACTGTAACATCTTCACGCTATGAAGAGTGACGTCTTCTATATATGACTTTCATTTTGGTTCTTATCCTTCATAACTGGACGATAACTATCATTTGGAAAGTGGTAAGTAATTGTGTAAGTGAAAGACATCAGTTTAAGGGATAAGATTGTTGTATATCAATGAATATATATCTTTTATTTGAAATAACAGATCTTTTGTTACAACGTTACCAAGTTCGAACCCTAAAATGTGTTTTTGTTTTAGAAGCATTAAAAAGAAATCAAAGGCTTTTTTTCCTCTTTATATAGTGTAGCATCCTCTCAACAAGTTCTTATCTACCAATAAAACTTATTCGTCAATGGTTGAACATGACTTAAGCTATGCAAATAAAACTTATTCGTCAATGCATGGTTATTTTGTTTTTTGATAAATATGTGAATTATCATTAAAAATGAAAGCAGATTTGTACAACTACAAAGTGTTTATGCGGTTAAGCCGATTGATGCCAAAAAAAGATAAAAAACAACAAAAGGCCTACTTGTTGGGATGGAATCGCCAACACAATTAAACTAAGAAAATCTCAGCCAAGCTTGCATTAGTTTCCTGAACTTCTTGCGCTTCTTCCTAGCCAGAATGATATTTAGAACCAGCCTGTCTATGTCTTTGAAGATACGTTGAGGAACTGAGGACGTCGCATTAGGTAACCGGTTATTCCTCTCTGACCAAATACTATAAATGACTGCTTGAGCAACCAAGCGACGTAACGTGATGGAGCAGGTATTATCGTTAAGATCATCCAACCAAGAGATGAAGGCCGTCCATGTGTGAAACAAAAACGGTCTGTATCCAAGGCGATGAATAACTAGCTTCCAAACCTGCTCGCTGAAGCCACATCTCAGAAAAAGATGATCCCTACTCTCTTCAAACTGGCCACATAGGAGACACGACTTATCAATGCCTGGATCCCATGATGCAATACGACAGCGTGTATACAATCTATCCAGATTCGTCAATGCATGGTTGAACCTCGTGGTCAACGTCTCAGGCAAGTAACTTGAACAAGCTATATTTGTTGCTATTTTACGGCTTCCTTTAAAACCGATTCGCTATTTAGTAAGAGTTAGCAATGCTAAGTTTATCAATTTGCACTAAATATTTTGTGCTAAAATGCTGTCAAACTAACGGAGATGCTAGCTCCCTTGTCTTTTTAGCAAAACGTACTGCTAATTAAGCAATCCCAGTGTGTTTGCTAATTGTTTTTATGAATTAGATAGATTTTACAGAATGACACTATACAATGTCAATGAAAACATCAGAACAATTATCCATCATTGCAAATTGAAAAAAAATAAAAAATAGAAAAATTTCCTAAAATAGCTTTTTTATAGTTTTTGTCAGAAAAATAACTATCAATGAAGAAAATGACTAAAATAAATTTTATTAAAGGGTAAAAACACATTTTTACCCTAGGGTTAACTAATCTATACTTAGGGTTTAGAGTTAACGGATGAAGTTTTAGAGATATGGTTTCAAAATTTTAAAAATAAAAAATAAATATTAAAATTTTCAAAACAAAAATGGAATATTTTGGTCATTTTATTTCTTGAAGTCTATTTTGTGACAAAAACTTAAAAATGGTTATTTGAGAGAATTGCTCTTGTAAATATCTAAGAAATAATTTTTAAAAATATATATATAAGAAATACAAATAGAATAGTAGTTGAAAATTCAATGTTTATTCTGTTATTATTATTTTTATATTATTTAAAAAAGTTTCAAATTTTGATATATATATGGATGTTTTTACATTTCTCATCACCAAAACCTAAGAGCATCATTAATGCAGTTTCTAAGATGGGTTTTTAAACAAAAGAAGACATTTAAGTAAATCAAAAAGAAAAGAAATAAGGATAATTGATCCTTAATTAAGCGTTTTTGGAACCGATCGCAAAGGAGACTCTTATTACACGTGTCGGCTTTTGTGATTCTTTTTTTTTCCTTTCTTCCTCCAAATCGATTTGCGATGGCCGGCGAAGATTTCCAGTCTCGCGTCGAGAGGATCTTCGGATCTCTCACCTTCTCCCGCTCCACGTCTTCTACTACCTCCACGTCTTCTGCGCCGCTGCTGCGGCAAATGCAATGGGGCTCGGTGTGGTCTCTCTCCGGCGCAGAAGTGGAGAAGCGGGAGTGGAAGCGAGAGCAGCTCGCTTCGTACGATAGGGAAGAGATGCCTTGTGCGTCATCGTTCGACGAGATTCTGAGGCAGCAGAGGATCTCGAGCACTGATCGGAAGGAGGGTGAGGAAGGTGGTGACGAGGATTTTGGTGATGAGGATGATGATTGGAGCATCAGAGCATCCATGGGCCTTGACCGTACTCTCGATGATGAGGTATAATCAATTCTTCTTTAAATTGTTTTGGTTAGGTAACGATTGTGCAAGTTAGGAAACGCTTGAGTAAAACTAGGGAACAATTGAATTCATATGTATTCATATCATTAGCCTGGAAGATCGTTAGGTTTTGTAGTGCGTGAACTTTCAACACAATGATCTTGATATGAACCTTTGTTCACACATGAAGAATTAAAAGTTTTAGACTAAGGTTCGTATCAGTTTGAATTAATTTTAATCTCCAAGAGAGATTTAGCTTAGTGTTAAGAGAAATGGTAGCCTAAATTTTCTAGTTCTTTTGCAAATTAAAAGGTTCGTATCAGTTTCCAATTGAAGGTTCTTGAATTTTCAATTTTTATTGTTAACAGTCCTAGGCTTAGTAGGAGAACATCTCGTTTTCTTTGATACTGAGCATTGTTTCTATACCTTTTGCTGTGAAACAAATTTTTTTTTTAATTCATAAACCATTAAAACAATTCTTCACGGCTTGAAATTTTTGCTTCTTGACGCATGACGAAGAAGATGAGTATGATAAGGTCGCACTAGGGAAAGAGGATGGTGGTAAAGGCGTGTCAATGGAAGATGTCATTTCGACCACTCAAAATAAGAGTTTATTAACTAGAGCAAAAGTTAATTTTTGCTTTGTAGATCCCTTCAATTCTTCTAAAAATTTTAATTTTTCTTTTAAGAACTCTTAATTAAGAATCTCCCATTGGACCACTCAAAATAAGAATTTCTTAACTAGAGTTCTTAAATCCAGTTAAGTACATTTATATAATTAAATAATCATTAAGAAACTCAAGTGGGTTTCATGGGATAATCATGCTCTAATGAATGTTTCAAAATAAAAACCAGCTAAAATTAGTAGCAAAAAAGATAAACCTCACATAGTTATACTTATTCAGTGAATAAAATTTAAAATTTTGAAAACCATACAGATAAATTTTAAAACATTTGAGATAAGATAAATCTCACATACTTATACTTTTTTTTTTCCTCTGAATATTTAATATTAAGGGTCAAAGCCCATCCGAAAACATTACAATAAGAAGCCCACACATCCGGCCCAACTAAAAAAAACCACATACGGGCCTAAAGTCCAAACCCCACAGCCCAGAAGCTGGAAACCCTAGTCTCCCCAAGCTAACCGACGTCAACGGCGTCGCACACCACCAGATCGAGACTGTGCGACCTTCACCGCTCGAGAACCTTCATCGGAGAGCATCCATCGATCTAACACATCGAGATCTCATCCGAAACCCAAGCCAAACGGTTCACCACACACCAACACAGATCTATGATATCACTCGAACAAATAAACGCCTACAAACAATCCATCACCTTCGACATCCATGCAGCGGTTTCATATGATAGATCAAGAGGCAGAGAGGCTTTGAAGTACAGACTCATAGATCGAGAAGAAAAGGAATAAAAACCGGGAGCCAAAGAAACAAAACCGGAGAAGGCGATACTAGAGGAGCTACCACCCCCCGGGAACACAAGCCGACGACAGCGGTACTGACACTGACAAAGCCACCGCCTCCCGAAAACAAAAGCCGACGATAGCAGAGCTGTGGAAGCCTCTACCTCTCGGAAACAAAGTCGGCGGCGACGGAGCTGTCAAAGCCTCCACCTTCCGGAACCGGAGAACCACCGAAAATTACAAACTTATACTTATTCAGTGAGTAAATGAACGTAATAAATTAATTAATCTAAAATGAAAAAGCCCATAAGCATTTAAGGAAGCCCATTCTGGTAGAAGAAAACGCGGTGAAAGAAGCCCATTATAGACAGAAGAGGACGCGTCTTCTTTGTCTAGTTCTCCGATCAGCGTGCGTGCGTGCGTTGTCACTTTGGTAAAATAGCAGAGAAGACAAGCGAAGAGAGTCAATCAACCAATCTGATCGGCGATGGGTTGTTTCAGTTGCATCAACGGAACGCAAAAGAAGCAGCGAAAGGAAGAAGAGAGACAAGCCTCCGCCGAAGCTCGCGCCAGAGCCGCCGAAGCTGCCATGCGACGGTACTCTCTCTCTCTCTCTCCCCTCCTCTTCATTTTAATCTTCCCGATTCCGAATCGTATCTATTGAAAGTTTACTTCTTTCCGATTTAGAACCTTTAATTCATCGACAAATTAATGTTTGGATCATTAAGACAGAGCATGTGTCTGAAAATTTGTATGCAAATGTCTTTTTTTTTTTGTGTGTGTGAAACGGGCAGAGAAGAAGAGTTTAAAAAGTCTGCACATGGAAGGGCTGCACAAGCTCAGTTACAGCAAATGGCTAAACAATCTGCTAATACTAACAAAGGAGAACCTGTTCTTAAGGTCTTGTTTCTTCCTCAGTTATGTATTTGGATTATCAAGTTATATATATTTGCTTATTTAGCTTAATTTTTTTTGCTTTGAATTGCAGTGGCAAATGACATAGTGATGGGACCGGCCTAATCTCTACCTTACTCATCTGATTTGTTAAAAAGAACAAAAAAAAACAGAGCACCAAGTTTGTATATGTATAGTAGTAATAAAATGTTAAGATCAACTCTCTGAACTTACAATATTCTGTGGATTGTTCAAGCTTTAGTTCATCATCTTGAGCCTTAGATTAATTTTATGCATTTGTGATTTGTGGGAAATGCCTGAGACTTTTTTGAGTTCATGAATGACTAATCGTCTTCATACCTCTAGGAGAAGCCTGCATTGTTTGGACTTGTGTCTGCACATAACTGACCATATCATTTCAAGCTTTTCAGATTAAAATTTGTTACCCTCTGATTGAGCCAATACTCTTTAGAAAGCATTTTCTTGGTTGTTTCTCTAAGAAACTTGTATGCAGTAGTTAGGAGATGATGGATCCGATCAAGGTGTCTGATTTAGTTAAGACACAAAAAGATATACAAAAAGTTGTATGCTTTGTTATCCCACGTCAAGAGTAGATTCAATCTTCACAATAAGTATTATCAGGTTCTGTTCCCAACTCCTATTCCGTTAGGCTTGACTCTCCTGGCACTTCCCTTCCCCTCAGAAACCTACTGCACATCACAGTACCAACGAAATCTAGCATCCCATGTTTCGCAAACTCCAACCTCTCCCAACTCTCCATCGCCTTGAACCCAAACCCCTGAGACCAAGTACTCACAACCTCTTTAGCAGCAGGCAAGACCAATCTACGAACTCCCATTCCAGACATCTGCTTCTCCAACTCATCCATAAGCACTCTACACATCCCACTGCTCCTGTAGTTAGACAATGTCGCCACCAAAGGAATCTCAGCTACATCCTTGTCAACTCTCATCGCCGCCACAGTCACAGGCTCACAGTAAAACCCACGACCCACGCCGTCTGCTTCTTTCCTGAATATCAGTTCCTCAACAAGGTCTCTCCCAGAGAAAGGGTCCATTGTATCTCAACAGCAGTCTAGCTTGGCCATTTGTTCGTCATCGTAGTGTTCATCGTCATTAATTGTTTTTTCTTTTCTTTTTAGGAAACAAATAATAAAAAGGTTTGATCAAAACAAAAATTAATCATGTGGCCATAAACAAAATTGAAAAACTGACCAAACCATGAAAAGTAACAAAATGAATCATATACAATCTAAAATTAGTTAATTGTTCAAATGAAGGGAGTTTTTTCATAAATGTTATTACTTTCAGTATCTTTAGAATACTATAGGACAACCTAAACAATGGATGAATGTCTATCGGTTAGGTGTATGTTGATTTGTCATCGGTTAGGTGTATGTTGATTTGTCATCAAACTTCTACGTTTGTTTTCAGCTCTTAGAGCATCTCTAATGTATATTTCTATATTTTTTTCTAAAATAGAAATCTCTATTATAAAAGTAGATTTATTCTAATGTAATAGAGGTATTCTATTTTAGAGAAAAATATAGAGGAATTTTACTTTTTGCCTATATATTTAGAAGTAAAAATAACACATCTCTATATTTTTTCTTCTAGGAATTCTATTATAAAAACATACATTAGAGAAAATCCACTTCTATAATAGAAAATTTTTATTTTAAAAAAAATTATAGAGATAAAATTAAAGGTCGATGGAAATGGTCAAATGCTGACAAAAAAATATAGAATTCTGTTAAACCAAACAGAACATCATCCGCATCAATATTTATTAGGGGGAAGATGGGGAGGAGGTTAAAATCAATTTTCTATTAGATAAAATATTCTATTAGATAAAATATTAATCATCCTTTATATACTAAATCACAAATCACAAATCTGACACATGGCATTTGTTTTACAAATTTAAGAAAAAATTAAAAACAAAAGAATTTAAATGGCAACAATCTGTTTCATGAGTTTTGCTGATTTATCTTTTAACTGCTTTTATTTTTTGTAAATTAAAAATCCCTAATATTTCTCATACCTACACCCATGATCTCATTCTCACGATTTTGGAACGGTTAATATTTATTTTTAGTTAAAGATTTAACTCACAATACCAGTAACTTAATCCAACTCTACTTGCTTTCAGAAACTTTGATTCCTAAATTCTTTGTAACAGCCCCTAATTCTCTCTAAAGAGCGTATTAATACTATTTACTCTACAATACTTGATCCATACTGACATACTTTCCGGAGAAACGAGTCTTAGAAGAAAACAAAAATCTGTAGTGGACAGGTGGTTATGCGTACTCCAAAGTTTGCTGATGAATGTCATGTTGGTAACTTTAAAAATGCTGAAACTCTTTATGTTCAATCATAAATTTTTTTTTTTTTGAACTTCAATCATAAATTTCTTTTTTTTCTTAAACTTTTTACTCTTCTAATTTACATATAGCATTTTCTTTTTTCGCTTTTATAGAAATAGGCAAAAGCTACATCTGGCATGGTGAAATAAATAAACGTTAACAAAACAAGTCCATCAACTTTTCAAAATTGATTAAAAAGTTCTCAATTTGCTTGAATATGTTTATTTTGAATGGTGATGATAAAAAGTTCTGGCTTTTTAGTTTATATAGCTTACACAATCGAAATAACTCAGAATGTTTGTGGTTAATCAAATAATAGATGTGTATTAATGGTTTGTTTATGTATATTCATCTCTTTAAGATAAATCAAATTATATTATACAAGTTATATAAAACTGAAATTTGGTATTTTTGTAACAAAACAATATTTCCATGCGCAGCGTGGGGCCAAAACTAGTATATATTACTACCAGTGCCTAAGACGGAGCCAAGAAGCAAATGCCTCAAGAAACCTGAATTCCAAATTCACAAAAGAAATAATTGACTAATAAGTGACCATTTGCGGCACCATAAACACTAGCTGATTCAACACACACAACCTAGATTATGTGTTAATATTGTTGCGAGCGAGTTGGGGAGAGGAAAGGAAATGAGACTAATTATATAAACCGATCTATTGTGTGATATAAGTGTGATAAAGGATAATCTTTACGAGAAATGAGTTAATGATAACGACAATATTTCATCAAAACATTTGATAGAAAGGTAATTTCCCACATAATCTTTAATTTGTCACTTACATTTTTCAACTTCCAACCAAGGATTCAAAATAGAAAACAAACTTTTAAACACAAGAAA